>NW_022988097.1:2207391-2599891 GCF_902827165.1 Trematomus bernacchii | reverse complement strand
ATTCATTCATAGACCTGAACCATGACAGAGAACACACATCCATGCAGCAACTGTGTTTCCTGCTAAACATATTTGACAACAAACACATGCAGTGTATACGAAGTTAAGAGAAAACAGGGTATTTCATATTTTTAGAGTGCAATTTACCTCAATTTACTATCTTGAGTACTGTTTGAAATGAACAATTTATTCCGTCTATTTTCAATAAATACAAGTTATATTCTCACGCAGGTACGGATTGTTGAACAGGCAATAAAAAACAGGCACCAACTCTCTCGTGATATCAGGAATAACATTTTATGTGTCAACTCCTGGCAGTGTAGACCTGTAGGAATTCACGTAGCAGTGTTGTTGACTAGAAGTGACAGGCTAATTTGTTTTTGAATTATTTTCAAGAAGCACAAACAGACTTCTGGACCTGAGCAGAGAAGGCTCCAGCATTACAGGAGGTACGCCTTCAAATATAAATACATGCAGGTATAAACTATGAAGTGGTCTGTGCTGTGTGGACGTGTGTGCATATGCATACCTAAGTTTGAGTCAATTTGTGTGCTGTGCAATGTCTTTGGTCAGCTAAAATTGTCCATAAATATTTTATCTCCCATCATTCTGAATATACGTGCATGTAATATGTGTCTTGACAGGCAATGTCGGACCGAGAATTATGTAATATTAGTGGACTATTTTCATCATCACGCTACTTCCCAAGAGTCAATTTTAGTTCAAGCGTTAAAATAGAAGACATCCTTGAATATATTGATAATTTGATGTCACTAATGATATCATTTATACATTAACTCCAAATAGCTGATGTTGACTTGATAAGCTCCTTACATTTTTCAGCTGTTATAGTTATGTTAGATTTACACGCAGCCTCTGAAAAGACTCCAAAGCCTTATATATCTCATTACTCTATTCTACAGAGCTTCATTGTTGCCCAAAAACCCCATTAAAACCCATTAATGATACACATTGTGGGACACCTTTCTTGGTTATCATCACACAGTCAATTCGTTAATAGTTAATTATAGATTAAAAATATTTATATATATAGGGTTCCTGCAGGTTTCACCAACTCAAATGTAAGACTTTTTAAGACCTTTTTAAGAACACTTTGAATAGAATTTAAGACCTATTTCACGGCAAGATAGTATGAAGGAAAATTGCTATGAAAGAAGAAATACTTAAAAAGTTAATGTATTTACGTTCAACATAAGAACGATGACTGAACATAACAGCATAACAGTACATCGTTGCTGTTGTATGATTGGTGTTTAGCTACGGTATTTAGCGTCTACAGCACCTCTGCTTTTAGGGTTGACGTAGACCCAAACGTCGCCCGGAGGTCCCCTGGTGTTGTTGCGGGAGCTGCTGCACTAGCTAACGCCACATTTGCAACAAAAAAAACGCTACATTTTTTTGCAAAAGGTGCAGTGGGCTTCAAACACGTTCCCCTCCACTGGTTTCAACCAAGCACTACATTTTATGTTTTCCAACCAAATACGGTTGAACTTACACTTCCCCATATTTATTTGTAAGTAGATTCGAAGATACCTGAGTTTCTGACTGCCGCTAGCTGAAGCTTGGTTGCTAGATTACTAGCTGGGTGTACTTCTACTCCACTACATGTATTTAATAGCTTTAGTTACTTTACAGATGTGGATGAATGATGTGAAATATAATCAAGTGTTAAATCAGACTTTAGTTCCACCTGGAGTAAATTCAGAAGCTACCCTGCAGTATACAAAGTCATTCAAACTAGCTGCACCTTTACCAGCTTTGAGAACACTTTCATGATCAATCATTATAAAACATATCATATATATTATTCTGAAATGGACCAATCTGCACAACGACTACTTTTACTGTCGCTACTTTAACTATATTTTGATGAGAATACTTTTCTACTTTTACTTGAGGAACATTTTGAATGCAGGACTTCTACTTCTACTTTTACTCAAGTACAAGACCTGAGTACTTCTACTTTTACTCAAGTACAAGACCTGAGTACTTCTACTTTTACTCAAGTACAAGATCTGAGTACTTCTACTTTTACGAACAAGACCTGAGTACTTCTACTTTTACTCAAGTACAAGACCTGAGTACTTCTACTTTTACTCTAGTACAAGATCTGAGTACTTCTACTTTTACTCAAGTACAAGATATATACTTATACCACCTCCGTTTATAGCCTATGAAAAAAACTATTTGAAAACGAAGGCTAAAGCTAACGTTAGCAGATAGTGACAATGTATGCTAGTTAGCTAGCTCAACGATAATATTGCGACAGGAACACTTTTCAGTGCACATCACGCTCTGCCGCTCCAACAGGGAGCTCTGCTCGGAACACCTGAACGGCCCGTTCTAACAGCTGTTCACCAGCGGTCCAGTCTGTGCCACAGTGACTCCGGACCGCACAGTTAATATTAACGAACGCACCCGTAGGTAATGTAGCTGCTGAAGCTAGACCCTCATCCCGGAGCAGCAGAGCCTTATTATACATCCATGAGCAGAGCCGACAGGCAGGAAGACTCGAGCACACAGCTCGCGCTTCATTATAATATATAAAAAAAGAACACCATGCGTGTCATGATGGCACATAACAGCTCGCGGCCGCAGATTACTCCGGGTCCCAGACCCCCCCCATAACCCAAAAATATTTTTATTGCAGATCTACATGAATCACACAAACGACCTATTTTGGATTCAAAACGGCGAATTTCGCCGAAAGGTGACAAGTTTGCATCCCTGATTATGATATCTTGAACATGAGCTTAAGACATCACTGGGGGAGCTGAACATCAAGATATTTGTGTTTGCCTGACATTGTAAAAACATGGTCCAGAGTGCATGTTTTGCTTTAGGCTAACATGCTCACAATGAATATGCTGACATGTTCATGTTTAGCAGGAATAATGTTTACCATTGTACCCCATCTGACTCTGATCCCCTGCAAAGCCAACCCTTCACATTAAACTGGGAGAATAAAATCAATGTATATCTGAAAATGTTGTGAACTGTTTATATCTGTATGTTGCTAATTGTAAATCTGTATTTGGCCATGTGTAATTTATTTGAAGTGAATAACCCTCTAGTGAATAACCCTCTAGTACAATACATCTCTATGTTGATAAAAAGTCAGGGGTGAATCCTCTGGGCACCCTGAATGTCTTTAAGCATGTATAACTATCCAAGTGTTGGACCAACTGACAGATAGAATGAATCTTTGCAATCTTAGGAGCCATGCCGCTAACATGGCCGAAATATGGTACACGTCATTGATGGTATCTAAAATGTGTGAAATGGTATGCAATGTAAATTAACTATTTCTGTTCATCTCAAATGTGCTTACGGCTTTATGGAAACCAAAGCTTTTTGACATTCCAAAATTTTTGTGTCAATATTCGTCAGGGCATATGAGCCGTTAAAGATTTAGTAAGAAGAAAAGTTGTCATTCAAATACAGCTCTTAACATTCATGCCTCAATAGTTGGTTCACAGGAATTCTAAACGAGTTTCCCTAAATAATTGGCATGTAAAGTGTAAAGTTATATGCCACCTGTAATATAAATGAGCTTAAATTGCAATACCTTGTCAAATCTGGTTATGTTGGGTTGCTACATGATCCCCAAACAGCATGCTAGCAAAGAGTATTATGGTTAAAAAAAAAAGACAGACGTAAAGAGAATCTATTGAGTCTATGAACACTTGAAAAACAGAATCTAAATAAAGTTTCTAAAACCATATGGGGGAATAAGTACTGAGAAACTGATGACTATCCTACGATTACTCAACATAATGGAATTGAATGGTGTCAGTGCGGTATGAATTTCTATGCCTGCGGTGAATTTGTGTGCGTTCGCATATTGGGAGTGTGAACCATGCTGAGAAAATATTCATTGCTTAGCCGAGGGGTGTATGATTTGTATTTGTAGAAGTGTGGGAAACATAACGATGTTTCATATTCACTTATCTGTATGCTCTGTGAAGGAAATTAAGAGAGAGAGGAGGAAGCTTCAGGAAGAGAGTAGTTATATGAAGAGACAGAGGCCAGACACTTACGGAAAATGTAAAATTATTCATTATTGGCAGGCAGATATTATAAAAAGTGTTTTAATGAAGTGCTCTAAGGTTATATAATATTCACTCTGGTAGCCAAGCTGGAGAACTACTCTCAGCAACAACAGTTAAAGCTTTTTGAATGAACACCCACTTATTATAAACATACCATTTTATTTTTTATAAAGTGGTAACTGGTCTAGAAAATATATGTGCGCAATGGCATTCCTTATGCTTATTTAATCAAAACATCTCCAGATGATAACTTAGATCAAAAAAATAGATCAAAACAAAAATAATCAACTACTGTGATGATATAAAATGTTTGTTAGCCTTTTTTTTTGACAAAGAAAAGCAGAAACCGTGTTTTAGGCCTCTCGAATATTAATATTCGCTGCTCTGTTTTAAATCCAGTAGAGTGAAAATTCTTCTGTTTTGAACTGGAAAAACATTTAAAGAGCTCACATTGGACTTTCAGAAATGTGGATTTACTTTTTAACAATTTACTGACTAAATTAATTGATAAAAACGATGAATCAAGAAAATAAATCTTTAGAGCAAAAGAAAATGAAAATAATATTTAGTTTCAGTACTAGTCCATGTTCCCTAATTCTCTTATGTAGGTAAATGTTCATATAATGTTTTCTTAATATACAATAGAAATGATTATATTAATCAAAGGATTGTTTATTTAGAGGATTGGTCAGCTCTGCAAGCCCCAAATGTAAATGTATTTTTAGTTAGTGTCATACAATTACTTATATTTAGTTCGGTATACAGTAGATATACCTATTCTTAAAACGACGATCATCGACAAGGGATAAGATATAGAGTAAACTGTTTGAAATGAGGGTGTCTTGTAGCGAAGACACTGGGATCTGGTGTCTGAGTGGAAACTTCAAATGGCCAACATGGCTCACAGGTCAGGTAGGAGGTAGTAGAATTAAGTTTAAGGCCCGGGAGGTCAGGACCGGATCTGACCTTATGTACTCAAGCTGAAAGATAGAACTCTCTTCAGGGATCTGTCTGACAGGTTAATCCCTCTTTACTTGGATTTAGTGGAACACATTTCTTCTAAGAACTGCATGTCAAGGCAGGTTATAATGGATGTATACATATCATAATAAACAGATTAACATAGAAACAAGCAAATGATATCTCCAAACAATTAACCCCATGGCAACCCTATCGGTCAGAAACACTTAACTCTTAACACTTTATGCTCTTAACATCCCGATAGCAATGAATATATTAAATGCTTTGACAATAAATACATTCAAAAAAATCATCTGTGGAAGCCGTGGCGCTGTAAAAAGCACGACCAATTATTTTAGCCGGCCCGGCTAAAATAATTGGATGGCCTACCTGCCTGTCAGCCTTCCATCTCGTGCCCTCATTGGTCATGTGCGCGTTCGTGTGTGTTGGAGGAGGGGCTCTGTAAGGAAGTCTGAAGGAAGGGGCAGATTTTTTTCGGCTGCGTAGTTTCAAATTCTAGCGCAAATTCTGGTTTCTCCATTCTTACCTACCCTACCTTTAAGTAACTAATTAAGTGATAGCTTAAACCTTCTTATGAAAACATTTTCCAACCTTTGCTATGCTGTACTTAAAGGTCCCATGTCATGCTTTTCTGGTTATTACCCGTCCCCTTTTGTGTTATGTAGCTTTTTCTACATGTAAACGGTCTGCAGAGTCACAAACCCTCAAAGTACACCCTGCAGCGAGTAAAACTCTAACACAGAAAAGACCTGTCTATGCTGCCCCAGAACGCCTCGTTGGAGATTTCTCTTTTTCCATTGTTTACTTCTTGGGTATAGTGACGTATTTGGGTATAGTGACGTTACGTCCGCGGAGCCGTTACGTTTGGACCAATCCGCGGACTTCCTCACACACACACACTCGGCGGGACGTTGCGAGGCTCGCTGCTGTGAGGAGCGGACAGTGTGAGCTGGCTCACTGGTGTGGGGTCGGCGAGACAGCGAGACACCGCGGAACTCAGCCTGAGCATACACACAAACTCCCAGCCAGGCTGCGGGTGTGTGTGTGTTTCGGGCTGGGTTTCGTTGTGTCTCGCTGTCTCGCAGACAGCCACTGGGCTCACAGGGGGGGCAGGAGCTCCAACAAGCCGTTTAGGACAGTGAGTGAACACACATACTATACAGAGATGCTGTATGAGAAACCAATGTGAGTTTGGAAAATTTAAATCTATTCTAGTATACCTCAACAATGGAATTATGATCAGTAGAAATGGCCATGACATGGGACCTTTAACTGTTTTTTTTTTATGAAATCTTGACAGATTAGACAATAATGGTGTCCCCATTTAGTGTAATTTTTCAAGATACAGGACAAGACATGGTGAATGTTATGTAAGCTACGTGATGTAGGTTTGGTTCGAATATTACTAACACTTAGGTTTAGGGAACAAAACTACTTTGTTAAGTTTTGTTAAACCAAATGAGCTTGTTTCGTACATTAAACAACAAAGGTAAGTATGTGATGTATGATAAAATAGGTAAACCTTGAGTTTTGGTTCGAATCAGGACATGAAAAGCATATTAAAGTTTCATATGTGACAAAACAAAATTGCCTCAGTGAGGTAAGTTACATTCCTCAAGTTAAGACATCACGCAACATTAAATGATTATATTTTGGGTTTACAATGAAAAAAACAAAACATCCATCAGTCTTTTGACCCATTCATCCATCCCGAACTACTCCCACAATGGACTTTCTCACTTTTCCTAGTCATTTTATTTTCTCACTACTACAGCCATTAAGAGCAGCTCTGCTTGTTCTTAACTGACATTAGAAGGATATGCGGAGCGTCACCGTTGATGCGTACTGCGACTGAGCACATGCAGTCAAAAAGATGTGTCTCTTTGTTTCTGGATTCTGGGTTTTATCAAATACGATTTACCCAATCAGGATAATCTCAGGGAAAATAGATGTGATGCAGTCACACTGATTGCACTTTGCAAAAGAAGTCAATATCATACTAGTTTATGAATGATAAGACCTTTTCTTGGATTGGATAACAAGCAGCACTGAAAAGTCAGATTAATATAACAGTTTCCTGTGTGTCACTGGAGATGTTTTATTGACGTCACTTTTTCTTTCTTTAGAATACATTTCTTGGCATGAAAATAGTCACATATTGAAAACAGTACTTGCAGCTACTGTGTAAAAATACTTGAATACCCTGCTTTGCTTATGCCATCACGTACGCTTTTCTACATCCTGTACTGAGATTCTTGCCCATTTCCAAAAATACCAATGTGTTTCAGGCTTCATGTTGTGTCCATCTTCTATTTCCTACCTTTCACACAACCAAGTTTACTTGTAAATGTGCCACACAAAGTTTGACTTGACTTTACTGGCTGAGGCGAGGTAAAACTTTGCCATGGCCTAATATACCAGTGGCACGGGCTCACAGTCCTTTGAGCTATACTGGCTCATAAGCAGTGTCTATTTTGTCTTTACTGCCAGGCCAAAACCCAGTTGGAGTGTGGCTGAGCCAAACGTATCCACAATCTGGCCAAAGCTAACCAAAACCTAGAAGAAAATAGTCAATTTCTATCCTTCATTTTATGTGGAAATAAAATGCTATAGTTTACCACATATAAGTGTTATAATTTCCAACTTTTCCAACTGACTGTCTGATCTTCTGAGTGTTTTTTAGGTATAATTTGTGTGTTTGTATGATGTGTACACTTCCTGTCCTGGAAACTGAAAGTACTTAAAAGGTTTGTTTGTAAGAATGTAATGCTGCTATAATAGTGATAAACTGTCAGAGTTCTGGCTTTTGTCGGCTGATTCTGCACAACGTGTGCTCATTATTTCCAAACCCTGCTGTGGGCGGGTTGGTTTAGCCAATCAGTGAAGATCCAAACCAAAGCAGACCAAACACAGCCAAACTCTGCCAGGCTGAACTCAGATAGCCAGTCAGTTCCTGTCAAGAACATAAGTTAATACATCTTCCAGTGCATTGCTTCCAAACAAGAGTTTTGTGATACATTGATCTTGAGCCATGGCTTTTGGGCTCATGAGTGTGTTTTCAAAAAACGATACAGTGTGTACTGATGTAGTATTAGGGATGCCAGAAACTGACCATGACCAAAATCGAAGATCGGACAGCCCTGGCGAATATTAATCGATTAATCGCCATCGGTGTGTACCAGGCTGCAGCAGCAGTCTGCACTCTGCGCTGCTGGCTTCCTCCAAGTTTACAGTAAAACAAACTGGTGGTGTGATCAATGGTCATTTACAATTATTAATACTATTACTATTATTAGCATTAGTCTATATTTTGGTTGAAACCAAACCAGGAAAAAAAAGAAAAACATAAATATTAATAAAAAAATATATTAATAAAATCGATTTTTAAAAATAATATTCGATTATGGAGACTGTAACGAATAATCGAATAATCGAATAATCGCTGGCATCCCTATGTAGTATGTGGTCAGAAATGCTGACTCAGTGGTAAGACACAGCTTTATAGAATCTTTCATTGACAATAACAACATACACTCACACTAAAGACTGTCCCTCGTCTGTCTGTCTGTCTGTCTGTCTGTCTGTCTGTCGGTCTGTAGCCACATACATATGGAGTTTTGCTGCTTTTCTCTGTTTTATATCTTAATCAAATTAATATATTTTTCACGGATTGACATAAAAAAACGTAAAAAGGGCTGTCAATGTTAACACTTGCGAGTAATCTCGAAACCTTAACGCTTAAAAAAAAATGTACGTAAATGAATCACATTACCAAGTTCAACCCTAACATAATTGAAGTGCTAATGCAATACATGAACTGCATGGCAGTGAGAAGACAAAGAAAGCGGAAGAATTGGCATATGGTACATGTATTGCACTTACTGGAGACCACTGGACATCAGTAAGAACTATCAATACCTTGGTGTTACTGCATAACCAATAGATGATAAATGTTATGCACTCGCACTATGATGTCAGAGGGCTACTACTAAGAGCATTTGTGTAGTGCACATTATACAAAAGGCAATCACAGCTGGTCTATGTGTTTTATCTCTCCCCCGAATAAAAGTAAAAACTAGTATTTTTTACATGATTAATCAGGATATTCACTGATCATAATTGTGATTAAGGCAATTGCTTTTTTTAAAGATTGACACTGCTCATTTAAAGCATCACCTTGGACTTTGAGAAACTCTAATGGGCATTTTTTACTATTTTCTGACATTATATAGCCCAAATGATTAATCTAGAAAAACAATATGTTATTAAACAATAAAAAAGGATCTTTAGCCTTACTCTGGATACGCAAGTTGTTGAGAGATATTCTCACATGAATAATGTGTGAGTGAAATGACGGCAGGTGTGAGGGATTTGGCTTCTCAACCTGCAATAGTGAGACTTGAAAATCTACCTGGATACTATAATGAGACCGCAAGAGAGCTGACCTTTCTAACCAAGTCAACATATGGCATATTCACTCTGTCACACACACACACACACACACACACACACACACACACACACACACACACACACACACACACACACACACACACACACACACACACACACACACACACACACACACACACACACACACACACACACACACACACACACACACACACACACAGCCAATATGTGTGTGTGATGCTCTATTCTTCCAATAGAAATCAAATGTCCTCACAGTGATAGAAACATGAAAATAAAAGAAGATAACACTTAGGGATTGGACCTTTTATGGTTCTGGGTATTTCTTTTATGAATGAATTGCACTCATAGGCATCATTATGGAGATGTGTGTCTGCATGTGTAGTGCACACGTGGACGATTACTAAAAGGTACCAATTATGAGGCAATCTGCCAAATGGAGCACATTGCAAATCTGTGTGTGTGTGTTTGGGTGTGTCTTTGAGGTGCCCCAGAGGTATCAAATATTAGTAGACATGCCAAATGGAACATATTGTAGATTAGGGAGGTGGAGGGGGCTCAGCCATCACTTGGCAACAATGCATCTCCATCACCACCAGGGCAACGGATGAAAAAGATTTACAGCTCAAATGGAATTAACACACGCACGCACGAACACGCACGCACCCTGGCTTTTTGGAGTTTGACATACTCGGTCTACAACCTAAATGTTTTTAGAATAATGTTTTGACATCAAAGCCAAAAACACTTCTTAGAGAGACTCAAATGTTTTATATTGATTTATTATTTGTCCTTAGGCACTACCTCAATTTTAACATATTCTACATTTCCTATTATAACTATTAATTACATATTCCTTGAGTGAGTGTTTGTTGGTTTTCAAATCTTTGATTAGCATCATATTGCAAGACTTTTGAAAGAGTAGACACATGATATTATAATAAAAAAGTTTGTGGTGTTTTAACGAAGCAGAATTTCTCCGTTTATAATTTTTTTTAATAACACAGGCAATACTTTAGTTTGACGCAGTAAATGGAGTCACCATTAAGGAACGTCTTGCTGCAGGCTGCTGTAATTTTCTCTCCAAATGTCAGCCAAAGCCACTAATGCCATTGGCTGCGACTATCACTCCGGCTCAAGTGATACCATCAAAGATATTTGCATGTTGTCATACCAATTAAGTTTGGTTGTCAAATCTAACGCTCAAACTCTGTAGTTAAGCAAGATTTATTTTTGCCCTGACTTCACTGTGAGAGAAGTAAAGGCCAGGGCTGATGAATATAGAAGAGAGTGTTGGTGACTGGCTTATCAGACTTACTCTGCCTGGGGCTATGGGCTGATTGAGGGGCAGTGCACGGACTGTAGCCCTGTGTTCTGACTTATACCAACAGCAATACAGGAGTCAAAGTGCAAAACATATGTCTGGATTTGGTTAACTGTTTAAATTCTACTCTATTCCTCTCGTTTTTGAAGAATCACAAGCTATTCTAGCGGCTCTATGAGGCTGTAATGTCCATTTAGTTTATCCTTTGGGAACCATGAATGTCACAGTGTGGCAATTTAAAAGTTGTTGAGATATTTTAGTTGGGACTAAAGGGGTCCAAATCTGACCAACCAATGGGATCCAAAATCCACATCATTTATAATCAGTTTCTAGGCAAATTACTGTTTTGTGTGTAATATTTAAGCAATAGCTCACGATGGTATATGCTCATTATATCACAGCTAAGGGGCGTGGTTCGGCCCGACGCGAAGCGGAGGGTCGACAACCCCCTTAGCTGTGATATAATGAGCATATATCACGGCCTGAAGTGAGCTATTGCTTTTATAAAACGGTTACCAAGTGTGGCAATATGAAAGAAAAATACACATTCTAATTTAAATAGTTTTTATTAGTAAATAATGATGTTCAAAATAAAATAGTCCCTCTGTTGCCTTCTGCACGAAACAGTGCGAGGTGGTTGCTATGCAACAACACTAACAACAGCTAGCGAACATATTAGACAGAGAGCGTTGATCCATTATTTGGCTATTTATTTACATTAATGTGTATGTTGCCGTTTATTGTGCACCCACTGAAAAACTGTCCAGCATCAGTAGCATGGCTTACGTGGTTACTTGTATAGGCTTAGGTTGTTCTAGGCTGTTGCTTGGCGTGGCGAGAATATTGCTCCACTTTCTCCGGTCCCCGAGATTCGGCTTCCAGTAGCTCTGGAGAGAGCTTTCGCACCTGTGGCCACTAACGGTCATAATTTCTCTGCTTTGTTTCAAGACCCGCATCAGAAAGCTTTTGAATGGTGATACCTTTCCAGTTGGTCGACCTGCTCTTCACGTAGCTCTACATGTCGTCGTTTAGGTGCTTTTTGTTCTGGAGATAGGCACTCCTCAATCCACTCCTCCATAGTAAGACCCCCCCCCCCCCGGAGGTCGAAGTTAATCTTAAATGTTTTTGCGGACCTTTTTGATTACAGATTTGAAAACATCGTTGTTTGCTTTAAAAGTAGCACAATTCATTATGTCAAACCTTGGAAAGTATCTAGATATCCCTGCCCTAATGCCAAAGGAACTGCACACTGAATATGTTTTTGCCGTTTGATGTCTATGTCTGAACCGTTGCGTAAAAAGGAGGGTTTCTGCCCCGTTACTTCTCCGCTGCTTTCTTGTTCCAGTTTGAAAAGCAAACTGCAGGCAGTTTGCTTTTCAGCCCAACTGTATACTGTTTATCTCAGACGCGGAAGGATACTGACTTGTTGTGAAAAGTAACTTACAATTCTACCCGTGGTATACGCTCAGTATACCATGGCTAAGAACCAATCAGATTGCTTGATTTTACTTGTCCGTTTTATAAATTACATTATAGGATACTTTTAAGAGACAGTAATAAGTTAATTTACAATAAAAGTAGTTCATTACAATTCCAGTGCGTGAAATTGAATATCCTAAAGATGCGTGTCCATGTTGAGATTTTCTCTGGCACAAAACATTTGTTTTTGACATAGCACAACTATATTTTAATGCTCTTAATATAATTAATTTCTTTAAAGCACTTTGAATTGTCTCGAGTTGAAAGGTGGTGTATAAATCAACTTTCCAAGACTTCTTTGTTTCAATTTTAATTTTGCTGTAATTATTATTTTTTTTAACCAAAACCTGACACCCGCACTGTTTGATCCTGCTGTGGACAGATTGGTGCCGGCATGTTAGTAACATAACAAACCTCTGCCAAATTTGGACATATTTTGTAAGATTAAAGATCTGACGGGGTCAGGCTGACACTGGTTGTTGTCTTGTTCCATTAAGAGGTATATTGGAATCAGCTCAGCTGCACACATAGGGGTATAAGGCACACTGATTCACAGGACACAATTGCGCATGGTTTCCAGTAAAACCATCAGAAAACTCTAGACGAGGAATTCTCCATTTCAGCCTCAAGCTAGGATAGATAACGGAGCACGTACACACACTCAAACACACAGTCCTAATAGAGTATTATCTTGGCTGTAAGCTCTTAAGATTTTCCTGCTGAACATACAACTGCCTATTAAAACATTTTAATAGGGGTCGTCAGTACTACTGTGCTGGGGGAAAATACCTACGCTCATGGTTACAGATCAAATAACTCACTCACTCACACACGCACGCACGCACACTCTTTGGTTAATTTATCCTTCACTTGAAACTAAATTGGGTTAAAGAAAGTAATTAACTCATAATAGCCTCGACCAGGCTGCCAATTAACATGATGTGTGTATGTGTGTGTGTGTGTGTGTGTGTGTGTGTGTGTGTGTGTGTGTGTGTGTGTGTGTGTGTATGTATGTGTGTGTGTGTGTGTGTGTTCATGCGCAGGAGTTTGATGTGTATATGGTTTTATATAGACATGTCAATTACACTATTGTATCTATATGTGTCGAGTTCCCCACGTGATTAGGTCTGTGTGCGTGTGTATGAATTAATAGATTTTTTTTCTTAGTCTGGCCGTATTGGGAAATTAAAGTTACACAATTAATTTTGATTACCCTTAAGGCCTTTTCAATTATTACTTAACACTGTTGGCAGTATAGAGAATAGTAGTTTACAAGGGTCAGTAAGACTAAATCTAGCTTGAAGAAAGGAAAGAGAAACCCAGAAAAATAAGGAAAGGGAGTTGAATGGTCATTAAGGCAATGTGTCAGTCAGTTAAGCATTCACTCACAACACATTACAGCAGCAGAGGCAGACTTTGTTGATCTCAAGGAATCAGACCTCGGCTGCTGTCGGGCTGTTTTCTGCCTGCTGTCAGTCACTTTTCCCAAACACAACAGCTTATTCTTCTTTAGGGATGGCAGAAGTGGAGACAGGGAAAAGAAGGCATACTAACACACACTGTCCAGAGTTCATCAATCAAGCAGAGACTGTTTTGAATTACCGGCTGAATTTCAAGGCTGTGTGAAGGCCGTATGTAGATATCGCCCTGGAATGAATTTCAAAAAGGTATTGATATAGTAGTGAATAACTTCCTAAGAAAAATAAGCCACTACCTGACACAAATGTGTATGAACTAGGAAAGTAACAGGAAGCCAGGCATCCAAGAAAATGTAAAGCTGAATTCATTCTCACATTTTATAGTCAATCAGGTCAAGTGGATAGGTATTACAAGGTCATTTTAGATATCCATATAACAAATCTTAAACAAAAATTGTTTATGTTTTCCCCATTTATGGTCACATTGAGCGTAAAGTAGACAATAAAGCAGGATATGCTTTAGGGCAAACTTTTTGGTAGTTTCCGGGTTTGAGTGTTTTCTGTGTCCTTGTCTTAGAACTTTAACCCTTTCAAAGTGTGTTTTCTAATTAAGTTCATTTTAACACTTTGGTTGTTATCCTTTTCAGCGTTTTCGGCTTTAATAAGGTCTAACTGCTCGTCCAAGTATTGTCAATTACATGGGGGGACTGGAACTGAAAAACAGCCTTGGATTCTGACCCAAACCGGCCACCAACAAGAGCTGTGGTGCTATTTCTTTAAGTACCGGATCACACCTTTGATGCATGCGAGCATTTACACATGCAGGCATGCGCACGGTTGTGGCTGGTTTAGATTGTTATGTTATCACTGTAAATGAACAGTTTCCAGCCAGAATCAGCACAGCAGGAAGGTCAGTAAACCAGTCTAAATTGATATATGAGTGACGGGGAGTTGTTCTTACTGCTGCACACAGCTTCTTCATAGCATGCATAGTATGTACATTGACAACAGTTGACTTGATCACGGAAAAGTCACCCCCTGGTCACTTATGGTTCCACAAATACGTTGGTGTCGAGACGAAAGTCAATATTAAAATTAAAATAATAATATCTCATAAAAAAGGACGGATAAATAATTATTTGTATGTATTTTCGTTTAGATTATTATTATTATAGTATTGTTCAATACCAATAGGGGTATTCGTTTTATTTTGAATAGTGTAGTCTACTTTTCTTAATGATAAGCGAGCTGTTATTAAAAAATATGAATGCCGCTTCCGGTAACACGGCAACAAAAGGGGCAGGAATTATGATGGCCGCTCTTTCTTCCCAAAGCCACGGAGTGAGAAGTTGGCGACAGTGTGTATGAGGCTCCAGAGACGCCGTTGGTTTTCAACCTGATGAAAATCTGCATAAAATCTGATGAGAATCTGATGCAAAGTCTGATTTAAAAACTGCTGAGCATAAAATAAAGACAAAAGAAAGAATCTGAGTTGTCCGAGCGCCCTCTGTTGCCCTCCAGCCTCTCAAGTTCGGGCAAAACACTGAATACAGGCCAAAACCCGGAAGAACTTGACATTTGGCGAAGGCCACAAAGTCAAGATGGCGGAGGCCAAAATGCCAAATTGTAAGCCATAATACAGTAGTCCACAAACCAATAGTTGACGTCACAGCAACTACCTCCATTACAGTATATGTTCTCAATATGTACAATTCTACCAGTAAATCATTTGAAGATCAGCATGTCTCAGAACGGTACCAATTCAACAGTTGATGAGAGAAAAAACATAACACAACGCACATTGAACTGAACCAATGAAGTAGGGCTGTGCGATTATGGCAACAATCATAATCACGATTATTTGGGTCAATAATTGATATCACGATTATTAAATACGATTATTCATTGACTTTGAAAAAATCAATTTATTGAACTTTAAAACAAATAATAATTTGAACAGTATCTTTTTAACTGTTGATTACCCTGAACGTATAATTCAACTGAAAAAACAATACAAAAATAAATAAAATAAATGATACATTTAAATAAATAATATCAAAATAATAAATACCAATAAATAAGATCAACAAATATTTTGGAGCGCACTTCCCCAAGCCACTAAACATATATAAATATGATAAATACAAATAAATGAGACCAAAATGAATTAGATCCAATATGTTGCAGTGCACTGTCACAACCTAGCAAAGCAAAATAATTGTTTTTTTCGATTATGTTGTTTTCGTAATTGTGGCAGGCCAAAATCGTAATTGCGATTAAAATACGATTAATTGCACAGCCCTACAATGAAGGTCATCATAAACAAAGCTACATTGAGCACATGTGCTTTGTAAAGATGTGCACAGAAATGTGTCCTAAGCAAACAATGTAAAAACAAACACGCATTTTTATACTTTTGTGATAAAATAATCTATATAAAAAAATATTTTTATATCAAAACCCAATTCCACAATCATTAGTCTGACATTAGCCCTATTATCATAATGGTTATTGCCATCATAACCTCAATTTCCCTTCTTATCATCCTCCAAATCAATCATCAACAGTGATTAATCACTCAGTAGAAAATGGAAGTAAAAACTGACTGAGCTTTTTATGAGTCCAAAAAAGAAATGCCACTCAAGATAATTCGCAAAATCTTATCCCTACTTCTCAATTTAATAATTGAACATGTGATATGTCCAGTATCTAGGTACATCGTCTGTGTAAAGACATAAAAGGTCATTTAATGCATTTAAAACCTGGTAGTTATAACAAGCATTCTGATTATGAATCCAAAGGCCTTCATAATCAAGCGTTTCTCCTCATATAGATTTGATGTCCAGATTGATGTCAATGCTATATTAGGTATCAGAATCCATTGGGGGATTTTGGCTTTTGGTTTGGGACCATGTATGGATTTTGTTCGTAGAAGAGAAATGTCTAAATTGAGATGATTTGGACACTTGTCAAGATGGCATTTCATGATGTACATATTCATAAAAAGGAAGTATAAGTAGGGTTTCTTATTTTGCTGTGTTCGGGGAGGTTTGTAAGCATCAACCTTAGACATTTGTAGGGACAAGCTGTCAGTTTATTATCTCGGATCGAAGACAAAAAAAGTGTAGTCACAGTACCGAAAAATAATTATAGGGAGGAATGACATGCAGAAGAAGCTACAAATCCTAGACGATCCTGTGCCTTAATATCAGGTCATAAATATTTAGTTTTCTCTTTATAAGAGACTAATCTATTTCCTGAGTACTATAAGTAAAAATAGCTTAAACAAGTGTAAATAATGCATTTGCTGGGGACTATTTACAGCGCTGGATTCACACACATATGGTGCTCCGGTGTGTATTTATGGCTGCAGGATAGTGTGTGTTGAATTGTCTCAAAATAAACTACAGCGCCTATGTTCATCATAATAAAGGAAAATGTCACCCTGTGCAACAGTGTGACTCATTGATGTGTTTTTAATAGCATTTGGAGGACGCTGGTGTGTGCTTTGGGCACACACACAATAGTTGTTAGGCGATTAATCTAGTGTTGGATTTGGTATTTTCCTGAGATTGTTGACTATAGAAGAAATATTGAACATTTCCAGAATGATCCGTTAAACTCTTCACACAGTTAGTGTATTTATACGGGAACTCAATCACTCACTAAGTTACTCAGTCTTTTAGTCAAAAGGCAGTTGTTTAATGAGTCAGTGGTTTAACAATTCAGTCAATTATTCTGTCTCTCATTCTTTAAACTGAGACATTGAGTCAGCCAGTCCACTTAGTGATTCCATTGTCATTACGCTACATGGATGTGTAGTCCTCAGCAGTGCTAATCATGTTAATGCCCTGAATATATAACAGCCAGGGAGACTGCCAAATGCTAATAACTGACCCAAGTCTGAAAGCACACACCAGCACATAGAGAGCCGGGAGAAAAACAGAAAGACTTGTCTTCTTCACTTTTCTTTCTCTGGTTCTGCCCTTTTCTAGATTTTTGTCTGTACTGGTGTACATGTATCTGAAAACGAAACAGAATACAAATATTAAGCAAAATATTGAAACAAGTAGAGGGATAGGAATGTATGGTAGGTGATAACATCATAACTACATCATAAAAGGTTATGCTGTGTCTCAATTTGGTTACTTTCCTCAGTACAGAGCATGTAATTCACTGTTCAACAGTTTCGCAGTGTGGGAATTTTAAATGTGTAGTGTCTCAAATCACACACGGCTGCTGTTCCCTCATCTCTGTTAGCTAACTAGCAACTTAATTGTAGCATGTATTCAGCGGCGGACTGGCCATGTGTGAGTCCTGGAGAGTCACAGAACGGCTGGAAGTCCAGGGCGGCTTACAGCCGGCACGCATTCATTTATAAATGTGTTTTTTCCTTTAAACATCATAATTGAAGTTGCACACAGAGAGGTGACAAGCAATACTAAGCAATACTTCTTACTCGCCAAGTAAAGATATCTTCGATAATATTATGAGTTAAGATTAAGGCATTGCGACACCGCTGCCGAGGGATCTTGCATTTCCATGTGCAGTGGAGCACAAAGTAACAAAACTCCTGGACGAAAATAATATTTGCAGTTCACATATGGCCAGTTCACATGCGGCCATACGTGCATATAGTTACCTGTTCAATAAACAGAATACAATTAACAGTGGCTTGTTTTTAACACTAGTACAGTGGTACATTAATTAAATAGTGAAAATAAACTACAATAATAACTAATATTTGTATCGTGCTGTGTTGACCAAAGCAACCACAGTCGCGGCTGGTCAACTTCCATTCCTGTAGCCAAGATGGCGATCATTGAGTGTTTCCAATGTTTTTACCATTATGAGTGCACCATCCGAGTACTCATAGTGTATATTGCCATACTTTGCCCGACCAATACACTCAAAACAAGACATGGAAATAAAGAAGTATGCGTTTTGAGACACTATATATACTTATATGCACTATGTCATATACTTTAACGACAGATGGCTATGCATTTTGCACTCATCACTCTGCTGAAGAGCAGCAAGACACTTGGAACAGTCTCTAAATGACATGGGTTGCTGTGGCTGGCAGGGGGGGCATGTATTGGAAACAACTTGAGGCCTTTTCTCTCCTTCCTCTTATTTAGTTGTAGCCACCCAAGGCGACACACAGAGAGAGATGTAAACACACACGCTCTTATTAAGTTATGCCACCCAGGGCGAGACTTCTGCAGAACATCTGTCCAGCATTTATCTGCCCCGACGCAAACTCTCAGCGAGAGATGGATATGATGAAGGAGGAGGGTGAGAGAAAAGGCGATGATGTGGAAGGGGAGGAAATGAGGAGAAGAAAAAAGAAAGAACATGTAAAAGAGCAGAGCTAGGGTGGTAAAGGGAGGAAGGGAAAGGTGATGAAAATGCAAAAGGGAGGGATAAATGGATAGTAGAAGAGGAAATCAGGGATGTTTAGGCAGTTCAATCTTGGTTAGGAAATAATCTCTTGCTGTTTGGATAATGTAAATTCATTACCCAAATAATGAATTTCCTGCTCTGCTAGCTTGGACAAAAGCTTCATAATTGGTATTCCTGGACATATTACCCAATACTGTATACCTTCGAAGAGATTTACTTTCCTGAGTTTTCATATTGACTGAACTCTAATTATTACAATATTTTTGCTTTGAGAGTTTACAGTAACTCGTTGAGGGATGCCGGAAGAAGCAGTGAAAGCTACTCATGTGAGATGCAGAAATAATTAGGGTTTACTGTTTGAGTCTGTGTTTCAGACACAGGCACAGTCACAACACTAAATTCCCTACTGACTAACTCTGTTTGTCAGGACAGAAGGATTGCATTATTGTTGGTAAACTGCAGAACAAGGTAAGACAGCTGTGCTCAAAACTATGTATGAGGATGAGTCTGTTTGGGTCTTAGTTTTATCCTCTGAAACGTTCATGTTTGGTCCATACTTTCTCTAACCAGTTAAGCCAGTTCTGGAAAACCGCCCTAAGAGGATTTCTGTGCCCCTGATAAGCACGTCCACCTCCATTGTCGTGTTGGCATTTATTAGCCGCTTGGACATGTCAAGCTCCACTTCTGTTATGCCTTTTATGGGATCATACCGAGTCCTAATACACCAATATACTGAACCCGTTATATGGTTGTAAAACTGAACAAATACCATTTACAAGGCAGGTCAGAGGTTACATGGGGGACAACCTACTCAGGGAACACATTGAGCGACTCATAAAAACACCCTATTACATCACATGGCAATGTTTTTGGACAGCAGTGGTTTGCTCTGAGACCCGTCACTTTTTAATGCAAAAAGAGTAACCTTTCACCAGCATTATTATTCATGTATGGTAGTGTGATATACTTCAACATGTGGATATTGTTATTTTATATACGTAACATATTTTTAGTATGTTGGATTAGTGCTTTTTAACAGCAGTATTGACAAGGTCATTGTCAAGTTGGGAGTGTAAAGGCTCAGCTTTAATGGATTTTTTGTGTCAATTGAAGGCAGTGGAGCATCACCACATTTACCTGATAAATGTGTCAATGTGATCCTTAGCAACTATGTTGTAAGTTCATCTTAAGCGTTGAAATTGCGTTCCTCATTTATAGAAAAAGTCATTAATGTGGCTGGAAACGTTAATAAAACTGATATGACTTCCTCTGTCTGACTGTAACCTTTGAAGACTGTTTTCTCATTCAGAATGAATGGTAAAAGCAAGCCAAAGGCTCTGCTAGCTCTTTACACTGAAGCTTATTAATGCAGTATATCGCGAGAACACGCTCAAACACACTTTGTATATTCACAATGTCTGAAAGGGCGGTTTTTGAAATGTCAGATGTCCCACAGTGTGCGGTTGCATTGTGTTTGATTACTAACACACTGAACAGCATTCTCTCATGTCTTTTATTCAATTTTTTAATATGCTTGTTTTGTCAATGCGTCTGATGAGTGTAATTAAGCAATAAATCTCCCTGTTTTATCATTTAGATGTGTGACCATCTGGCATTTAACAGCCCGCGTACACACTTACGGTGTGTTTGATGAGCGGTGGATAAATGTGTGTTTGTCTGAGTGCAGTAAATATGATCCCTTCTGTCTGTAAGTGTCTATTTTAACCTATAAGGAGCATTATATTTCATCATCTGTTTGTGTAGGAGCACTACATCAAGCGGAATAACTGATGCAGTGGCTCATTAAAGTCAGCTTTTTAAATATGTGGTATTCTACTGACAGCACAGAAAAGTGCATATGTAAGCATATTCATGTTATGTTTATACATTACTGCTACAGTTAGTATTTAACTTGGCCAGTAGACATATTTCAAACCTCTGTATAACAGACAAATTGTTCATATAACGGATCACAATAGCTAATTTTACACTGGATAAATGTCCTTTGTAAGTACCTTTGTAATACTGTTAATCGCCTATTTTCACAGGCAGCCGTTAATTATTGCTGATTAATGATCCTAAAATGATGATCCTGAGTCATTCTTGACTCTACAAGGAATATGAATATATTCAGTGCAGACAAACAGTACCTCAGGACAAAATAGACTAATTTGAACTTAATTATACAATCAGTTCAATGTGGTCCTACTCAAGTAATCTAAATTAAAACATAAAATACGTCTTTTGCTTATCGCCTCCAAAACAAAATATACTGTATACGTTTTTGTCTAAGTGGTGAAGGCGACCATTTTTGATATATTTCCTGATACTGAATTAGTTTTTGAAAGCAGCCATCAGGCTTGGGGAGTAACAGATTACATGTAACGGGATTACATAATCAGAATACAAAAAAAAAATGTAGTCGGATATCTGGTTAAAATTTGAACTACTGGCAGAATAACAATGTTGCAATACATTTTAAAATAAAGATGATTATATTATAGGTAAAGATACTGGCTGGATTTTCTCGGTTATCATTTAGTCTGGTTTCATTCTGGTTTTCATTTTTTATACCAAATATATTGGTTTCTTCTTTTCTCAAGTGACATTGTTCTGTTGTCTTGCATAATACACTAACAAAATCGAACGAGGGGGGCCAGAGATATGGAAAATGCACCCAAATGACCCCAGCAGTGGTTTTTTTTTCTAAATCTCTCTAAAAAGGTAAATTTCACTTGTTTTGCATCAATCTTGATACAGGGTACTTATTATATGTTATAGTTTGGATTCCTAAAGCTTTTAGTCTACAATCCCATGATTCAAGGGTGGTTTTCACTATACGTAAAACATTTAATTTATTATTATTATTAGATTATTAATTTAACCCTTTTAGAAGGGAAGATATGGTCATTTGTTCTGGGAATGTAATTTTCGAGCCTGAGACCTGAAAAACAGGCTCAGGGGCCTCATTTATAAACGGAGCGTACGCTCAAAAGATGGCGTACGCCAGTTTCGAAGCAATGTTTGAGATTTATAAAAAAAAAACTTGACGGGAAAATGTGCGGTCCTCCACGCAAACTCTGACCCATGCGTACGCACTAAGCACACAAATGGGAGAGACGAGAAACTGTGACACCGTTGGCAGAAGGAAGAATGGAGAGAAATATGTGGAAATAATACCATAAATAAAATGTTACCTCTCATTTATCAAATATGAAGAATTCATTTTCAAACATTGATTAAAGCCAATCTTAAAATGATTAAACAAACGCCTGTTTGAGACTCCTCAGTGCACACAAAAACATAACTTGGAGAAATAAATAAATACGGATATGCTATTTAAAACCACCTCGAATATGTTGTGTTAATGTTATGAAATGTTTTCTCATAAATGATGCGGTAAGCAGGAGGACAGAATTACGTCTAAACTGACGCCGTTTTGTATTTCTATAGGTTGTAGATACGAGCATGGTTTTATATACTATCACGTTTAATCGTGTTTTATGCCGTTTGCTAAGACTTGCAAAGTCTTAGCAAAGTCGCTCATAAAACACAGGAGGTATGGAAACTAAGAACTCCATATATTTGGTAGATTCGGCAGCTGATATAACTCAACACATTAGTTTTATTTCCTATAACTGGTGGATATAGAGTTGCTGCAGTGGATACGCTGCGCACAGCTGATCGACAGCTGGAACACAAACCACCAAATAAAAAAATAAACATTAATTGACTCCACTCCGCAGGGATCCCCCGGTACTTTCGTACAGTTGCTCATCATGGGGGGGGGGGGGTCTCCTGTCCCCAGCACAAACACACTGACACACTGCCTGAGGGAGCTTATGTGTCATTAACTTTTTTCGGACCACTTATTTATTTATTTTGGTGACGATCCGACCTCCATGCTGCTACTCTGGTTCAAACTGCATCCACCAAACAATATGATTTATCTCCACCTTCCCAAAATTACCAAAATCTGACACGGTGTGAAATGTTTTTAGCTGTTCTGTCCTCATTTCCTGCGATCTTCTTCATGCAGTCAGTCAAAATGAATATTAATACGGGGCGTTTCTTTGACTATTTATAGGCAAATATGGGCGTTACGTGAAGCCCGCAAAAGCTGCGCCGCATTTGGAGTTGATTGTGATTTATAAAGGGAAACCGGTGTAGGACGTGCCGTACGCAAGTCCTGCGCCGGTACGCAGTGTTTTATGAATCGGAAAATGTCTGTGCGTATTTATTTGCTTTGTCCTACGTAAGCTACCTTCCCACGTCAATCCTACGCAAGGCTTTATAAATGAGGCCCCAGGGCTTAACAGGTTAAAACTTCCTTTTGACATGTCTTTAATATTGTATTTATGACCAGTGTTGGGTGTAACACGTTACAAAAGTAACGGACTTACCGTAATGTATTACTTTTTGCTGTAACAAAGTAATGTAACGCATTACTAATGAAATTTGGGTAATATACTACCCGTTACAAGTCTCAATTAAATGGTGTTTTGTTTTTTAAGAATTCACTAACATCGCGAGACATTCCGACACCAGAGAAAAATTGTGCCGGTAGATTAGTAAACCTGGTGTTTACGTAATCAGTCAGGCTGATCTTGATGAGCCTGAAGGGTGTTATTTTCCCCATAATGACCAAGTCGCTGCACATTATCCCGCTTATTACACGGCCAGATACTAAACAAACTAAGGAATCGACTCCCATTATTAATTGAAATGATTTTATTGACTTAAAATGATCGTATTTCTTCCGCTAAGAAAAATAAAAACTCCGTTCCACGGCGCACCAACGGCTGGAACTGCGACAACAACAACTTTACGGCAGCACTGTCTAACTCTGTTCACAGTTTCTGATCCACTAACAAGTCCCTAAACACTGCAGAGCTCATATTGTGTTCCTGTTAGTGTTTACTTCTTGTCTGTCTTCTTCTGTTCATTTATCTGACGTCCAGCGCTCCGTCTTTTACCCTCTTTTACGATCCTCCTTAGCAACGGAATTGACCAATCAGAATCGAGTATTCAACTAAGCCTTGTAATAAAAGTTCTTAGTAGCCTTAAGGGCCTACACAGTTGCTGCGGTTATTTTGGTGAAAGTAACTCAAAAGTAATATAAAAGTAGTGTAACTCATTACATTTCAGAGACAGTAATATTGTAATGTAACTTAAGACAGTAATATGTAATGTATTACATTTTGGAAGTAACTTGCCCAACACTGTTTATGACATTGCACTTAATTTAATCAGGTTACAACACTTTTATGTTTTACTCATATTAGGTTACTGATTACATTGTTTTGCAGGTAACTTGTAATTGTAATGGAATACATGTTTAGTGTTACTCTACTAACCCTGTCATTAATGGCTCTTGGTTGGCAATGGCGCCCACCTCCATAAGTAGACTTTGTCGTACAAAAATGTCCCCTGAATTCCCCCTTTGTTCTTGGTGGACTACAGTTGTAATTACTAAAGACACTAGAGCTTTGCAATTGGAGAATTAACATATGTGGTTGTTTGGGCACTTGTTTTTTTGCTCAATTAAATAAAAAGGAGCCCAATTGGGAAGGAAACTACACTGTCTGTTTCTTGTAATGACCATTACAGATTAGGGAGTCTTTTATGTTCGTTCAGTAATACTTTCCTCTTGATCAAGTAAAATATGTGGAAATCTGGAATTTTTTCTTACCCTTTTCACAGCAAAGTGAAAGGCGGCTCCACATTCAGGCCGATGGAGTAATGCTCTGTCATAGCCGATGGGTGCTAGCGGTTACGGGGTAACTGGGTTAATATGAACTCTAAGTGTATCCATGTATTTTCTTTGATTTCGGCTCGAGCCTGTCTGAAGGCATGCCATATTTCTAAATATGGACTTTAACATTTTCACCCCAGCTGAAATAATGAGATTACATTAATAGTCCATTGGGAGGATGGATTCAGTCCCATGTTGGCTCAAATCAAATCAAATCAGGTTTTATTTATATAGCACATTTAAAAGCGATTTTTGGTCGAGCCAAAGTGCTGTACAAGTAATAAAAACACATTACTACAATCACAATAAACGACAATAAGTTACAACAGATATAAAAAACAAAATTAAAATAAAAACACAAGGAAAAGTCAGGAGTCGTGCTCCGCTCTAACTAGAAAGCCAGAGAGAAGAAGTGTGTTTTTAGAGTGGATTTAAAAACCCCTAGGGTCTGGGCCGACCTCACATGGAGGGGCAGAGTGTTCCAGAGCCTAGGGCCAGCTGCTGCGAAGGCTCGGTGCCCTCGGGTTTTAAGCCTGGTCTTGGGCACTACCAGCAGCAGCTGGTCAGCAGACCTTAAAGCTCTGGCTGGGGTGTAGCGCTCGAGGAGTTCAGCTATATAGGCCGGAGCCAGCCCATCTAGTGCTTTAAAAACAAATAAAAGGATTTTAAAATCAATTCTGAACCGAACTGGAAGCCAGTGCAGTGAGGCCAGAATAGGGGTGATGTGGTCACGCTTTTTGTGGCCAGTCAGCAAACGTGCAGCTGCGTTTTGGACTAGCTGCAGGCGTTTAATTGAGGCCTGGTCAATACCCACATACAGACCGTTGCAATAGTCCAGTCTCGAGGTTACAAAGGCGTTAATAACCCTTTCTAAGTCATTAAAAGATAAATACGACTTGGTTTTGGCCAATAGTCTTATTTTAAAAAAGCAGGATTTTACTACGGTGCTGACCTGCTTGTCGAATTTAAAAGTGCTGGTGAAGGTCACTCCAAGGTTCATGACCGAGGGGAGGATGTTTTTTTTGAGAGACCCTAGAATATCAACCGGAGAGGCTGGAGGTTGGGGTCCAAAAAAGATGACCTCAGTCTTGCTCTCGTTGAGGTTGAGAAAGTTTTTGCTCAGCCAGGATTTTATCTCTGCTAAGCAGTCCATCAACTGCTGTAGTGAGGCTCAGATTCATGTTGGCTTCCCTTTCTCTTGTTCAGGGTTCTTACACCTTTTCCAAAGTCAAATTCAAGCACTTTTCAAGCATTTTCAAGGTGCATTTTCAAGCTTTTCAAGCATCTTACAGCTGTTGTAAATTACATATTTATATACACATACTTAAACTCAAATGATTATTTCCCTACCTCACATTAAATCAGATGTTCTTTATGCTATAAACAACCAAATGTGTGTTTCATAATAGCATTCTACATGAGGATGAAAAATTAAAAATGTTAGAAAAGAAAACTAAGTTTAATATTTCAAAATGTGTGACCCATCTGTACGTAGACTGGGCATCCCATATAACCTGGCTGAGCCAATATAAAACAATCAGCCAAATAACTTTTCAATATATTATTGATTACTATTTTTGAGGTACTTTTAGGTTGGCAGTAAACACAAGTCAGAGGTAAATGGTGTACTTTGACTCCACTACATGTATTTAATCCCTTTAGTTACTTTACAGATGTGGATGAATGATGTGAAATATAATCAAGTGTTAAATCAGACTTTAGTTCCACCTGGAGTAAATTCACAAGCTACCCTGCAGTATACAAAGTCATTCAAACTAGCTGCACCTTTACCAGCTTTGAGAACACTTTCATGATCAATCATTATAAAACATATCATATACAATTATTAGGGATGCTCCGATCGCCAATTTTGGGGCCGATCGCCGGAATCAGTATCGGCCGATACCGATATCGCTCTCTTTTCCTCTCTCCCCCTCTCTCTCTCTCCTGACAGCCCGTCAGTATCTCCTGCAGCTCACTGATCCAGTAATGAGCGACCCGACAGTGAAGAATAAATATATTTATAACTAGTTTAGCTTGTTCCAGAGGTAGATAAAATAGCTAAGTGTGTTAGGTCTAACTCTTAATGTGTGTTCTGCTCCGCTCACCGGTCCGTCACAGCGGGTGGAGCTGCAGGATTTCTGCTTCACACACACGTTGCATCCCGCTATTTTATTGTCATTTTCGGACACTTAAAATACTGCCTAGTGAAGCCATTTTGGCGAGCTTGTTTTGCCGCGCACAGAGAAAAGTGTCATGTATTTTACATGCAACGATAGCCTAATCTAAAATGCTCTACTCTGGCGTACCTTTCGTGTGGTGTGTGGCATCAGCGCAGAATCTCGCATCGTTATTGTTGCACACTTTGCAGGAGGCTACTCTTGGGCTTCGCTTGACCCTCGTCTTAGCCATGGCTTGTATTTGTCTTCTGCTAGCCAGCGCTCGTTGTAACTGCAACCTCCTGGCATACTGTCATCTATCACTCATCAGAATGCCCAGGTCACACACGTAACAAAAACACTTGCCGGTCACGCGCATTGCGCGGGAAGGCCGGAGCGGAGCTGTTTTATGTAAAAGCGAAGCAATTAAGCGCGCTCCGACTTCTTCATTTTCTTTTAATCTAAAAAGCGAAGTAAAGCATTTACAATTTCAAGCACTTTATCCCAAATTCAAGCACCATTCCCAAAATTCAAGCACTTTTCAAACCTTGAAAACACCTCGTACAATTTCAAGCATTTTCAAGGATTTCCAGCACCCGTACGCACCCTGCTTGTTTTTATAGAAACTGTCTATTTGAATTTAGAAAAGTATGAGACTGGTGAGTTTGGCTCTGCGTTTAAGATCTCGGGGGGAAAAATATTCCCTATCCCTCAGCTCAAATCAGTTGCTTTGAGTGGCCACAAAACATGGATTTATTCACATTTAAGCTAAGGTTCAACTCGACCGGAGTGCAGGGTGACTCCCGCCACGACTGTCCCCAGAGACTGGTACCATCACTAGTTTATGACCACAGGGGTACAAGTGAAGCAGCCAGTACAACACACTGCACTTTGACTTTGGCTAGGCCACAAGTAAATATGTTAGCTTTTTATATGTCAGATGAACAGCTGCCTGTGTCTCTGCTGTATTTGTTGCTCGTCAAAGTCCTAACATATTGATGTTGATTGTGTTGACAGTTTATTGAATAGATGTCAGAATTTCTCACTGTATTTGTGGACGATGGAAAACAAGATGTGGATGAGCGCAGGTGAAAGAATAACTAGACACACACACACACACACCCTTTCTGTATTTCTAGGTGTTCCCTTTTTGTCTTTTTGTTGGCCTTTGCTCTTACGCTCTTCTCCGCGTCTAGAATGTGAGGAGCATAAATCAATATATGCTGTGAGGTGACAAAGACAAATATAAAACACTGGTTACACACACACAAACTCACCACATTTCATGTCATGAAGGGCGTACACACACCAACACAGGCTGCTTATAGTCGGATTACGTATTAAAGTAAATCAAAACATAATGAAAATGCATGAGTGATTCCAACCAGCTCTCTAAAAAGAAGTGGCCTGTAACGGAGGTCTTTCCTTTCCTCTGAAAACTCTATTACAGCCAACTGCATACTACAGTATGTTCCAACAGCAGTTTTTCGCTTTGCTAACTTTCAGTTAGCCATAAGTGCTTTGTCCTCTTTAATTGGTCTAGCCAAAACATAGCCTGAAACTCCACAGGCTTAATTACATCCAGGTTAACGTGTGGTGTTAACCCTGATGTGGCAGAGATTGTTCGGCTGGCTGCATATTCATCCTAATTTATTTTTGGTACATAAGGATTACGTTTGTATGGCAATATGAAAAAACGATTCCATTCATAGCAATTATAACTTTCAAATGTAGCTGAATAAATACATCACATTTATTTGTGACTCATAACCAGCATAACGCATATATTGAAATATGTTTTAAAAAAAAATTATTTCCCAGATAGATTTTAGCGATTAAAAGTCTCCAATGTAACTGAAAGGGCTTAATAAAATATAACTACTAGACTTTATTTGTTATTCTAGAATTACATTTCATGTATAGTGCTACATTGTTATTTACCGGCAGATGGTTGAAGATTTAAACTTTGCACTATAATATATGGGAAAAAATTAAGAAAAGTGAATTAATCATCAAAAGAGACATCATTAAAGGAGAAGAATGTGAGGGGCAATAACTGTCACAGCCTTTATCATGCTCACATATAAATGTATAATAATGTGCCTTCTTATAGCTAAAAGGCCCTGCAGACCCACACACCTGTTTCCAGTCATCCTGCCTGATTATCCCTCTCCTCCTTTGATTATTTACACCTGTGCGTTCCTCCTGCTACATGTCTGCTGTGTACATGCCCACACACTCATAATCAGCTCTAATCAGGCACTAAGTGAAAGCACCTGTGGGTGTGTAGAGGCTTTATTCTGATGTGAATGGGTCACAGTGTACATTTTCTGACACGTGAAGCTGGATTAAATATATTAAATATGTACCAGAATACATTACCGTCCTCTTCATAATAACATCATTATTAATTTTATGTCAAATTAACCTGTTTTGGATCTTATTGGATTAAGGGAACAATGAGTGCATTACCTTTGCCAAGTAAGTTATGTTATCAGTTTGCTTTAAAAAATATATTTCAAAAATTGTGTGGAAGGTTGTAGCATGGGCCATGGGAGAAACCATTATAATAATAATGATAATACATTTGATTTTATATTATATTTCGGGGAAGACACACACATTTTGTATTCAAACCTTTTGTAATAATAAACATGGGTCAATTTCTCCCAGTGCCCTCTTATTTATATTATTTAAGGTGGCCTTTGTACTTTTAGTTTTCCGATAGGTTAAACATGAGGTGTTACTGGATCTTTGTAGACAGCATAATTGCATTCCAAATAGAAGCTTACATTTCGGACAATATTGTACAACATGGACGACTGAAATGTAATGGACAACATCAAGTAATTGTTCTGTTTTTTGGGGGGTGTTTTTTGGATGGAAATCTAGCTAATGAAAATAATTTCCCCTCTGTCTGCCCGTTTTAATTCTATCTCTACAATAGAGGCACTGATTGCCCAAAAAAGTCTTTAAAAAAGTGAGAGACTTGAGATGCAAGAGAGAGTTAATGAAGAAAATAACAAAACGAAAGGTAGTGAGAGGTACTTGTTATTGTCTCTAATTAATTGGTGACTCATTAATCACATTCTCATCTAAGCTAATGTCTCACTCCATGGAGCCAGACAATGGGCAAGGGGGTTGGAGGGGGGGTGTACTATATGTGTGTGTGTCACGAACAAACAGGCTGTTGTGTAGCAGCGGTTAATGAAATGGGTGGTTATCAAGGCAAACAGGCTTCATTAAGTCCAGTGTAATGACCTGTGTCACATTTAATATCGTCCCCGCTCTGTCTCTCTTTTCTTATCAGTCTCTCTTCTTTCTGTCTGTTTTTGTTTCACATACCGCGGAGTAGTAGTAAATCACACAGAAATGAAATCTTTAGCTGTTCTCCAAAATGTATTCCAAGAGAGAACAATTTTTTGCTACAGCATAATTGTAAAATGTGGGAACATCTGTGAATAATCAAAAACTCCTATCAAATACTTGTCAGCCTTTAGAGCTGATTAAGGTATCAGATGAGACTACTTAGCTTTCATTAGGTGTGTCAATAATATTACTACAAGACTAAGAGGACTAAAAGGTTTCCCAAGGCTGCAGTGTGTTTACATAACTGTAATAAAGTGTTACATGGAACAAACAAGACATTGAGACGTTTGCTATTCAAAGAGTTGAGCCATTAGCACTGCTTCAATTCTAAAGATTCCCCTGAGGGCTCCGTGCTATAAAATGATGTTCGAATAAAACGATATTGCATTGTCTATTACGTTTTGGGGAAGCAGTATTTTTCTCCAATATTCTGGATTTTTTTTACTTCTAATCATAGTCCAGGAAAGTCTGCGGAGGTCGAGATTGATTGATCTGTAACTTAAATAACAAAAAACAAGTGTACTTTTTGTGAGCTAAACCTTGATCTATTACTTAACATAACCAACTAGATTTGTTGCGTTTTTGTCTTGGTTTTGTTCCATTTTACAACCTTAACCGCATGTTTAAAAAGTTGTCCATAACTAGATATAAAATACATTTCCTTGGTATATAGTTGAGAATGCATTTAAGTTAAAGGAAACCTATCATGCTATATTTAAATGGTATAATGTAGGGCCATACATATATAAGGTATATTTATACGTTTCTGTTTTCGAAATACCAAACAGATCATGCATTTTAGCCATGCCTCATTTCGCTCTATGTGCTGTTTGCTGTCTACGGGTCTGATTCTGCTGACCACGCCCCTCTGCAGGAGAGGGGAGCCGTGCTCTGATCAGCTGCTGGGCTGTCAGAAGAGGGGGAGAAAAAGAGATCTCCGTCCTCCGTGTTTTATTATATAGAGTCGTTATTCATTTGTTTTAAAGCTCAATAAATAACAAAGAAGACCTTTGACCGGCACTTTTCAAATTTTGTTCGGAAGATTTAAACTTTAACGGACATCTTGACCGGCGAAAGAAACTGAAACTGAAACTCTGCCGCAAGGTCCCCTCGTTCCTTGGAAGAGGCGGAGAGGTGGGTGTTTGTCATCTGCTGGTGGACTAACCGGAGAGAATTACAGTGCTTGCCTCGACGGGGAGGGATTGCATTGAATTAAAGCAGCAGGAGCAAACGCTTGCCTCGGGGAGGGAGAAAAAAAGCCACAGCGGAGAATAAACAGAAGGGTAACCATGGTAACCAAGTCTTCTTCGCTGCTTTTGTGGCAGACTACAGCACCACTTACAGGCCTGGCATATGTACTACAGCGTCTCCAGCACTTTCGAACGGCAATGGCCGTGGCTGTCTCCTCCTGATTGGTGGAGTTGGCCCAATAGCCGTAGCGCCACCGTCCTGACGTCAGGACAGTGTTCAAATCTGTATCAGTTTTTATCAGATCCGTTGCAGCCCCTTTTTTAGAGATTTGGGTATGGAGGAAAATAGAGAGGGTTGTGTTTTCTGACACTTGGTGAGTTCCCTGGAACACCGGGGACACATATTCATGTATAAAAGACGTACAAAAGTGCATTTTGCATGATAGGTCCCCTTTAAGTAAAACAGTGTTGTGGAACTGATGAACCTACAGATAATTATTACCTACAGTAACTCTGCAGTCCTGCTCAAAGTGTTTAAGTGTCTTTTAGCTCAATATTTTGGTTTTACAAGTGTTGGTTGGTGTACCTTCACAGCTTTCTTCAAAATCATTGTCATGCCCAGCGAATACTCTCTTAATACCTGTGCAGCACCAATCTGCAGAAAGATAATGTTGCGTCGTAAAATTATTAAGCATTTAGCAGCTAAAGAGCAGGATCATTAATGAATGTAACTCCAGGAGGCTTGGAGGTGCATTCATCAGGTGGAAAGAAACACAGCCCCAGATGAATGCTAATGTTGCTCTGCATCTGCTAGATGCACGTATAAATACGTTTAACAATGTCAATAAATAAATAAGTCATTGCCGTGTTTCTGCTGGCCAACAAATTGCCATCAGATAAATCAGAAATAATCAACTAATGCAGGTAAGAATAATGCAGGTTAAATGTAATGGCATAAATAGGTTTTGTTAATTAAAGTGGCATACCTAACAGCTTCCATCCTGATCTATAGCTCTGTTGTGGCGTACATACCAACATGTCTTTAAGTGAAACTTTCAGTAAAATGCTAGTGTTAATCTAGTTTTACAGATGAAAGAGTTGAAAAGATCCAATTGGTACTAAGAAACAGAGGGCAAAAAGAACATTGCCGGATATATGTTAGTGAATCGCACAAAGAGGGAGGAGGCTCAAGGACTGGGAGAGAATCGAGTGACATTAAAATTCAAATAAGGCAGAGAAGAGGGGAAGTCACTGTAGGTCAGACTGTCTGGCCGAATCAGGCCCGATGCACACACACACACACACACAAAAACATACGTAAAGAAAGAAAGAGAGAGAGAGAAAGGGAAAGACAGAGAGAGAGCCGGGCAAACACAGACGCTGGAGAAAGCGCTACTTGATGAATGTGTCTGGTTGAAGTGGAAATAGCCTTCTCAGAAATATTACCCTGTCCTCTCTCACTTGTTACAAAGATACAAATGACTCTCGGTCCGATTATGTTCCGCACCAAAGATATTCAGGTCACGGAAAGGTTATACTGACATGTTTTATCATACGTTTGTTTCAAATTGTGTCACCTCTCTTTTCTCCCTATTTATCTCTTCCTCTGCTGTTTGCCATTATTTTTATTACACCTCTTTTGTCTCTCCCCTCCCGTGCTGTTTAGTAACAAACTGCGATGTCAGATCATGGATGTCCAAAGAGAACTGGATACAGCATTGGATGCAGGACCCAGTTTATTCTTATGAAAGTTGCTCATGGGAGCATGATGCCAAAATGGCCTGACTCTCAGGAGCAAAAGTACCCATATCTGGGCCATTAAAGCGTGCGCAGTTTAACTTTCCTTACGGCCCGTCCACACAGCGGCTTTGGAAAAAGCTTGCCGGCGGGCGTGTCTGAAGCTCGACCAACAACCAATCACATGAATCTCCCGCCCCTGACACACAAGCAGCGGTTTGATTGGCTAGAGCTTGTACTGGCATATGATTTGATTGGCTGACGCTTCCACCGAAAGCTTCAGAAGCTTCAAAAGTTGAACATTGCTCAACTTTTGCAGCCTGAAATGCCAGGAAAGCTCAGCTCTGCTTCCCACAATGCAGTTCGGCGAAAAGTGACGTCACCCCATTCAAAGTGAATGGGCAGAAGCGTTGGAAGAAGCTTCCAAAGCCGCTGTGTGGACGGGCCGTTAAGCCCCGCCTCCAATCTCCCTCTTTCAGCTTAGTCAAATGATTGGATAGCGCAATTTAAATTGGTATCGGCTTTTAGCACATTTTACAACTTGTAGACCCTAATGATTTAAATAAGGACTATAAAAGTGTTCATACATTCATGATTTAGTTTTTTAAAAAGTATCCGCTGATTTATAGACGTCTCTTTCCCAATGGAAGTCAATGGGAAAAAGTATTTTTGGGCCCAATGACGTCACGGACTGACACAGAAGTTGTAGCAGGGTATATGCAGGAATCCTGAAGTCAAATGTAATACCTTTTTTAAGACCTTTTTTAAGACCCTTTCCATACATTTTAAGACCTCATCGCCACTTCGAGTTTTAACCGGTTACATTGGCGACACACTTTACTATATACAGTATTGATTGTCCTTCCTCCTTATCTTCCAACCATTTGGACGCAAACTTGCATTTCCCCATAACGATGTTGTTTAACAACCGGCGTAAACGGACCTTCGCGCGCTATCAAGCAGTGAGCGTGCGATGTCCTGTTCAGATGACGTCAAATCCAACGGGATGCCATAAATAAACTACACAGAATCACACACCTACGCAATGATTACATTCAGGCAAACTTTAGAATACAACCTCTTTGGACTATTTATATACTTATTGAAAACAAGCTACAACATTTAATACCTTGGAAAATGCCTTTTAATACTTTTTAATACTTTTCAATAGCCTTAATTTTCGCTACATTTATTTATCAACTTTTAATACTTTTTAAGACCCCACGGACACCCTGTGTAGTACCACCGTATGGCGACTACGGATATTTGCTTCAATATCCAGTGCACTACCTGGGGGATAGTGTCAGATCCCGAATCACGCACTGCTGTGCATCCACTGCATGTCGTGCCTTTGGTTTTGGTTTGACTTTGTTGATGCTTTAGCGTCAGACTAGATTTCAATAATTCAGGTAAAAACGGAGTCAAAAAGAAAAAAACCCATATTTTTCTTACCAGTTTGTAATTTGTTTTCTTTATCAGAAAAATAGACAGATTTGTTCATGCTGAAGATTGAAGATGTATAAAAGATAAATAAGGAAGGGGAACTAATGGTCATAAGTGACAGAGAAAAGGAAGAAAAGTTGGTAGGGAAATGGAGAGATGAGGATAGATGAGGATAAAACAACAGATTATAAAAAGGAAATGTGAAGGCCATTTGAATAACAATGGCCAGCTTTAAGTACATTACAAGAACCTATTAAGGCCTGCTCTAGTTCAGAAGTACAGAGTCTTAACTGAAAATATTGAGGAAAAGAGTAATTTAATCTCCCTCCACTTCCCCTTAAATGAAGGATTCAGTCTGGGTTGCGGATAATGGATTTCAGAAAAAATGAATGTGAACATTTGGACGGCTGTTATAGATTAAATAAGAGAGCATTTGGTTTATGATTACACTTAATGGACAGAATAATTGCTTCAGTAATTAAAATAAATGTTCCAACTGGATAGGGTACAATCAAACATAAGCCGTTTGTGTCCTGCATCAAACCAAAATTCAACGTTAACTTATTTTAACTTACATTTGCAAGTTAACTTAACCAACTAACATACATGACTCATGTAACATACATTACTTACTGACTAAACGTATGTGAGTTGCGTACACAGGCAGGGTTACTATTAAAATGTCTTCTATTGGAATTTCTCGTCACCTGTAAATGTGATCAGCAACCCAATCTAAATACCAAAATAAAAAGTTATGTAACCTGATTGTTACTTTTTTACAAAATGGACAACAGAACAATGTCACTTTAGAAAATAATTTTTTTAACAAGATATTTAGTCTGAAAAATGCTCAGAGATTTTATTGATATTAAAACCTGCCTTTAATTAAGCATATTCAGGCAGTAGCCGATACACCAACAATGAAACACATGAGCACTCGTCTACGTTTTTTAGTTACATTTAGATTTTTTTTTTTTTTTAAATGCAACAGTAATCTGATTACATCTTGTTTTTAAAAAAAACTGTAAGGGATATACAGTAACCTCAAACCTGGTTACATAACAAACAAACTTATTTTGACTCAAATTGTGATCTTTACAAAGTCGTTTATTGTCATTTCACGATGTTACCCACGTGTGTTTAAGGCCACGTTTACACGGAGACGGAACGGGTTGTATTCGCTACAGTTCTCTATCGTATGGACGGTTCCTCCACACGAGGCAGTAACGGAGCCGCGTAAATGGAGCCCTCAAACGATAACGGGTCCCAAGGTGGTTAGATCTGCGGACGGAACGCTCTGGGGGGCCAAACAGCTCCGTGTGTACGCCCTATACGCCATAGCCCCGCCTCTCACCCCCGCGCCACCCGCGTCATTGCTGATGTGTTTCGCCAACAACAACAACAGTGTTCTGAATGTTTCGAGCCAGGTCCCGGTATCTCGCAGGACAGTGCACCCAGCAGGCGCCTCCAGCAAACCCCCCCGCACGGTTCCCTTGTCCCTTGGAAGAGGCGGAGAGGTGGGTGTTTTTCATCTGCTGGTGGACTACCGGGGAGAACGTCCTGCTCGGGAGCCAGGCTCAGAGGTAGTGGCAGTGGATGCGGTGCACCTGCCTTTTACAGCAGGAGCACACGCTCGCCTCGGGGAGGGAGAAAAAGAGAAACAGAGGCCGCCGAAACAGCCAGAGCCCTGCCTCTCCCCACCTCTGCTGCTCACCCCCGCGTCAAATCTACAGCTCCTCTACCACAACCATCAGTAACAAGTGGACATGGAGAACTACATGAACTACATGTTGCTAAATCCACCGCGGAGAATAAACAGAAGGGCAACCAGGCAACCATGGCAACCATGCTCGGGGGGTCTTCTTCGCTGCTTTTGGTGTATTTTGTGGCGGAAGTACAGCGCCACTTACAGGCCCGGCATATGTACTACAGCAGGGGTGTCGAACTCAATTTCATCGCGGGCCACATTAGCATTATGGTTGCACTCAAAGGGCCGGTTGTAACTTTAAGACGATATAAATATATAAAATAATGTATTATATTACATTATTGCCTCTGCATTGGATTATTATCGGATAGGGTAATAACTTCATAATTAACTACGTCTGAAAGCAGAAGTCTAGGGCAAATAATTGCAAGTCTCTTCAGTGCGCGTGTCACAAAATGAGATGCATTGTGGGACATGTTGTTTATTGGCAATGTGCTTCTGTAAAGCGGCATGTAACCGTATAATAAACATATTATATTATTTGCAAGCTCTTGCGGGGCCACATAAAATGAAGTCGCGGGCCGAATTTGGCCCCCGGGCCTTGAGTTTGACACCCCTGTACTACAGTGTCTCCAGCGGGTCGAGCGGTCTTGTGTGGACGGACACGTTTATTGAGCCGATTCCGTGTAGACGGAAGACTTTTTTGATATCGAATTATGTTTCGCTTCTTGCTAATCACGACAAAATGTCCTCTCCTGCTCTGTATTTAACACACAGACAGTGGTTTCTATCCTCTCACCTCACCTGTTAGTTCCCATTATTGTGACAAATATTGAATTATGAATTTGACTGAGTGTGTGAAATGCAGGATGTAGAATGAATGGTTATTATTGTGAATGAAATTACTTGCAGGTGGAAGTCGTGAATATAAATGTACCTTCCATCTGTGATTAAAGCTAGAAAATAATTTGACTTGCTCTCTTGTTACAGAAAATGTAATGCCCTGATATGCAGTACTGAATATTTTTCTCTGCATTATTATCTCCATGAGTTGCGACTAACACATTTGAATACTTCTTAAAACTAACTTTGAGATAATTGATCTAACTTTTTTAAATGTGAGGTCTCTGCTTGCTAAACTAATTTTATTCTCTGCATATTGGTTTTCTCTGTGAGGCGGAGGATTATGAAATGTCCCGTTCCATGCAGGCCTCACATAATAATGCTATGGATGAAGTTTGTTGAAGTCTACCGAGAGTACAAAGTTTGTTATTAATGTCTAACCTGGCGTAAATCAATTTGCATAATCCCTCCACTTTGGTTTCTCCTCATCTTGTTTTCCTGCTTTCTTTTCTCCTTGTTTTTGTTCTTTTTTGTTGTTTTACTTTGCCTCTGTCAGAGGTATCGATGTGTGAGAGACAGAAGGGTCTGCATCTTGAGGTTGCTTAATGCAATTAACTCGACCACTGGGTTTTTAGTGTGTGTGTGTGTGTGTGTGTGTGTGTGTGTGTGTGTGTGTGTGTGTGTGTGTGTGTGGTGTGTGTGTGTGTGTGTGTGTGTGTGTGTGTGTGTGTGTGTGTGTGTGTGTGTGTGTGTGTGTGTGTGTGTGTGTGTGTGCGTGCGTGCGTGCGTGCGTGCGTGCGTGCGTGCGTGCGTGTGTGTGTGTGTGTCAGAGAAAGCCTGAATCAAGGATATAAGTCAACATCAATAGTCTTTTGAGTGGGATTCTGAGTAAGCGTGTGTTTGTGTGTAGGTGAAAAACACATGGTTGTGCCCTTCTTCAACATTAATGGATCAATTAAACTTGTGTGTGTGTGTGTGTGTGTGTGTGTGTGTGTGTGTGTGTGTGTGTGTGTGTGTGTGTGTGTGTGTCTGAATGTGTGTGAGTCTACATTAGGGCTGAACTATATATTGTGTCATGGCGATATGCGCATGCGCGATATTCACATCGCAGGGACGTGCGATTTTATTAATTTGTTTTATTAATATTCTTTTTTTCATTTTTTTTTTTAGGACCTAGTAGGTCAATTAACTCAAACACGACATGTTACAATTATTTTGCTGCTTGCTACAAAAGGAAAACTTGCGCGGCTCTCATGTCAGGGGTACTTGAGTGAGTGACATGCAGGCTCTGCATGCACAGCAAACCACCAATCACAATCATTCGTGATCAGATCACAGCAGGCCCCGCCCCGCTAGTTTGCAGACCATCAAAACACCGGTAAAAAATGAGCGAGGCACAGGAGGACAATACCGGCGAGAATGAAGATTTACTTCCAAAAAGAAAAGCAACATCTGCCATCTGGAACTATTTTTGGATACAAAAAGGTTCTTCTCTTCGTCATTCACAGATGAACCCCCTTATTTGAGGGTAAGCAACATGCATTATGTCATGACATGTTAGATCATGACTTAAGGTATGATGAGTCTGAGTCAACCAGTTAAGATCCAGACGTCCGTGACTAAAATCCTTCATCCGGTTAAATATAGTTAAAAAAAACGCAATATATATCGCAGGGGAAAAAAATATCGCAATGTCAGTTTTTTTCAATATCGTGCAGCCCTAGTCTACATAATGTACCTCTCGAGTCCCTTATTTTCCAGACCAGTGGCTTAATAATGTTGCATCATGTTTTAAGTGGAAAATAAACAAATGGTATCAAGTCACCTCGACCAAACACACGCACACACACATGAAGTATATACACCAAAAAACGAAAAGACTGCTGTGTCCCCTGGGTCCCTTCTTCTTTGTATCTTCCCATGTAAAACTATAGCACATGAAGCAGTCGAGTGCTGTAGTTGAGTGATATTTAGTAACATGCTAAAAATGTATGTGTTTATAATATAGCATGTCTCTATTCTCAAGTTTTGTAAAGAGTTTTTTAGAGTGTTTCACATGTCTTCATTATGTCTTATGACTGTACTTGAATAAATACATGATATGAAACAAAATGAAACTGAGTGTGTTTGAACAATTTTATATTAATGTCTGTTGAAAGCCAGTTTCGTTTAGGAGTAGGGTTTGTGTAAGGAAAATGTTCTTGTTAGGAGTAAGGTTCTTGTTAGGAGTAAGGTTCGTTTTGGGGGTAAGGTTCGTGTCAGGCCTAAGCTTTGTGCTAAGCGTAAGGTTCGTCTTCGGCGTGAGGTTCGTGTTACGCTTACACCCTGTACACACGGTTCCGTTGGAAGCTTCAACGGAGATGCTCCCCATTCACTTTGAATGGGGTGACGTCTCGCTTTGCCGAACTGAATTGTGGTTCCGTTGCTTCGCTTTGCCTGCGTTGCTCGCAGTGAAAGTTGAGAAAAGTTCAACTTTTCAAACGTCAACGGAAGCACCAGCCAATCAAATCCCGCTTATGCAAATATGCCGGTACAAGCATTCGGAGTACGTTCGTCTGGGGTCTAAGATCACAATACTTCTTAATTTAATAATGTAAACTTATACATTATTTTTGTTGACATAATTTTAAATCTTCTTGCTTGGCACCTCAGCTTTTCCAGGACAGAACAAACGTATGCAGTGTACTGTATACCGCACAGACATGTTTACTGTTCCTTTACACAATCCTCTAACAAAAACATGTTCCCATACAAATAGACTGCATCCTCAATTATGTCTTGTTTTGAAGAAAACTTATTTTCTACCAGATTACCCTATAAAGAACTTTTAAAATAATCCTAATAACTGTACTGACAAAATGCATTGAAGTCTGTTTGAATGTTGTTGACTTTATAAACAGCTTACTGTCTTTATCACCCAAAAACACAATTGTTTTGCTGTTAGTGGCATACATTTGCATCATTATGGATGTTTTATTGAGGTTATTTAGAGGACATACAGATGTAGTCATGAATGTGCGTCTGCTGCTGTGGGGAAACTTAAAGTGGACCTATCATGCTATATTTGAAACATATATTGTAGGGCCATACCTCTATAAAACATGTCTGTGAAGTTTTTTTTTCAAAATACCAAACAGATCATGCATTTTAGCCATGCCTCATTTCGCTCTATTTGCTCTTTTCCAGCCCTGTTTTGCAAGGGCTGATTCTGCTTTGTGGCAGACTACAGCGCCACTTACAGGCGTGGCATATGTACTACAGCGTCTCCAGCGCTTTCGAGCGGTCTCTCATTCCCCTGATAGGTGGAGGAGTTGCCCATATAGGCGGAGCACCCCTTTTCTGATGTCAGAAAAATTCAAATAATAATCAGCTCCGTTGCAGCCCCGTTTTTAGAGATTTGGGTATGGAGGAAAAAAGAGAGGGTTGTGTTTTCTGACACTTGGTGAGTTCCCTGACACACCGGGGACACATATTCATGTATAAAAGACGTACAAAAGTGCATTTTGAATGATAGGTCCCCTTTAAGTTTTCTATACAGCGGACTACATTGATGTATAATAAGAACAACAACTACTGTAAACCCAGCGCCGTATTCTATCTAGATACTTGTTGTACCTGGCAGAGCAAGAAACACTCCAGCCTTTTATTTAAACTTGTTTAAAACATATCTAAATAAATATGTGTGTCCCGGGCAATAAATGCAATTATGCTGTCATTTTTCAGATAAAGCCACGGCATCACAATTCTTCTGTATTCTACAATATAGTTCTTTTCACCTCCCGTATTGCTTTCAACCCACCACACCAGCTTTTATGGAGAAACAAGTAATATAATAATGAACCAGAGGAATGTTTCTCACTATTTTATGCATAGAAACAACAGGCTACTGTGTGTGTGAGGAATCAGCTGTTTATTTCATATGAGTTCCATTGTGGCAGCGTCCATCACTGCTCTCCCTGGTTGCAATACACAAAGACAGCTAACTGTAAGCTTTTCACTCAGAAGGGGGTGGGGGCTGGTGAATGGTATGGTCAATGTTTGTTTGTTTAAAAATGTTTGCAGTCGCGAAAGAACAACGGTCTGATTTTAACATTGCACAACAATGAACTCAATGTGTGATTGTTATAGCAGTCATATTAAACACTAATAATACAGTAAACCTTAATAATAGTATAATATTATAGCCCATGGTGAGATGACGAGGCTCCATTAAAAATAAACCTCTTTTTAGTGAATTACTGAGTTTGGGCAAGTTAATAACGTTTTAATGAAGTTGACTACAGTATATTCATATCAGGGTTTCCGCTAGGATTTTTTCTTGCCGGTCAAATGTCCGGACAGAATTTATTTTACCGGACACATTTGAAACTTACCGGTCATGTTTCAATAATAATAATAAGAATTGTGTAGCAGAGTTTCCGTTAGCAGGTAATTACCGGACTATGACCGGATATGCTGATGTTTAAAACTCAGTTAATGGGGCTCATTTTTATATTGCTTCAGTTTATAATCGTAACAGATCGAAAAATTCAGATTTATTTTTCAATAAATGACGCGCTTCCACAAACAACAAACAACATAATTATTACATTCAAACAAACTACTTGTAGTAGATGAAGTACATTATTCAAAAGTTTACATTAACTTTGAATAATAACACGGGAGAAACGGATCCTCTTTTCCTCTCTCCCTCCCTCTCTCTCCTGACAGCCCGTCAGTTTCTCATGCAGCTCGCTAAACAGTGGGCGGGGCTTCAGGTGATCATGCAGAGCTGCGTGTCTCCGTCAGACTCAGCAGCTGATCTGATCTCTCTCTCGCGTCCGGTTATACTTCACTCGCGTTTATGTCCATATCGATAAGATCCAGCTCTCCTGATCGGCCTTTATAGAGAGCACCGATCAAACTATTAAGAGTGAATATCGGCCGATAATGACCGGCGGCCGATCGATCGGAGCATCCCTAATTATTCCCGGACATTTTGACGTTTTGAATTTACCGGTTTTTAATGTTACCAGCTAAAAACCGGTAATTACCGGCTAACGGAAACCCTGATTCATATTTGTCAGTGCTTTCATGTCAATTCGGCGAACATAAACATAAATGATCGTGAAGATCATGATTAAATTAGGATTAAAAATCGGTAGTGAGAGCCGTGCTGCATTTCCTCCCGTCGGATGTGATATAAAAACAAACCGATTATTTTTGTAGTTGTAAACTCACGTGGATTAAACCATATTTATTAGTGCTTTCATGTCAATTCGGCGAACTATGATACATTAAATGATCGTGAGGATGATGATTAAAATTGTTTGTTTGAGCCGGGCTGCATTTCCTGATGAAAAAACAAACCGATGGTTTTGTAGTTGTAGTATGCCAACGTGGATTAAACATCATTATTTGGTTAAATAAAAACATGGTGATGTTTTGTAAATGATTACATGTCTCTTATTTAGCACAGAATATGATCCTATCTGTGACATATGGATCTTAACAAAGATCCGCTATATCAGATACCTGTAGATCTATCAGCTGTGTATTTCACATTAGTTCCAGTGTGGCAGCTTTTTAATCACTGCTCCCCCTGGTGGATCCATGATCCATTGCAGCTGGTTTCATTATAATTACATTTATTTATCAAGGGGGCATATCAAGTCATGCGGGGGGTTTTCCTTTCAGCGAGGGCCCACCCCGTGCCGATCACGGGCCCATATCGGTAATCACAGGCCCACATCGGTAGGGGCGTCCAAAATGAGGTGCTACATCTGTATGTCAAAAACACATTCCCTTTAACATGTGAGAATGAAAGGGGATTTTTCTGGTATAATAATTATTTTAAAGTGCAAAATGTATTGCTGATGCCTCCAGATTATACAGCAGGTCTCAAACACAAGTGTGTTCTGTATGTGTGTGTTGAAAACATTAATAATTAAAAATATATATTGTCAACAAAAGGATGTTTAAGCAAGCAGGTAAAGCAAATGTAACGAAAGAGGAGGTCACTTTATCGTGGATGATTTTGATAATTTGACCAAAAGGTTTGAGATGTATTATAGAGGGGCCAAGACCCTCAATGTTTCCGCAAAATCATATAAAACACATTTTTGCCACAAAGCCCTCATGCAGTTTCTTTTTTTTTTTGCCACAAAGTAAATCATAATGCTCCATCTATACTTTAAAGTATATGCCTGAAAGACAGCGAACTAAAAAACAGGTTCCTGAAATATTTCAATGATAGTTCAGAAGTAATGGCGCATGCGGTGCCTGACTTGAGTCATTCCATTTATTTCCATCATCATTTACCAGTTTCTTTGGCATTTACCCATCCATACATGCATGCTGTCAAACTTCATCAGGGTGCATTTAAGAAAAATGTTTCCCCAAGACTGAACCCTAAATATCTTTACACCTTTGGTGCGAATATTCACAATGTCCTCTTAGTTGTACATCACATGACTATACTTTACTGCATAGGCCATAAAAAAAGGATTTTGAAGTTTCTGAAACAAATAGAGGTTTGTGAATGTTTCACTTTATTATGAAAGGAAACAGAAGGATTCTATTTAATGCTTACCAGATAAAAAAGCTGGTTTATTTCTGAATGGCAAAGACTGTTAGACCTTCGAGAAATATTTGAGAAACGCTAAAGCATCACATTTAATTAAGAGTAGAGAGATTTGATTAAGTAGAATAGTTTTAGCACCATCCTCTGCGTCACTGTCTTCGTTCCATCTCTTTGGGAAGATGACCTTTTCAGAAATACAACTGTGCTCTGATCCCAAGTTACATAACGTTTGGGGATGCAAACCCAGACACTAAAACTGGCTTCATGTATCTTTGAAATGTTACAGTGACTAACGCCTGAGCTCTTACATTTAAATAAATGAATTCAACCTCACAAACGCCCCAATACAACACAGAGATATTATACTCTTAGGTTCGGTTGTCCCTATCCTGCCATCTTTATGTCTCACATAATATGTGTGTGTGTGTGTGTGTGTGTGTGTGTGTGTGTGTGTGTGTGTGTGTGTGTGGGTGTGTGTGTGTGTGTGTGTGTGTGTGTGTGTGTGTGTGTGTGTGTGTGTGTGTGTGTGTGTGTGTGTGTGTGTGTGTGTGGGAGTATCAACCTCACCGAGCCCATCTATCTTTGGAGAACAGAGCCAATTTCACAATGAATTAGGAGGTGAGTCTCTAACTAGGTCACTGGCCCTTAAAAAAGAAACACACACACACACTAGACACTGTGTCAAATTGAGAGATAGATAGGTGGAACAAGAGGAAGAGTATTTAAAGTATAAGAGAGATGAAGGGAAGAAAAACGCATCTCTGAAACAAAAGAGTGGGATGAGGGTGAGAGGCAGACAAATAGAGGGAAATAAAGAGAGAAGAGAGAGAGAAGAGGGAGGTGGAGAGAGAGAAAAGAGAAAGAAGAACTACATCCTAGAGAGGGGTGTCTGTTATGCAGAGGAAGTAATGTTGCATTAGGCTTAACAGTATTCCAATGAGGTTACAAATATTTTTGCTCCACGACAAATCCCCTCTATTCCTTTGTTTCTCTCACTATGTGTCGCTTCCAGTCTTCCCCTCGCACACAGACACTAACACACATCGGAATACAGACATCCTCAGCAGTGTTAAATTCAGCCTGAATGTTGTATACTTTGAAATGCATCTGAAATATGGATGATATTTTCTTTTCTTTGACAAATGGCTACGGGTGGAAAGGGAAGGAAACAGAGAGAGAGAGAGAGAGAGAGAGAGAGAGAGAGAGAGAGAGAGAGAGAGAGAGAGAGAGAGAGAGAGAGAGAGAGAGGAGCGAGAGAGAGAGAGAGAGAGAGAGAGAGAGAGAGAGAGAGAGAGAGAGAGAGAGAGAGAGAGAGGTTATCTCCAATAATTGGTTGGGACAAAATATGCAGAGGAAGAGGATTAGTCCATGAAGTCCAAAATGGCTGCTAACTGGATTAGCTCAGAGATTTAGCTAAGAGAAAGACTGTCAGGTAACAGAGATCATTGTGAGGGTGTTCATAATGTCAGTGTCATTTCAGAGCTGGTAAAACTGGGGCAAAACTCGAAACGATATGCTTAATCACTCTAGAAGGTGTAATTTGAGGCAAAGACAAGTCAGAGGAAGATGTAAGTGGTTCATTTTGAGCGTTTTGAATGGTACCGATGAAATGGCTGTTATCAGTTGCTAGATTTGAGGCTTACTCTAACGCATTTATAATGTATTGGTAAGCTGGATCACTATAGGTAGGTTCAAAATTGTTGGGTGTAGTATTAGTAGTTCTGGAAGGAGATATACAGGAAGTACATAGAGCGACAAAGAAGAGGGGGTAAGGGGGGTTGGATGGGTCAAACCTACACAAGAAGAAGTCAACACGTTCACTTCTTTTAATTTTAACATTCGTAAGGGAACTTACATCAAGTATGTAAAGTACCAGAGTTTCTTTAGTGGAGATAAAGTGTTGAAAGGCGGTGATAGAGGACATGACATTGCCTGAAATGTCCCTCAAGCTTGGGAGCGTATTTGGAAGCAGACACTGCATACGCGCCACCAGCTCTACCCACTGAGCTATCCCGCTCAAATCTAACCAAACAGGCTTAAAGCTGCAACAGTTGAATTGAATGGAGAAAGGAGCAGTGTGCCCAGTCTGAAGCATTATAATGGTAGTGTACCTGTACCTGTTAACGGATAACGGTCATTTCATTATTTGATTACATTCAAAATGTGTATTTGAATTTGTGCTAAAAGAACTAGCATATCCCAAGTAGGTACAGTAAAGAGCTTGTCTGGATGTGCCAGGATGCATTAACAATTACATTATACAAGTTTGGAGGTCAAAGTGGTGCAAACCACTAGGATGTTATTTATTTACTTCATATTTACAAGTGAAACCGGATAGAAGAGAAAATAGATATTCACTGTAGTATACAGTGATAGATATGTACAGTTTTTTTTCTTTACACTTTCACATGACATTTACTTCCAGGTATGATCTAAATTGAACATTACTTTGATACATTTCTGTGATTTGCTTCCACTTCGTTCCTACTTATATTGCAATTATAGAGTCAAAATGGTTATTAAGTTTAAATGACTGTCAGTACAAAAATAAACTTGACATGCCTTGGTTTTCTTTTTTCATATTTGGAACCAGCTGTACACACATTTAGATGTTCTCCCTGTATTACACACTTAAAGATAATAGCACAGACATAGTATCAGATACATCATAATACTACTAGTCTTGTTTGTACGTAAAGGCTTGCGGGCACACACACACACACACACACACACACACACACACACACACACACACACACACACACACACACACACACACACACACACACACACACACACACACACACACACACACACACACACACACACACACACACACACACACACACACACACACACACACACACACACACACACACACACACACACAGTTTTGGTGTGGTAGGTAGCAGATTGCTCCTGAAGGCAGCTCGGGGCTGATGGAGCTCTTCACTGTGGGACATGACGGTTAAAAAAAAACACGAGTTCAGTCTGTCTTTCTCTTGCTCTCCCTCTCTCTGTCTGCAGAACCATTAAGAAAAAAGGTCTTTCTCCAATAATCTATCGTTTGATCCTAACAGAGAGCAACATTAATTCCTCGGATTATGATGGAAAACTGGGTTGGAGTGCAGAGATCACTCCTTGGTTTTATGGAGATTCAGATTTTTTTCTCATTGAAGCTCTTGTTTCGATGTTTTTAAAGAGGGCCTGCATGCTTTTTTTTCTTTTTTCTTTACTTTAGTAAGTAATATTTGCTTTGTGCATGTAAACTGCAACGTCTGAAATCCCTGTGTTCCCTCCAGAGGGAGTTTCTCTCCCACACTCCCCCCCCCCCCCCCCCTTCCCGCCTCCATTTGAGTCCTTTGTTTACTTCTGTAACATAATGACATCACTATTTAACAGTCACACTTCAGGGGCAAAACATCTTTGACACATCTCTGAGTTGTTGATCAATCACAACAAAGCCAGCCAGCTAACCAATCAGAGCAGGGTCAGTGGTTCCATCCAAAGCCCCTGCCGGCAACATGTTGAGGTGTTCTTGGACAAGATACCTGACCCCAAGTTGCTCCCGTAGACATGGGCATTGTGTATTATAGTGTTTGTAAGTTGCTTTGGCGTCTAGACTATTTATATATCAGTTTAGTCTTAATTTACATCTTCGTTTTATCTCTATTTTGAAGTGTATCGCTCCCTACAGCTTCACTTTGAAACTTGAGATATAACAATAGAGTATGGGCTCAGAACAGTCTCATAATGCACACATGCACACAGAACGATTCACACTTGTATTTCATGATCCGCAAAAGGATCCACACTTGTGTTTTTCAATGCACACACAAATGTGTTCCGTTTCATATACATGTAAATAAAATCCAAATACAGAAAAAAGTTTTACATATGTATTTTTGATCCTCACATATTTGTTTTCCGTTTAAAACCGCTGCACCTGCAAACACAAACCGCTTTCTGTGCATGGATCGCTGTGCATTCGTGTGTGGGTTTTTTGAGACTCCCCTGACTGTGACCCGATTCGTACTTGTAATTTTTTCTATCTATAGCCAATCAGATGTCTCCTCAATTCTAAGCCAATCACATGAGCGCGCCCCCACGAGGGTATGATTTATTGCGTTCATGACGTAGCGCTTCATGTACGCATTTTGCGCTGTCCGGAGCTGACAGGTCCATGGAGCCTGCCTGCAGGCGCTAATCTCAGGACACTTCCACTCTCAGTACATTGCCACTTTCCGAGCAGGAAATGCACGCAAATACAAGCCTTTATATTATTAAGGTACAGTGCCACTTTCCGAACCATTAATGAATGCTTGTGTACATAAAAACATCAGGCAAAACCGTTTTAAATGTGTGTTTCCTGTATGGCGAATACAGCTGCTTTATTGATGTCTGTATGAAGTTGTTGTGAGTGTGGAGGGAGCAGCTACAGGTTAGCTTAGCCTAATCGATCAGTGCACTACGAAGCCAGTGCTAGACAGTGAACTGTCAACGGGGGGGGAGCCCCGCCGGTCATTATCGGCCGATATTCACTCTTAATAGTTTGATCGGTGCTCTCTATAAAGGCCGTTCAGGAGAGCTGGATCTGATCGATATGGACATAAACGCGAGTGAAGTTTTAGCGAGCTGCATGAGAAACTGACGGGCTGTCAGGAGAGAGGGGGGGAGAGAGGAAAAGAGAGGATCCTTACTCCCGTGTTATTAGCCATATCCGGTCATAGTCTGGTAATTACCTGCTAACGGAAACTCTGCTACACAATTCTTCGTCTTCTTCTTATTATTATTGAAACATGACCGGTAAGTTTCAAATTTGTCCAGTAAAATAAATTCTGTCTGCGGAAACCCAGCTCCGGACAGCGCAAAATGCGTATATGAAGTGTCATGAACGCAATAAATCATACCCTCGTGGGGACGCGCTCATGTGATTGGCTTAGAATGAAGGAGACATCTGATTGGCTATAGATAGAACAAATTACAAGTACGAATCGGGTGACCGTCAGGGGAGTCTCAAAAAACCCACACACGAATGTGCACAGAAAGCGGGTTGTGTTTGCAGGTTCAGGAGATTTAAACGGAAAACAAATATGTGAGGATAAAAAATACATATGTAAAACTTTTTTCTGTATTTGGATTTTATTTACATGTATATGAAACGGAACACATTTGTGTGTGCATTGAAAAACACAAGTGTGGATCCGGAAATACAAGTGTGAATCCTTTTGCGGATCATGAAATACAAGTGTGAATCCTTCTGTGTGCATGTGTGCATTATGAGACTGTTCTGAGCCCATAATAGAGAGTCTACAGTCACACTTGCGGCTCTTTGAGGCGATACTTAAGCACATCTTTGAACTAAATGCCAATGGCTAAATAGACAGATTCCTCCTCAGTATCCTTTTTGGACATTTACTGTATTTTTTCAAGTTCAATTTTTGTTTTTTTGTTCCTTCCTGCATCTCTGCCTCTCTTCCACCGACCCTGAGTTATACCTGCTCTGCTCTGACCTGATCAGATCTGTTCTGGCCAGCGGAGCTTGCGTGTGCCTCATTTGTTTATGTGTATGGAAGTATTTTTGTGTGTCTCGCTGTGGGATCTATTCCGGGGCTATTCCCCCCAAGGGTAGCGCAGTGATACTATATGACCCTGCACTCAGTGATCACCAGAGAGATCACATAGCATTACAAACAACTGCATGTTAATGTGAACACACACATAATCATTTAAAATACAGAAATGCAATGTAATACAGGGATGCAAACTCATCAGGTATGAAAAAGGTGACAAGGATCCGAGCCCCCCGACCCCACGGAATATCGGCTTTAAAATTAGGAATAACAGGATGTTAGCAGTCAGAACAACTGAAGCAGTTAATAATAACAGAAACGCCAAAGAGTCACATCTAATAGAAATGTATAAAAGCATTTATTTGAATTGTGTAGCAGTCAGTTTATAATATTTGGCAGCACTGTTGAGCATTTTGAAAATGTATTTTCATGCCTCTGTTCAAGGCTTAGTCTTTCTATCTTTATAGCCAGTGGTGTAAAGTAACTAAGTTCATAAACTCAACAAGTACTATACTTGGGTACAATTTTGAGATACTTGTACTTTATTTAAGTATTTCAATGTGTTGCTACTTTGTTCTTGTACTCCACTACAGTTCAGAGGTAAATGGTGTACTTCTACTCCACTACATGTATTTAATACCTTTAGTTACTTTACAGATGTGGATGAATGATGTGAAATATAATCAAGTGTTAAATCAGACTTTAGTTCCACCTGGAGTAAATTCACAAGCTACCCTGCAGTATACAAAGTCATTCAAACGAGCTGCACCTTTACCAGCTTTGAGAACACTTTCATGATCAATCATTATAAAACATATCATATATATTATTATGAAATGGACCAATCTGCACGACTACTTTTACTGTAGCTACTTTAACTATATTTTGATGAGAATACTTTTCTACTTTTACTTGAGGAACATTTTGAATGCAGGATTTCTACTTCTACTTTTACTCAAGTACAAGACCTGAGTACTTCTACTTTTACTCAAGTACAAGACCTGAGTACTTCTACTTTTACGAACAAGACCCGAGTACTTCTACTTTTACTCTAGTACAAGATCTGAGTACTTCTACTTTTACTCTAGTACAAGATCTGAGTGCTTCTACTTTTACTCAAGTACAAGAAATATACTTATACCACCTCCGTTTATAGCCTATGAAAAAAACTATTTGAAAACGAAGGCTAAAGCTAACGTTAGCAGATAGTGACAATGTATGCTAGTTAGCTAGCTCAACGATAATATTGCGACAGGAACACTTTTCAGTTCACATCACGCTCTGCCGCTCCGACAGGGAGCTCTGCTCTGAACACCTGAACGGCCCGTTCTAACAGCTGTTCACCAGCGGTCCAGTCTGTGCCACAGTGACTCCGGACCGCACAGTTAATATTAACGAACGCACCGTAGGTAATGTAGCTGCTGAAGCTAGACCCTCATCCCGGAGCAGCAGCAGAGCCTTATTATACATCCATGAGCAGAGCCGACAGGCAGGAAGACTCGAGCACACAGCTCGCGCTTCATTATAATATATACAAAAATAACACCATGCGTGTCATGATGGCACATAACAGCTCGCGGCCGCAGATTACTCCGGGTCCCAGACCCCCCCAATACCCCAAAAATATTTTTATTGCAGATCTACATGAATCACACAAACGACCTATTTTGGATTCAAAACGGCGAATTTCGCCGAAAGGTGACAAGTTTGCATCCCTGAAAATGATAACAGCCGGAGAAAACAATTCAGAATTCTTCCAAGAGCCTGACAGGAGAAGGTGTGTGAGTAGATGACTGATAGATAAGATACACAAATGTGGGATTTACTGTCTCCAATAATAACAAGAAAGATAACAGATGTTGGAAGGAGTTTCCCATGTTGACACCAGATGCAGATGGCTGCTACCCTCAAAATAGCATTACAAAAAGAAAGTAACAGATCCACAACATTATTTTCAGTTTTTTTAGGATATAATGTCATGGTATCAAAAGTCCCTTTATTTTGCCTAAATAAATAAATAATACCACCTATAAATGCTTTAATGAGTTGTGAGCCAAATCCACGGCTTACTGTTTTGATGATATTCTGAATCAGAGCAGCCAACAACATTGACTTAATTCTATTTGGCTCCAGAATACCAGCCTTCACATCTCTTTCACTTCAGGCAGTATCCCTGCCTCACCCTTCTTTCGCCGGGACCCCCTGGGAAGGAGAGCCTCACTGTTTGAAAACCTCTGGCCTCATGTAGCCTTTTTGTGGAATGAGTAAAGCCTAGGGACTTGGGCTTGGTGGTGTACTTCATTAATGACTGTATGCTCAAGGACTTCTTGAAAGAGGTAATTCCAGACATCCACTAGGCTATTAACAAACATTAGCTAGTCTGTTACAGCCCAAATGTTGGCTTTTTTGGGTCTTAAAAAATGCCTTTGATAGAAACGTATCATCTCGATTTGAACCGGGACTTCTGCAGAGCATTACAACACCCAATTGTTATGATCCACTAAAGTTAGGCATGTTACAACTTGAATATAATCCTGGCTTTTGCCACAATTTCGACTCTTAGAGAGACTGTACGGACTTAGTCCATTGATAGGTGAAAGGGAGACAAATCTGGAGCACAGTGCACTTTTTAGTTGGCACTTTCAAAATATAAAATGCTGTAATACGTGTTATTTAAATTTTGTTTTTATGGAAACACAACCGCTGGAGCACCATTTCCAACATTCCTCAACATTTCTGGAGTGCTGTCCATCTTCATTTCTCCAACTTTTCTTAGCATCCAAATGTAATTTGTAATCTTTGTATTATGACTAATTGTACTTGATTGTTTGATAATTCATCCAAGTGCTAAGCCTTCAGTATCTCAAGACAAGCACTGAAGCACAGTGACCCTAGATGTTGGAAAGTTAGCCAAGACACAAGAACATCCCAGGGCTAGGAGTTGACAGTAAGAACAGCGTTGTTAACACAAGTGCTTTATCCCAGCTTTACAAAGTGAACACTTCCCCTCGGGGGCATCGGTTAATTAAAAGCTTTGCATGTTTAAGAAACTAACATTAAGAAGCTCTGAATAAAGCACATTGAGATATTTAGAACATCTTTCCCCCATTGCAGGCTTTTCTTTAATCTCACAGCCGATTTCTGGTCTATTTCCAGCACTTCTTTTCAGCTAAGTGTATTTTTCTGGAATCATAGCCGGCAGCTGATCTGCGGGCTCTTCCTGTGTCTTTGCTTTAATCTCCATTTATTGTTGAGAGCACGGCGATAAAGCCTGCTGCCAAGGGGACACAGACCTAGCTACAGTATCAAGGACGGAGATGTTTAGCAAAGGCCTGGCACACACTGACAGATGTCTTAAGGGCTTGTTTCACTGAAAATCCTTTACAGTGGAAGAGTGCTGTCAGAAATACTGAGCTAACGTCGAAGAAATCCTTGTTCCCACGATATGAGATGGATTCTTAACAGCAAACCATGATGTAGCAAATCTAACACCACATGCACACATTTGTATTTTTGTGCATGCACAGAGACACACGCAAATCTTGCCGTTGGTCATGAGCATTGGCTTGGAATGATCAGAGATTTGGCTCTTAGCTGTTTGTGTAGAAACGTAGAGAAAACAGGCAGACAGCGGAGTCAAAGATCTAAATGGGGACAAAAATAGAGAGGAGTGGAGAGAGGCTAGGAAGTAATAAGAGTCAGAGCGATATGGTGGCTTCCAAAACAGGACGGGATAAATTGGCCCCTCTGTGTGTGGCATCAGGCTGAAACACAAATCGTGGTTCATTAATGCTTATATTGCTTCACTGAGTCTGGTTCCCATATGTTAGTTTGCTTATCTTTGTATTGCCCGCAAAAACAACACGAGGATATGATGTAGTAAATAAATATAGCTAGGACAATAAAAGTGACTGGGTATTTCACTGTGGTGTCATTATATTATAATAATAATAATAATAATAATAATAATAATAATAATAATACATTACATTTATATTGCGCTTTTCCTGGTGCTGGGTTGTTGTGTCCTTGTGATGATAAAATAACCCAGAGTAACGATAAGCATGACGATCATTTTGCATGCAATTTGAACTAATGACATAACACAACTCTTTGAACATATTTACATAGTTTGTTTTTACTGAGAGCTTGAAATGTACTTACACCCTACTTGTATTCCCTACAACATGATTCCCTTCTTGACCTCACGTTACCTTGAGGTTTTTGATTTGTGTCACCCTTGGCACTTGCGCTATTCGATGTGTAAAGCAAAACCTGTATACGAGAAATTAGGATCTCCATAGCACGTACACACTGCTGCACTCACTCCTGTTGTTCTTTCAGTTTCATTGATTGTAGTAGAAGTGATCAAGAGCTTGCAAATCGGCTGCTGCAACTCTACGCATACGCTACTGTACATGTTCAATATAGCCTGCCTGTAATGTAAGGGAATCTCACCATTGTCGTGTTAACCAACCCCATTTGAAGACAGAATGGTTTAAAGCGAAAAAGGTTTCTGAGTCACAATCAAAGTATCATAGAGGGGCAGAGGGCGAGGCACCCACAGAGATCAGGCATCTGAACATTTAAGAGTTGACAAGTGGAAGGTACTTGAATTTTCGTCATCATTTGGAAATATATCAAAGATGCAGTAATGTGCAAAATATTCTTTGTTCAAATGAAGTTTCACTTAACGAGTAACTTGAAGGTTCACCAAAACACTATACCCTGACCAGTTAGGCAATCGTAAGTTTGAGGAACAACATGTGAGCATTCACATTGTAAATATGATATTACAAATAATCCTTATGACAAATTAAATTGTTTTTTGGGGAAATAAGTCAAAACTAGTCAACAAAAATATAGAGAAAATAATTACAGCTGCATTTTTACACCAGCTTCCGTATATATCTCAACCACCTATGTTTTTTTGCCAGAATGTCATTCTTTGGCTGTAACAAAATAACATTGTACCCTTGAATGAAGCATTTTAACAAAACCTATAGTACTGTAAACCTTTGTGCAGTAATATCTGTTAACTTAACATTATTGAACATTACATCCTTTGAGCTCTGCATGCACGAGGACAAGTATAAAAGATGTTAAGATGTCACAAAATCTATTTCCTTCTTCAAAAAATAAACTCACGGGTAAAAAAAGTGATTTCCCATCTTATCTTCCTCCACAGGAGAGTAGATGAAGGGATCTGAGGGGGAAGTGCTTCTGAATAATTCCTTGACAAATTAAGTTCGCATCGACTACGCAACAAAAGGTTTCCGTATATATCTGAACCAGATCACAAAGTGCAAGATGAAAGAGTTTGGTTCTGGGTATTAAAATGTAATAGATATGGAGACCTTAATGCAAGACAGAATAGTCTAAGTGGATATTGTTCAAGACATATCTGTTTTCACACTATACAACCTACCACATCACATTACAATATGTAGGAAATACTGGAATAACACACATTTTCTATGTAGAAACTCTATGTTGTCATTGTTGTTCATATGAAAATGCATATTGCACATGGCACAATAAAGAAACACAAGCTCACACTCAGAGAAAGCGGCCCCCCCTCTCCCACACACACTCTGACACAGTGAAAAAGTGCTGATGGAACTGCCGAGTTAAAGTTGAGTCACCAAAGCTACTGCAGCTTGACACAATGTATGTTTAATCTGGGGTTAAAGCAAATAGAGCGAATACCCAAAATGGTGCCAAGAATGTAAAAGCACTCCGCTGTTATAGAGTAGAGTTGTATTGTGCAAAAATGAAACTTTAAAAGTGCTGTAGTAATGATGAATGATGTACTGCTGAGTCTGGGCATCTGTCAAAAATAATGGATGCTCTGGAGTCACTGAGAGATCCATTGCATATTAAAAGCAGACAAAGTACATATTCCTGCATTTGGTTTGAGCCCACTCTCTTTGATTTGTCAGTTTACCCGAAAGTACTCTGAGGGGTATAATGCACGTATATACATTTTATTCAATTTATTGCTATAGTGCCGAATCATAACAGAAGTTATCTCAGGGAACTTTTCCTATAGAGTACATCCAGACCATATTTATAATATTTACAGAGAACCAAAAATTCCCATCAAGGACAGTAGCAAGACATGATGTATATCAAATATAATCAACACGTTTAGTTTTACCTTGGGTAAATGTTCAAGCTGCCAAGCAAAAACATATTATCGTTATACATATATATTATTCTGAAAGTAACCGTTCTGCATAATGAGTTCTTATTTTACATTACATATCATTTTGATAGTTTCATTTCAAACCTTTATTTATCCAGGTTGTATCCCATTGAGATCATTGATCTCTTTCAAGGGAGACCTGCTCAAATAGGTTCCACATGAAACATTAAAAACATAAACAGAACAACAAAAAGGACATCATACAGCATCAAAGGACATCATACAGCATCAGACATCATACAGCATCAACAGCATAGTACTGTTGTACTTTTACTTAAATAACATGTTGAAAGCAGGGTCAAACTGAGTATTTCTACACTGTGGTATTTTTACTTTTACTTAAGTATAAGATCTAAGTATTCTTTCCACCTTTGCTTATACTCTCTGAGTCTGGATGACCCAATAGACACCCCATACTTTTACAATGTACATGTTTGCACTGTCAAACAGTATTACAGAGGCCCCATCCAATCATATCTGTATTCTCTGTAGCCATTCCATTTCATCCTATCATATCTTGTTGTATTCCTTTTTCATGTGTGCTGTGCCACATGGCTCAATTGGAAGACCACTCTAGTGTTTTGTTTACTCTCAGCAACATCTCTAGCAAAAACAAATTGAACACCACCAAACTTATTTACCAATAACATCAGCGGGAAATCCCAATCTTGTACATGTCATTTACAGCCTTGATCAGATTTAGTGCTGAATGTCTGATGTTCCTTCATTTTATTGACAAGAAATTGCAACCAATATGAATCAGTGACCTCCTCTTTGTCACTTCATAAGGCAACTTTACCATGCCTTTATTTTATGCCATTCTATCACATTTGATATATTCAGGTTCACGCCAGAGATCTCCTTCTCTTTATTGTAATAACTGCACATTGCAGCAATAAGCTTAACAAATTCAAGCAAGCTTGCCCACAATAATTCTATTTTTGCTTCCCTTCACTAGCTTTCAAAATTGTAATAATCATACATCCTGACCCTCTACGAGCAGGACTACAGCCTCAGGCCCTCTGGTTAGATTCCCCTTGCCTGTCTAGGCCCAGGTGAAGGCTTTCCTGAGGATTAATCAATATCATTCAATTTCTAATTCCAATCCTTAGGTCCAATGCTTCCTCTCTCAATTGTTTTCTGTCCTAAACTCTTTCATTTCTCATTCTATTTTTCAAGGATCCATCCACCAATCCATGCAGAAAGACGCCACATGATATTGCTCAAGTTACGGGAGCATTCATCCATACATCCATACATCCATGCACCGTGTCCTACCTGTGACTTTGAGTTGAGTCGTTCGTCGCACATGTCTGGAGCCATACTGTAACTCACAGGTGTAATTTCCCCCGTCACTCTCCTCCACCTCAGGAATCCAGACGTGTGTAGTGTTAACAATGATGGAGCTTCTCCATTCAACCCGTTCACACTCCTGAGAAGAGACACATGCTGATGAAGTGGAACGGACTACAGAAGAATAAAAGATGAGTCTTTTTCTGTGTCTTACCTTATACCAGGTCATCTGTGGCTGCTTGTATGGAGCCAAATAGTCCCCTATATCAGGACAGATGATCATTTTGTTGTGGGTTATTTCGGCTTTCTCCACGTGTCGGATTTTGCTGCTGAAGCATTTCCCCTCGTCGCTCTCGTCCACAGTCATCGACATGGACACTTTCATGCAGTATGTTGAGTTCCTGAAGAGATTAAAAACACAACATTGTCTACATTTTGAATGTGTTCTTTTACTGGAGTAATTGATTGTCTCATTTGAAAAGGATAACCACACATAATGATGTCCCTACTCTACAGTTACTGTTAGCCCTACATTGTTTTAGCATTTTCAGTTATGCTATTGGTTTTGGAATTGCAGGTCACAATTTGTACTGCTCTTTTGTGTCAGTCGTAGCAAGCATTGTTTTTTTTCAACAGACTCTGATAAAAAAAGAACATTGACATCATACTTGCCCAGGATCAAACAAAAGTCACACATGCTAGCAGGCAAACATAGCGGCTAGCATTCAGGAGCCTAAGAGCCACTCATTTTCCTCAGAAGATTACTGAAGAGTGGTTAACAGGCAAGTCAATATTGGAATTACAATTATCAGGTACCCAGAGTCTCGACTCCACATAATAATAATAAATAATAAAATGTTTTTTTTGTGACATAGTGTCATAAAGCCACATTTTTCCACCAGGTTAGCACACCTAATGGAATCATGGCTCTTAATTGGATCAGGTGTGCAAGAACAGAACTAAAGCACAAACTTAAAAGACAGGTAGGCTCTGTGGAAAATGTGTCGTGTTTGTAATGGAGCATTGCTGGACGATATAGATAACACAGTACATCCATCCTTGCTATGAAGTTACTTGTTTCTTGTGATGTGTTTGACGCAATGTGTTTAAAAATCGTTTTGTATTTGAAGTCCCAACATCTGCTCAAGGTGATGGTAACTGTTTTTTGTGTGTCGGTGTGTGAAATTGCGAGAGTGTGCGTGTAGCCCTTGCTGTGTGTATTCTCCCAAGTTCACCTCCAGACACAAAGGACCTCATTGATCTCTCTTTCTTTTTCTCCCACACATGCACAGGACCTGCCCTACCTATAACCTCTCATCTAAGTGAATCTGCCACTTATTCGATCAGTTCTGTGTGTGTGCGTGTGCGTGTGTGTGTGTGTGTGTGTGTGTGTGTGTGTGTGTGTGTGTGTGTGTGTGTGTGTGTGTGTGTGTGTGTATGTGTATCTGTGTTTGTTTGTGTGTGTCATGCAGGAGGAGTTTTTCAGTCATTGACCTAACCAGGACCACTGAGCATTGAACTTGAGGCCTGGAAAGCTTTTTATTCATCCATCCATCTCTCTGTGTCTCTCCTCCTCATCAATCCATCTGCAGCATGTTGTTTTCTCCTCCAGTGATTTGGTTACCTTTCCTTGTATGGCTGTGGCTCTCTCTCTCTCTCTGTGTCTCTCTCTCACACACACACAAATCATCCAGCATTTTATGAACCCCTCACATTTGACTTATTTGTCCCCGAAACCATAACCAATATTACATTTGTCAAAGCAATGAATGGTTACATTTACTACAATATATTCAAATTTAGAAAGACGTAAGAAAAAACTTATTTTTAATGGCATGGATTCATCAGTGAAAACCAACATCAAATGCTCCTAATGCAAATAAAGTAAGCCAATATTAATACATTATTGAAAAAAATAATTCTGAAATAAACCCATCCATTCAAACTGAGGACATATAATACAATCCAATTAAAATAAAACAACTCTGACTCAGTTGTTCATCATGTACAGGTAATAATGAGTGTGATGGGCCTGTCTCTGCGGTCCTGCCTGGGTCTCGTCATGCTGCTTCCCTGATGGCTCCCACAGGATTGTTGACATCTTCGTGGATTCATCTTCTTATTATAGTCACATGCATTTCCAAACATTTGGTCTACCTACGCTGTAAAATGTATTATCTCTTCGATCCACCACAGCCTGTTACAGGCCAAAGTGGCCGATGGTGTGAGGAGCGGAGAATAGAGCCCCTATCTTGTGAGTTAGGCTCTATTTTATCCTTCTTACAGTTACTGGTGGACAGAGGGCTTGCGCATTCAACAGTGAAAGTGTATGCAGCAGCCATCTCGTCCTGCCATGAGGGATTTGGCGGCAGGTCAGCCTTTAGTCAACCACTGATGTCGCGGTTTTTGCAGGGGGTCAGGAGGCTGCGCCCAGTAGTGCATGCCTCCACCCCGCAGTGGGACCTGCCCCTAGTGCTCGAGGCTCTGGTCTTAGAACCATTTGAGCCATCTGGAGCTCTCCTCCCTAAAAGCACTGTCGTGGAAGACAGCTTTGCTTCTTGCCTTAACGTCAGCCTAAAGAGTGTCCGAGTTAACCGCTCTGTCGGTGCACCCGAGCTGTTTACTGATTCGGGGTGACCGGAGCGGCGCAACACTCAGACCGAACCCCTCCTTTGTGCCCAAGAGCCTAAGGAGTGCGTTCAGGTCGAGGGCTATTCAGTTAGGGGGTTTTAGTCTTCCCCCCCATGGTGGGGCCAGGGAAGCTAAACTGCACCTCCTCTGCCCGGTGCGTGCGCTTGCATGTTATGTGGAGCGCACGGCTGCCCTTAGACGCACCGAACAGCTGTTCGTGTTCTTCGGGGGCGGTGTGATCGGGAAAGCTCTGTCCATGAAACGCCTGGCAGGCTGGCTCTGCGAGTGCATTGCACATGCCTACGGACAGGCGGGGAGGGCCTGCCCTACGGGGATTCGTGCGCACTCCACTCGGGCTGTAGCTGTGTCAACAGCCTTATTCAACGGAGTGTGGAGGATTTATGCACAGCGGCGTCTTGGTCGACGCCAGGCCCCTTCATAAGGTTTTATCTCTTGGACATGTCTGGCTCTTTCTCCTCGTCTGTGCTTGCTGGGGCAACACAGGACTGGTGAGGAAGGGGGGGGGGCTGTGGGTCAGTTGGCATGGGCGAGGTGCGCGCTGGGCCCTTACAGGGCTGAAGGGCTACTCTCCTCCTGCCGAGAGGCAGGGCACTGGCGCTCTCCCTGTGATCCTTAGGGACTCAGGGGGGTAGGTGCACAGTGAGCCCATACAGGGCTGAGGGTTCTCCCCATCTGCCTATGGGCGGAGGGGGGGGGGGGGGGCCCAGCATTGTTTTGTGAGCACACTTTATGCGAGGTAAGCGCAGCAGAGTGTGCTCTGTCAGCCGCAGCCCAGACTTCTCCACGGTCACAACCGGGTTAAAGGAGAATGTGGGGCAGCAGCTGCTGACCAGAAAAGCCGGTCAGGGGCAGTAGGGTGGAATGATGTTGTTGGACGACAGTGCGCGTATACATCAGGGCTCCACCCACTGTACCCATAGAGTCCAGTAGAGGGCGGAGCCTGTGAGAGATATAACACTGGGTTACGTATTGTAACCTTTGTTATATTAACACAGGCGGAGCCCTCTACTCAGGGCACTGTCTGTCCTATATCGCTCGCTGAAGAGAGGTGTAGGATGATAGTCAGGAGGCGAGGCCTCCTTTTATATGGTGAGATGCGCGCGCATTCAGGCAGGCCCGCCCCGGAGCCGGCTACGTCTATATAAATCTCAGTAGGTGAATGTTTGCATAGAGGGTAGTACCCATAGAGTCCAGTAGAGGGCTCCGTCTGTGTTAATATAACAAGGGTTACAATACGTAACCCAGCGTTTCTAGTTGGAGTGAAAGCAACCACTGCTGCACTGAAGAAAAAGTATTAGCCCGGGTAACTCTCAAAATACTCCCTATTGCCACATTGGCATCCGGCCGACAGCCAATAATTTAAAATCTTGTATTTTAGTGGACAAGTCACAAGTCTTAAGTCTAATAAAGAATTGCAAAAATTGGTAAATGGTAAGTTAACTGCATTTATATAGTACTTTTCCAGTCCTATAAGACCCCTAAGGCACTTTTAAATATACAGGTGACCCACTCACACACATACATACAAAGTCAAGGGCTGCCATACAAGGGGCCTCCTGCTCAGGTAGACTAACATTCACCAAAAAGTCTCTAAGAATTTTTCCCAAGGATACAATTTCATCTTGACTGCAGGGGCTGGGAATCAAACCACTGACCTACGGATTGGATTCTACCTCATAGCCACAGTCGCTAAACAATGACTTTGTCTTACCTCTACTTGTTAGTTATACAAGTAGTGGGAAATATGCATGTGGATTATGAATTAAGTGGTAAACCTCCACATGCATGAAATACACTGATGAAATATCTTTATTCAAACAGTCCAAATCCTCGATCAAAAAGGAACAGAAACAAACAGACTGACGCATCCAAGAGCCGAAAGGGATTTTATGTTAACACATTCTTTCATCTGGTTGCTTTGATGATATTGTTCTTTACATGCATGCCAGTAACGCACATTGCATTGTAATGAACTAAAAAAGGGAGAACTAATATAGCTTCCTCTTGTTTTTTCTCTGATGTGTCCCGTCTCTTTTTCACCGTTGTACCAGCCTTTGTCAGGGTCTCTCCTCCACTGCCTGTCCAACCCAGAAGCCAGAAGCCTAACACTAAACTGAAAAAGCAGCATCTATGTAAAGATGAATGTATTATGCATATCTCACCATAAACATGACGATTCCATTAGACGGTGATGCAAACGCTGTGTCAGTAGCATTTAGCGCATGCCGTGCACCTCTAACAGATGCAAATTGTGCATCTATGAGTGGGTGTGTTTACATATGTGGAATACATTTAAAGGCTTCAGTTAGTAAACTGGCCCTGAAGGAAAACCTATTTTATTCCAAAGCTGCTCATTTTTTGCCATGCTCTAATGATAAAAAGGTCTTCACACTTAAAATACTGGAGTTATCTCGATGTTCACACTACGCCGATAGAATTCTTTTCATTATTAATTAACTTTAGGCCTTTTTTTAAGAGAACAAGTTTGGATTTTGGGAGGCGTTACCAGCTGGTTCCGATTTCCTTAAGTTTACATATTGTGAGAAGTCTTTGGTAAGGCAGATAACACTTTTTTTTTTGTTTTAACATGTCTGTAGTTTAAATGCTAGGATAAGCTAACCAGCTACTGGCTGTAGCGTTTTACTTAGCATAAAGGAAGATGCTCTCATTGAATGTTTGACCTGTATTATTATTAACACAAGAAAGTGTTTTTGTGTAACCTTCACAGGTTCACAATTTTTTTTCCTGCTACTCTACTGGTCGGAAATTCAAAGAAAATTGTTAAAATGTTCTTATTTACAAACTTAAAAGATACTGAATGTCCCTGAAGATAAAAGCTGTTAATGGAACATCTCAGCCCTTAAGACAGCTGCTAATGTGAATATCTGTCAGGAGGAAGGAAGAGGGCATTTATGTGGCACAGGACTTTATTAAGCAGACAGGAACATGCATGCCATAAACAGGAAAGAGATGCTAGAAATGCTAAATAAGAGTTCATCTATGTAGTGCAGAGATGGTATTTATGTTTCATATTGATTTGTTTAAAGATCTGTTTGCATTGTATAGCCTCGGGTTGTTTCATTGTAATGAGACTTGCACACTTTACAGGCCTACAAAGCAGAGTTACCAGCACTGGTGTTTACCGGGATCATTTATGTCCTTGTTATTGGCAGTCTAATCTTTTTTCAATACCTCTATTAACTTAACCTAGTAGGGGTGTAACGGTTCACATAATTCACGGTTCAGTACAACAAGAAAAAGCAAAAAAAAGTCCCAAATGCATAATTCCAGGTTTGTTGTTATTTACTTTTGAACAGTAGTGCAAGTTTCAGTATACAAATAAGGAACTCTAACATTTTTAATAATTAACTGTATTACACAGTTAAAAACAAACCACAAACAGTAGCACACACACTCAGATGGCCGTATTATCTATAATGGCTGATGTCAAACAAAAAGGTTCAATAAGCTGTAAAACTAAAAAGAATGTCTTGAAAATATTACAAAATAAATAATAAGAAAGTGTTTCCAGGGCGCATTGCCGTTGAAAAACATATGCCAAAAGCTTCCGTTATTTATTTTGGTCTCTCGGCTTTCATGTCTATTGTCTTCTTAAAAACAGCGGGGATAAGCTGTTGAACTGCTGTTGTCTTTTGCCGGGCTCCGGTGATTGGTAAATCTGGGTGATGCCTTCTGATATGATTTAGCATGTTTGGCGTGTGTTACCATTAGCATACCGCACCACTGTCGAACAACGCCAACACACCGTCCTCCTCCGATCCACCACTCGCACTCCATCGTTATTGTAGTCCACAGGGAACCCCAAATGTTCCCACACAGCTGATTTAAAAGAAGCAGGTGGGTCTTCTAGCTCCTGTATGTTATCTGAAATCGCCATACTAACTTTTTTTCTTCTTGTATTTTGTTCGTTTTGTTGTGTTTTCTTGTTGTTCTTCATTTGTTGTTTAAGGGCGGCTGGCAAACAGCTTTTAGGCGCAATACCGCCCACTGGATTATATATAGTGTAATGGATACTGCCCTGAGTCAGTGACAGACTTTTTTCCCACTCAGAAAAAAAGGCGAATTCGTCGTGTGACTGCATGTGCCGAACCGTGACGTCCGAACCGTGACGGTTCGGGACGAATACGGATACCGTTACACCCCCATAACCTAGGCTTGCGGCTTCTGTTAGGAATTGAAGTCTTACTGTGTAATTGAGAGATACAGTGTGATAATAGGATTATTGAATACAAACAAATAAAGGTTTTAGAATTGCTGAAATATTAAAGTTTTTTATTATATACATAAGGAGTTTGGTCATTATTATATTGAAAATAATTGTTGTGCCAAATGGTGCACTCATTTTGAATAATATCAGCCCAATAAATGGCTGTTATTAGTTGTGATAAAAAAATGGGAAAATGCAAACAGCTAATTGCACTTAGCCACTTATCGTGAAACACCCGATAACAGCTGATACAATTTGAAGTCGGCAAAAAACAAAAAGTGACCTCTGCTGTTCTGTACAGGACTAACAGTAGGTAATAAAAAAAAATTGGGGGGGAAATTGCCTCACAAATATGTGCCCGACTTGACAATAAATGCCAGTAAAATGTGTCTGGTGAAGCTGAGTCTTGTCCTCCTGAAGATGAATGAGGTGAAAAAGGAGATTTAAAGGGTGAAAGGAAAGATTTGTGGATACCATTTTGTGTCTAATGTGAGTGGCTGACATTGATGACCCTTCTGTTATCAGCAAGTTATAAATTGAGCTCAAATCTGATACACACACACACTCAGCTTTTGTGTGCTTGTTTGTTTGTGGGGTCGGTAGTGTGTGGCTTGTTATTTTGTAACATGGCTAGGAAAGGGTACAGTTGGTCGCCTGTATTTGCATTTGAAGACACCTATGAATAAAACATAGGATCTCACTGTTACTGCCATGTGCATGTGTGTGTGTGTGTTGGTGTGTATCCCCATCGAATAACACAAATGAGGAATGTGCTACCATGCTGAAACAGATGCCAGGTGTGAACAAACATGAACTTACATTGCAACTGGCAACAATGTCAAATAGAAGAAGGGGAAAAAACTACTTAAAATTGCATGACATGCTTTTAAATGGAAATCACAATGTACAGCTTCAAAAATATAAAACAAATCCGTTGCAACAAATGATGACAGTCTGCTAATTGGATTAGTCTTCCTTACGTTCTCGGAGTATTCATCTCCTGAGTTCATGTTAGAGTTGAAAGCACTGTTGGAGGCTATCACACTTGTGCACAGACAGTTTATACATAGAGGCTATAATGATTTCTTTCTTCAATGCACTCTGATGATAATTTGATCGGATGGCTGTACATCTGTCCACAATCACTTCCCAAGTGCCCTCCAGCAGGGCAGCGTCACTGCTACATCACAGCTCCAGGCTCTCTGTACTTTGGCTGACTGCTAGTATTTCATATTTGTGCATATTGGATGAGTTTTTTGTCACCAAAAAACACAAATTCCAATTACATAAATTCAAAATGAGCCTTAAATTAATCTCCAAATCAACCCTTACTCCATCGTATCCTCCCCATCAATAAATCAAGCGCACCCTCTCTGCAATTACCCTCCTATAATCAGGGCAGGCAGCTGGAGGGTGCGTTGAATTACGGCGTTAATAGAGGGGGATGTATCCTGGCCAGCAGGCAGCGTGTTTATACCTGGACGGAGCTGTGGATTAATTTGACTATCAATCTAACTAACAGGCAGCAAGAGAGAGCGCCGACACCTGCGCATGCTGAGAAACACACAAACACACACACACACACACACACACACACACTCACACACACTTATGTCAATGCACGTATCTGAACACAAATGCTTCTACATAAGGATGCATGTATTCACATACAGGTTATACATAAGGTCTACTCTCTTTGTGCAAACTTTTTCATCCTAATTTATTTGAAGTTTTTTCTGCCAAAAAGGAGTAAATGTTTAAAGAATGTGGGCGCATAGCATTGGTGGGAAAAAGCAACTAATCACACTAAATACAGTCAAAGCCTACTCTCAGATCTATCAAAATGTAACTGATCTACCTGAGGCTGGTCAACCCATATAGTTTGTCTCTTCATTTCAGTAACGTTAGGCGTGATGACAGCGAGCCATTACCCACATTACTGCACAACTTTCTACGACGTCCATCCATCCATCTTCTCCCGCTTATCCGTGGTCGGGTCGCGGGGGTAGCAGTTCCAGCAGAGAGCCCCAAACTTTCCTTTCCCTGGCCATATCAACCAGCTCTGACTGGGGGATCCCAAGGCGCTCCCAGGCCAGCGAAGAGATATTCCCTCCACCTGGTCCTAGGTCTACCCCTCAGTCTCCTCCCAGCTGGACGTGCCTGGAACACCTCCCTAGGGAGGCGCCAAGGTGGCATCCTTACTAGGTCCCCAAACCACCTCAACTGGCTCCTTTCGACGCGAAGGAGGAGCGGTTCAACTCCGAGTCCCTCCCGGATGACTGAACTTCTCACCTTATCCCTAAGGGGGACGCCCGCCACCCTGCGGAGAAAACCCATCTCGGCCGCTTGTATCCGCGATCTCGTTCTTTCGGTCATGACCCATCCTTCATGACCATAGGTGAGGGTAGGAACGAAAATGGCCCGGTAGACAGAGAGCTTTGCCTTCTGGCTCAGCTCCCTTTTCGTTACAACGGTGCGGTAAAGCGACTGCAGTACCGCTCCCGCTGCTCCGATTCTCCGGCCCATCTCACGCTCCATTGTTCCCTCACTCGAGAACAAGACCCCAAGATACTTGAACTCCTTCACTTGGGGTAAGGACTCATTCCCTACTTGGAGTGGACAGTCCATCGGTTTCCTGCTGACGTGAGCTAGCTAAATCTGTCTGCGACCAACTTGACTCAATAACTGATTAACGCAGTGTTTACCCTGTCATTTTACATCCGGCAGACCAAGAGGAAACGCCCCGGAACAATACAAATGTTTTTAAAAGGCCAAAATGAATGCCAAATATCCATTCAAGTTTTTTCAAAATGTATATTAATTTGTTGCACACCTCTGTGAAAAGGTACACCACCATGTGTCCATGAATGAGACATTTCTCCACCTACTATGGTTACCCTGATAAGTTTGTATTTGTTGCGTACCGACCGTATTCAAATAGCATGGTTGTTGACACTGCCTGTTTTGACCATCAGAAACTACGTCAGCATGGCTATTTCTATAGCAGCGATGTATATGGTGATATCAAATACTGTCTATGAGAGGTAGCACAATAAAGTGGTTTCCTCTCAGCAAGAACTTTTTTATTTCCAACAGATGCAGGTTAGATCTATTGCCGATGAATAAATTGCCCTTAGGGCTAGATGTTAGTGTCAATGGTTATCCCTCTTTTTATGTCAAGGGTGTAACCTGCTTTTCCCCAAATGACAGGGGTTGGCTCCAGCCCTCGGCAACCCTTAAGGATAAACAACTTTTAAAAAAAGGGATCAGAGAAATATACTTATTATTTTTCAGGCACAGCTCCTTGGCATATTCATCCATGAAAACAGCAAGTGCAACTGTGAGTCATTTTATAATGATAACAAAAGCCCTTTTCAAAGGACTTCTCACACCAAAATAATCATTTGTACATCAATAACTCACTTGCTGCCACTTCAAATTTGTAAAAAACAGCTTTGTTTTTTCTGGAAAAGTCTTTATTAAGTTAACCCTTAAAGGTGGGGTAGGTAAGTTTGAGAAACCGGCTCGAGATCGCTAGAATTTGAAAATACACAACCGGAGAAAATCTGCCACTTCCTTATAGAGCCCCTCCTCCAACACACACGAACGCGCACATGACCAATGAGGACACGAGATAAGTTTGTGCACAGATGGAAGGCTGACAGGCAGGTAGGCCATCCAGTTATTTTAGCCGGGCCGGCTAAAATGATTGGTCGTGCTTTTTACAGTACTACGGCTTCCACAGATGACATTTTTTTATGGATTTTTTGTCAAAGCACTTACGATATTCATTGCTATCGGGATGTTAAGAGCATTCCATGGAATATAACAAAAAGTGTATCTCGAGCCGGTTTCTCAAACTTACCTACCCCACCTTTAAGTAAAGAAAATAGGGGCATCGTTCAACAAAAGAAAACTACATCAAAACATCAGTTTAAAAACGTTCACACAACATGAGCAGCAAGAGTAATATTTATTCAGTCTAAATCATTTCAAAAATGAAAATAATTTCAAAAAAGAAAATTATTTCGCTGGTAGCAGGTATTTCTTACCTTCTACCCCTTTCCCTCAACCTATCCTAAGGGAGTCCATGTACGTAGACACGTTGTGCCTCTCCACCTCTGTTCCTTACTTCTTACTTGCTACCCCTTTCCCTCAACCTATCCTAAGGCAGTCCATGTACGTAGACACGTTAGTTTAGCTGCTATAGGCTTAGACTGTCGGGGGACACCTTACTTCTTCCTTCTGTCTGTCTGTACCTGCGTACTCTCATGTTCCGAATAACCCAGCTTCCCCCAAATTTCTTTTTGGTGTCTATCTACGCCGGGATCCTGAGTCGTGGCTGATCCTGTTGCTGCCGTCCTGTGTCCTGGATCCTCTATCCTTAGTTCTGGATTTGAGTCCTGGACTTCGAGTCATGGTTGAACCTATCACTGTGGTCCTGCCTGACTCTCATAATACTACTTCCCTGATGGCTCCCACAGGATTGTTGACATCCTCGTGGATTCATCTTATTATTATTATAGACACATGCATTTCCAAACATTCGGTCTACCTACGCTGTAAAATGTATTATCTCTTCGATTTACACACGGCATCTATTGCACATCTGTCCGTCCTGGGAGAGGGATCCCTCCTCTGTTGCTCTCCCTGAGGTTTCTCCCACGTTCCCCATTAAACTGTGGGGTTTCTCTCTGGAAGTTTTTCCTTGTACGATGTAAGGGTGTAAGGACAGAGGGTGTTGTATTGTCATACTGATATTCTGTACAAACTGTGAAGTCCACTGAGACAAATGTAACATTTGTGATATTGGGCTATATAAATAAACATTGATTGATTGATTGAAAAATGCAATTTTGCTAAAACCTTACTAATTCAAACACTTCCAAAAGGTCAGTCTCATTCTTGCGCCTAAAAGGCTGAAGATTTAGCATGTGTTTATGAAGTAGTGAGCCTATAAAGGGAAAAAGGCAATTTGTGTGAGAGTTCATAGAAATATTATTTTATTTACCTCAGTTATTAAAGACTTTTTTTCACTTATGATTCATTCACATGAAAACATTTTTTTTTAAGAATTCAAGGTTACAAGAAGTGAACGGTTGATATACAAATGATCACTTGGTAGAGGAAGTATTCCTTTAAGACCTTGTGATTTTAAAAACGTACAAAACTGCATCAAAATGCACTGGCACGTAAAATAATTAGTTAAGAGAGTACACACAAACACATTGCCAGAGTGTGAACTCACTGACATTTGAAATTGTTCAACAACTTTAGGCTATGTGTCAGTGCGCTGTATAAAAGGTCAGATATATGCATTAGTGCTGATATTACTTTGTGTCAGATCAGCAACCCCAACCTGTGAAGCATAGATCGATATGTGTCACTACTGATAAGCAACAACCACACCGCCCCATGTCCCTGTGGAGACTTTAAACCACAGACAAAACATTCAAATTAAGTGATGATTGAATTCAAAGACATTTTTAATGAATCAGTCTCGGTTAGGTTCACTTTGGTCCAACACTACTTCTAACATATCACTTAGCTTGAAAAACTAAAACTTTATGTTCCATGCCGGATCTCCTACAGTTGACCATGGGATCGAAAACTTTAAAGAAATGATTATATAACTAAAATATATATTGAAATAAGTATGATTCTAGAGATACCCTGCTCATTTACTATTGGGAACGCAAACTATACCAACCTCGATTATGTGAACGAAATACGCTCTGCATTGATATACCACTGTCATAGTATACAGGAATTGACTTACTTAAAAGGCTAGATCATTTTTCTTTCTGGCACTCAGTTGTTGTATTGAACTGCGCTGATTTTGCTTGTTTGTTGTGTTATTGTCAAAGAAGTAATACATAGTGCAAAAAAGATGGAGCTTTGATGGATTTAAAGGCAGGCTTACAACTTGTTTATTTTTTCTTCCTGTTTAATGTATTATCATAAAATGACATTTTGGCCACCCACATTAAATACGATCACAGTATGTATTACTTATGGGTATTCAATTGTGGACTCCGGCCATCCCTTCCTCTCTCAATATTAAACTCCACAATCAGTCAAAATACTATAGGTGCTGTTCAAACTTGCATAGCGATAGTTCAATATGTAACTAATATACAAGCAATGGTGCACTTAGTATTTTTTTACTCTTTAATTCTACAGGTAGCAGGTTGTTTTTTTTACATGTTGTCAATTTCTATGACTTTTATGTTTTAAGATGGTGTTTTTATTTGTATTCATGTTTTTTATATATATATATATATCACTGTAATTAGATATACTGAACATTTACTGAATGTTCAATGAAAAAGTGTTTTTTTCAATTTGGGCCGAATGGCAAAAATCTATGTGGGCCTACCCTGACCTTTGTCCATCCACTCCCTGTGTGTTGTGCATATTAAATTGATTAAATTCAAATTATTCATATGCAGTATCTTAGCAGAATATTAACTGTATTAAAGAAATTGCAGCGTTTCTTTTTGGCCTCAAGATACAGCAGTAATGCCGGTGTCGCCCAATAATTTGAGTTCATGTGTTCTAGTGGTGCACACAGTATTAACAAACAAACTGGCGTTAATTAGATTAGCAGCAACTAATTGCCACTAAATTAATCTGCAGCTTTTAGACCCCCTGAGGCTCTGGGCCATGGGGGGTGGGGTGTTGTCCACTTTGCCATGTTTGCTATCCAACATTGTTAAGATGCAGTGGTGACTGATTCCACATGCACCATGCTTATTATACTGTAACGAGTAATCAGTGTTATAGATATGCTTGAGCAAAACTGTGAGAAAAGCTTAATTATATATAATAATTAATTGTGAGCTCAAATGGATAACTTCTTTATTTCAGTGGCTGCAGGTATGAGTGAACATCTTAAACATATCGTAGGGGGTTTAGCTTGGGTTTCGCAGCATAATGCCAATGGGTATGTGGGGAAAACAATGTTACCTTGGTTGCCTCCCCATAAAGGTTTTCCAGCCATGTCTAGCTGGAAGGAGACTGAGGTGCAGAGCCAGGACCAGGTGGAGGTATCATATCTCAACGCTCGCCTTGAAGGGCCTTAGAATCACCTAGTCAGAGCTGGTTGAGGACTCGGTCAAAATATCAAACAAGTTGAGTTGAAAGTTTAATGTGGAGGTAATTACCTGCAGACAACCGATTGGATCGTCACTGCCAGGACTTTCTGTTCAAACCAGCAATTTTTTGGTAGCCAAGCTGCCTAAATGATGGTGAAAAGTAGATGAATTGTAGGCTTTTATCTGTTTAGTTTCAGATGGAAGAATTCTTGATATTAAATGCGACCTCCTCATAGTGATTAGTTGAGAACCACGCCTACACTGAAGGGGGGCAATTGGAATTGGAGAAAAAAACTAGAGAAAATATGCTGGTTTCAAAATGATGTCTAGTGGTGCCACACCATGAGGTGGAAACACAGCATTATACAAGAGCTGTGGATGTTTTAGGGTTCAAAGCACGACCATTGCTATAGAGAGCTGGCTTTCCAACATGACCATTCTGAAACACAGGTTGCTTGGTTTTCACAAATCCTCCTCTGCCCTCCTTTCTCCTGTGACGTGGTCCATTTCTCCATATCACTACCAAGCCAGATTGTATTTCAGAGCAACCTAAAACCTTGTGAACATCAAAGTGTGGAAACCAAGGCCTACTTTTTTGTTTTAAAGACAGGCCAGAGCAGCAGGCATTGGCTGAAGTTGGCATATACTGGCACATGTTGGTCCACATTGGCAAGAGAGTAGATCCGACTCAATGGTTGCCAAGTCATAGAGGACTGCCAAAGAAACTTCAAATGTCCGCACTCTACTTCTCGCCCATTCTGCTCTCCTGTCCTCTCTATTCTACCCTCATATTGCTATTGTCTGTTTGTCTTCCAGTCTCTTTCTCTCTTTATCATATTGTCTCTTCCTTTTTCCACTCGCTGTGTTTATCTCCTGCTCAGAGTCTGTTAATCTGATGAAGAGAAAGGTTAAACATTTTTCTGGCATCAGAAAACACCCTAGTGACAATTATGTGTGTTTTTGAGTGAGTGTCCACAGGGAGTATATTCATCCGCTAATGCAAAGAGAGGCAGGTGGTTCATCTTACTAGTAACACCACAGGGGAATAGCTGAGAGATAGCACATTATTTGTTTGGAAAAACCTTCCAAAATGACCGAAATGAGCGTTTCCTTAGGTACTACATCTATGGTTAATAATTGGTTCATTGTGTTTAACAAGAGTAACTTAGATTTTGGTTAAGGTTAAATTAAATAGGGTGAATATTATGGTCTCCAGTGTAAAAATAAGCCAGTTTATATGTCCAATAATCTATCCAGAACTCCTCTGAGGTTCTTTTTGCTGATGTATAAACTTTGGCCATCCACTTCTGCCTTTGTTCCTAAAAGAGGACAGTCAGTTTTCATAAAACCAGAAAAAGTCAGCAGGAATATGTCAACATAGTCCGCTTTTAGACCATTCTACGGGAAATTATTTTTGTAAAAATATGTTGGCCCACAATACAAATGATTTTTTCTGACATCACTTTTAATTAGTTGTATAATAATATGTACTCTTGCAATACAATCAGATACCAGATCGTATTAACTAAAGCTTTATTAACCTCTTAAGCCCGGCGGTCCCCCCATTGGACCCCTCCCACTTTTTTTTTTTTAGACAATGTCTCAGGGCTTCTTACATTTATGAAACTATTAATGTGTAGCACCAGATTAACGGTAAGAATCTCAGCTAACTGAAGATATGAACCATTTTTAGCTAAAAGAAACACAAGAGTAATACCAAGCCTTTGAATTAGCATTTCGCGAAAAAATGCTAACTAATGCTAACGGAGTTTTGCACAGCACTCACTCTCAAAATGCCCTTATTACTTATCGTAACTGCACAAACAAGATATCCGATTAAAGCTGAGACTCCACATATTCCATACATGTAGTGTCATCACTGTACGACCCCGAATTTGCGGAGCTTTCAGCCAGAAAAGAGAAAGTAAACAACATCCGGTTTCAAAAATATTACAATAATTACATCTTACCTTTTTTGATTTGTGATCAAAAGTTGTGTTCAACGGAATAAAAACGCCGCTCAAGGTTAATCCAATGTGTCTGTGTCACGTAGAATTGTTTACTGATAATCCATCATCATATTTATGGCAATAAACTGGGTATAAAGTTTTGCAGTCAAGGCTTGTACTTTCAGATGTGCTTCGTTTGCTTCTCTATTACGTCCGCAATGGTAATGTTTACGTGGATTTTGGAACTGCCCATCGGATTCTATTGGATCTAATGGTTAAGAAAAAGGTGTAAATCACTCAAATCGACCAATGGGTTCCATAGATATGGTCCTGCGTAAAGTATAAATTGTGAATGCCAGCGGCACACACACTACGCACCACACTCTACGCAGTGTTTAGTACGTAAACAACAGGAATTGCAGCAGCAGGACCCAGAGCGCACAGAGCGGACAGCAGATAACGGAGCAGACTACAAGATTGGCGTTTAGGACTTTTGCTATACTTTGACTTTTGTCAAATAATGGCTTGCAGGAAAGAGATGCTTACGACTTTACAGGCAATGGAAATGGTGACTAATGCTGACAGCGATGCAGATATGTTACCTGTTGATTCTGAGTCAGACGACGAGGATCTCCTGCAGCCAGAACGGAACCCGGAGCGTTGTGACTCTGATGATGAAATTCCACCACGGGAAAGGTATGTAATCTCTCTGTTTTTATCTATTACTTATTTATTTGGTGTACGATTATTCATATAGTTAATAAATAATAATACATAAATATATAATAAAACTATTATTTTCTGCCTTGCTCATGAGAGTAACAGCTGGCGAAATTACAGCCTCGCCTACTGATTTTAATTTAACCATATGTCGAGCCCGATCGTCGATTTCAAATGTGTGCTCTAAAATGGTATTTATAAATAACTATTATCATTATTATAAGCAAGACAATAAATGGCAAAGATATGTAGAAAATAAACGTATTTAAGATGTTCATAACAAACGTAACATGGGAGAAAATACGTTTCTTGCTAAACGTAATTGAGAATGGAGTTTAGTTCTGTGGGAACATAATTTTTAGGAGACAGGGTTGGCCAGTGTTCATCTATAGTCGCTAAATGTATTGCATTCACACACTCAAAATGGCATGTTTACTGCCAAGGAAACAGGAATTACAGGAATTAATCTAATCTCTTTGTTTTTCCACATTTGTTTTCATAGTGATGGAGATGAGGATGAAATGGCTTCACCACTGCCTACTTTCACCCAGCCCACACCTGCCACACCTGCCACACCTGCCTCACCATCACATTCCTCAACTTCTAGAAAGAGATCTGCACCAGTATTGGCCACTCAGCCTGCATCCAAAAAGCCTACCAAAGAAGGCTGAAAGGGGAGATCTGCGGTGGATAAGGGAAGGCAAACTCCTGTTCATAAAGTGGATGGACAGCCGTGAAGTGACCATGTGCTCCACAGTGCACGAGGCCTTCAGCGGTCAGACGGTCCAGCGGAAAGTGAAACAGGCTGGTGTGTGGCAGACTAAGACTGTTCCCGTTCCTGACGCTGTGTTGGACTACAACCGAAGCATGGGTGGCGTGGATGTGTCTGACGCTTTGATCGGGTACTACAGCGTTCTCCACAAAACTATGAAATGGTACAATACTTTTTTTTACCATTTTGTGGACATTGCCGTGGAGAACAGCTTCATTCTCCACAAGGAGCTGCACAAGATGACGAGTGACCCCAGCAGGACAAAGCCACACACACAGAAGACTTTCAGGGAGCAGCTTGCTTCTGAAATGTTGGAATTTGGAACACCTCCACCCCCCCCCCCCTTCTAAATCTCTCTAAAAAGGTCAAATTTCTCTTGTTTTGCATCAATCTTGATACAGGGTACTTATTATATGTTGTACTTTGGATTCCTAAAGCTTTTAGTCTACTAACCCATCATCCAAGGGTGGTTTTCACTATCTGTAATGGGTTTTTTTTAGGCGGAGATAGAATTTACATGTTTTTACTATGTTCCATATGAATTTATTTTTAAAATAAAAACATCTATATTGATTTCTGACACTTCTACATCCAACTCACAGATGTAACCTTGCTTTGAGGAAAAAGATTATTAATTTACCCCTTTTAGAAGTGAAGATATAGTCTTTGTTGTGTTAGTGGCATTTTCGAGCCTGAAAGCTGAAAAACAGGCTCAGGGCTTAACAGGTTAAATCAGGCAATAAAGGCAGTTACATTTTTGGTGTCAAACCACATGAATCTGCAAGTTTGTGTTTCATTGGCTTTAAAATAAAGTTTTGGAGGGTAAAAAGATTCTAAAGATAAGCGTTGATTAGTTATTTTATTATAACAACCTAGTTTGCTGAAACTGATCGAATACTGTCTACTAAAGCTACGATATCATTTTTCGCAAAAAAAACGTTAACTGCACTGTGCTGTGAACGGCCATCTAGATTGGTTCTATAAATGTAGCAATACTTTCCCTCGTAAAAACATTACTTGCAGCATTTACTACCACAACCTTTTGGGAAACAAATTAGTAATAGATACAAACAATATGGACAGGCTTAGATGCATAAAAACTTCTAAACGGTGTGAACAAAAACTAAAAAAATCCTTTTTGCACATTACTGGTTGCATTTCCATCATGTCTGAAGGACTTTGTAGATAAGGAAAATGTGTCTGAAAACCGATTCCAAAAACTACAACTAATATGCAGTTTCCACATACAAATCAACAATGCACTCATCATCATTATTCATCTGGAGTGACTCACTGAGTTGGATGTATTGAACTGATGCCAAGGAGACATGTAGAGGGGAATTAAAAGTAGGCTGAGAACTCAGGTGTCTGACTTTAAAGTAGCAACAGTTTGCTGGTTTCTGGATGGCTATAAGTCATTTCGCTTGTTCACTCTGTTTTTGTTCAGCTCGTTATATATAGGACTAGGAATCAACTACATAACTAAGTTTAACATTTCACAAAAATGTCCACCCTTCTTTCAACAGAAATTCAGTGCGTGCTTAGAATCGACGACACAGAGGTTTGGCATTTTCATTGCTGCTAAATAGTTCCTGGGCCTATAAAAGGTATGACCACAAGAGCAGAGACCTTTGGCTACCAGGAACAATAGCTGATGAACCAAAGTTAAACCTGATTTGTTAAGATTGTGTCACCATCCCTGTTATGTCTGTATGTGCTTCCTGTCTGTGTAATTCCGCCTGTGTTATTACCTGATCCTTTTCACCTGCTGCCCTTGTGTTTTCCTGCCTTCCCCAGCTATGTCTTGTCCTTGTGATTAGCTCTGCATGTATTTAAGTCTTGTTTGTTTTGTAGGTATTGGTAAGATCCTTGTTTGTTCGTCGGAGAGTTTTGTTCTGTTTGTTTTGCCTTGCCCTACTCTGTTCACTTGCCCTGCCACTAAAGGTACGTCCTGCATTTGGCTCCAACCTGCTCTGCCTCCACATGACAGGTTGATTATTCAGGTAAGGCTTCTGCGTTCCTGAAATGGTTTCTGGGCACTTAGGAAAGTCCTTTGGGCTAACTTTTTTTAAATGATTAATGGGCATCTTGTATTTTTTTTTTTTAATGGACTGTAGAGAGGTTAAAAGGAAACTAGAAGACCAGACCTCAGAGTTCCGCCAAGGCGATTTCCATAAGTAGAAAGAACTGCTTGTATCAGACCTGAACTGGGTTGTTCCTTGAACCATGACACATCCTTCCAGCAAAAAGTAAGGCTTGTAGTCTTTCCCGTAATCCTTCTGAAATACAACCCAAACTGAGAACTGAGAGACAGATGGGGAATGTTATGCAATTTAGGCGCCGTTTACACGGGGACAAAACGGCTTGTATCTGCATAGTTTCGCGTGCGTATAGCCCTATTATTTACACGAGGCCGATAGAAACGGACCCCACAAACGATAACGGGTCCCAAGGTGGATAGATTTGCAAACGAAACGCTCGGGGGGGTCAACCGAGTCCGTGTAATCACCTCTATACGAATATTTCCTGAAAAAATAACGATAGCCCCGCCTCTCCTGCTCACTGCTGTAGCATGGCCAGTAGCCATCTGTAACGATCAACTATCAAAAATAGCTGTGTTAATTAAACGCACAAGGGGTTCTTGAATGAAATAATATTATAAAAGGCAAACCAGAATTGTTAACGCCCAATATACTCCTTAAACAAAATAAACAGAGTCAGATTTCATGCATTGATCCATTATATTGACAAAGGAGCGATCTCACCCGGTGTTTGTAGAGAATATCTCTCTTTCTGAGCGCGTCCTCTCCACGGAGACGTGCTTCTTGGTCGGTCGATGCAATATCCACAGATTCGGTTTCTTTCAGTTAACTTCCCCGTTGCATTTATCCATATATTTACATGCTGAGGAAATTACTATATCCCGCTGAATACCAGCAATCGCCACACACACTTCCTCCTGTCAGTAGCTACTGCTAGTGCTACTGCTACTGACCATGCTACAGATATTAGTGCAAAATCTACAGCTCCTCTACCACAACCATCAGCAACAAGTGGACATGGAGAATGACATGAACTACATGTTGCGAAATCCACCGCGGGGCATAAACAGAAGGGTAGCCATGGCAACATTGCTGCGGGGCTGCTCGGAGTCTTCTTCGCTGCTTTTGGTGTATTTTGTGGCGGAAGTTACAGCGCCACTTACAGTCCCGGCATATGTACTACAGCGTTTCCAGCGGTCTCGTTTGAACAGACACGTTAAATGAAACGAATGCATGTGAACGGAAGACTTTTTTGAATACGCATACTGTGCATAAACGCAAACGTTCCCGTGTGAACAACGCCTTAGACCCTAACTGACCTAAAGCTTGGGATGTTTCTCCTCATGTTCAGTGCCCTTACCCAAAAGCAACCTCAACAAGGTAAGTATTGAGCATTTGAACAAACAATCATTGCTTGTATCCTTCTTGTGACAAGAGTTTCACCAATTAGCCAGAGCTAACCAGTCAGGAAATGAGAAGGCCGGTGAATCCAGCCAACTTGAGAACCGATTAAATCATCAACCATTCAGGCAAATATCAATATCACCAACAAGTCAGTTCGCCAGTCTGCCTGTAGTCCTGCCAACAAACCAAACAACCACAGACCCCACCAAGCCAATTGTCCAGCCACGATGTCACCAACTGAGACAATTACTCACCCACCAGGTTATCCAGCAAGCCAACCAATTCAAAAACTCACTAGCCAGTGTTTTTCCCTCACAGAGAACATGTTACATTTCCATGTAATGCAAAGTGTTGAAGTGAAGAGTGAGCAAAGGCAAAGGCATGAAATATCTCATCTCACCCTGCCTTGTTCACGATCCAACACTCATTATTTTGTTCTCTCAGAGTCCTTTTCTCTATTGGTTTGTCCTCTGTCTTTCTCATACTTCGCCCTTGTGTGTGTGTGTGTGTGTGTGTGTGTGTGTGTGTGTGTGTGTGTGTGTGTGTGTGTGTGTGTGTGTGTGTGTGTGTGTGTGTGTGTGTGTGTGTGTGTGTGTGTGTGTGTGTGTGTGTGTGTGTGTGTGTGTGTGTGTGTGTGTGCCCACCTACGACTCGCTTTGTGTTGCAGGATAGAAGTTTGGTGCAAAGTATTTCTCACAGTTTTAAACCGAGACCTCTTACTGTGTTTATCAATGTATTTCCAAGTTGTGTGTGTGTGAGAGTGTGTTTCAATGGTGTCCTAATCATCGCGGCTGTATAGAGGGTCTCGGGCAGTCACAGCATGCCCTCTCCCCCTACCGCGGTCCTTATACCTGCAGTGAAAATTGACTTCTGCTTTTCTTTTTTTCCTCCTTTCATTCCTCCACCTCTTTCTCAACCCTCCCCTCCATCTTTCTCTTCTTTCCATCAGCTTCCCTCTGTGTTTCTCTACATATATTCACCCATTCTCCGCATCCCTCCAATATAACTACTTTTTCCTGGATTCACTCTCCTTCCCACCCTCCTGCTTTCATTTTTTATGGTGTCTCAGGCAATGTTATTTTCCAGTTAAGGTCTCATAAAAGAGATTGTCACTCCACTTTTATGCCCTTTGTTTTTAAAACATCAACTCCAGGTTGCCACCTCTTTCTAGTTCATACAAACCTACACACTTCAATAGAAACAAGAAATCTGCAGTGTTTTGGAAATCAACAGTTAGTAAACACATTTCAGTAGTCCATATGAAATTAAGCGGAATAACCATCAGAGGACAAGGGGGCTACAACCAAGACAGAACGATTGAACCAGGAGTCATCGCACGTGTTATACAGAAGATAATAGCTTAGAATCATTTGAGAGGAGTCAAGCTGTTAATGGAACCTGCTCGATGGTTCATCTCTCCTCTTCTGTGCGGTTCCTCTATGTTATTTGCTCTTACACAGCCCCTATATACGGTGGCCCTGAAGTGCAAGTCAAAACAACATTTCACAAAACACTACAGCATTTCATAAAACTCAACGACATTTCAGAAGGTGAGGTGACGTGCCTTTGTGACGTGCAACAACATTAACATTAACCTTTCTGTTGGTCGCTTGTTAGCAGACCCTTCATGCGATGGCAGAGCGAACAGGTACAGGCAGGGCCCATAGTGATGGCCGTATAGTTTAAATCTACTACCCACAAATAAACATATGGACATGGGTTACTACTTTTATTTTGGAGTTAAATGCATCAATCTGGTGTATTTTGAGGGGGAAATAAAGAGACTAGATCTATGGGAACACCTATATGAAACAGAACTGTATACATTTCAATAATCATAACATCATGGCCATAACCAATAACATACCATTTCCAATATGAAAAAACACTGAAACTTGTTTATTTATTTATTTTTGGTTCATTTATAGTTGTGAGTGTGTCTGAGCTCCTGAACCAGCCTCACCTGTCTCTCCTCTCCCCCTCCCCTCTTTGAGGCAGCAGCAAAGACTAGTTTTAGCTCTCAACAAGTTTTAAAAGTGTTCTTGCCTTTTTTCACCTAGTTAACTTTTTTATTTTTTATTCATGCATATTTTACTAATCACTCCCCCCTCAAATGGAAATATGTGTTTACATAAATGGTGACCAAACCGTTTGAGACCCACTGAGAACTTAGACTAAGTTAACTATCTAAACACTCAGAGAGTCCTTTACCTCACCTGAGCTGAGGTTATCCCGAGCTTGAATGACACACAGAGACCAATCAAGGGCTTTGATTTATGATCTGTATGACAGTGACCATGTCTGCAGGCCACATCATGTAGACAGCCAGTCACCCTGTGTGAGGCAGACCCACATTTGTGCAGCGTTGCGTTCACAATACATTAAAAAAAATAAAGAAATCCTCAGGCCAGCAGGCCACTTAACAGGCCAGGCCATCGGGAAACCCCCCGGTCCTCCCGATGGCCAGTCCGGGCCTGGGTACAGGAGGCGTAGAGCGAGGGATCATTGTCCACAAGTTAATCGATCGCAGATGGCGGCCCGCCCAAGTAAAGTCTATGTGTGGGAAACCCTGAATAATGAAGCTTACTGTTAACTATTTTTTTTTCTTTCTTTCATGTATGTATGTTTGTTGTATGCATAATATGAAATGTTTTTTGTAAAGTGTCTTAGTACTTAGAAAAGCACTATAACAATGTAAAATGTACTACAGTATATTGTGTGTAGTGTCTCAGATAACTGAAACCACCTAAGAAAATCTAATCAAATGTGTTGATGTTTTTGGAAAAAGCTCAACAACAGTTAACACCATTCATTCAGATTATTATTCTTAGTCACAGCAAAGTGAAGGCAGGATGTCTCAGTGCTACGGGGTCTTGTCACGACCTCAGAGAGAAAAGGACATATATATTGCCGGCAGCAACAAAGCTCAAGGCAGACCAAAGGCATACTGCATGAAGGCCAGGGCCTGTTTGTGGCCATGAAAAGGAAGTGTGAATAGCAATCACTTAGCCTTGGGCCAACATATTGTAGTTCTAATGTATATTTAAGAATTCAGCTGAGATTTTTCAATGTTTAAACAAGATGAGACCACAGGTAGTTCTTCTGATATTCTGTTTTCTTTCATATTATCTGCTTTGTGCCTAACATTGGGATTGACACCTGGGTGAACTCTTTTCATTGTACAAACACAACAACATTGAGACTCTCCTGCTATATTGCCAAACCCTTCATCAATTAAAGCCCTTTTAAACTACCTTATTCTTGTCATGCAACTGTCTTTAGGCCCTAGCTTACAAAACACACTTGGAAATGTGTTGCATCTCGCATGTCCAATTTGTATTTAATATACAAACAAACTGTGTATGATGTGTTTGTTTATCCAATATGACTCAACACTAAAATGAGCGTTGTAGTTATAAGAAACAGTGCAGGTTGGTTTAAATGAATGAACTAAAATTGTTCCTTTTGATATGTAATGTGATGCCTCTTGAGAGATATCATAGTCTAAAGGCCAATGCCAATGAAAATAAATGAAAATGTGTATGATATCGTGCTAGGAATTGGAGGAAATGTAGGCTAGTTAGCTAGCTAAACGTTTTTCTTTTTTAATGATTGCACAACTCGACCAGATTTCACTCTGCCACAAGAGGGAGCTTCTCTGAATGTCCAAATGGTACATTCCACCGCTCCGATCGTTTTCGAATGGTCCAGTTTGTGAAAAGCACTCAATCGCTCAGACTGACTATTTACGAATACCCATAATTAGCATGACCAGTGTCACAAAGGCAGCAAAGACCAAGGAAAGAGCGCCAATCCACCAATGTAGAATCAACGATAGAGAAGGTCGGAATATCATGTTATCAAGGTTGAGAACTACACATTTTAATTTAACTAAAGGTGAGAACCAAAACGATGGGTCTTCTAATGACCTCCACTGCAGCAAGGGAAAACTGTTAAGGTACGGAGGAAAGACATTTCCATAGAAACGTGTTCTTTTCCCCTTGACCCTCTCCGTCACGCCTTGTTAATGCACTAAAGATGATAAGAACAGGGCATCAGACACACATCCATCACCACTGACAAAGATAAGGCATGGGCAGATGGATGGAGGGCAAGAGGGATGGATTGGTGAGTGCAGGGAGAGCTATAGATGAACAGGTAAGTGGATGCACCACAGGGTATAGAAACCAATATAGACACATAGCACAGGGGTATAAAGGTCATTGCCATTATGTGATGGCTTATATAGCGACATTTTCACAAGAAAGAAAAGTGAGTTATAAGTTGCAGAACCAGTCAAATTACTGTTCAGAGGTAGATTTGTAAATTGTATTGTATAGCAAAATAGAACGTTTTAACTACATTGATATATACACTTATTGGTCGTTTTGAAGGGAACATGTACGCTCCCAGATAACAGTTTTAAAGACGTAAATTGGAAGAAAGGGGAAAAAAACACATAACTGGTTTATGTTGAGGAAAAGTTATCCATAACAAAAGACATTTTCAAAATCAAGTTGACAATATATATTTGTTGTTTGGGAACTTCATTTTTAGGAGACCATGCCAATACAAGGTATGGCAAATATGTTAAATGAGCAACAAGCTGCATATTAAACCCTGCAGTGACTCCAACCAACCCTTTCTCAAAGCCAACTGTGTCAATTACAAAGTATTATTTATCAGCCCCAAATACTTATGATAATTAGGAAAGTCTAAGATTTCCAAGGCACATTTTCCCTCCCAAAAGCCATCAGTTTGCTCCTTTATCTGCTGTAACAGAGCTCCTCACTGACACTCCGAATGCACGTCAAACTGATCATCAAAGCGTTGGAAGAAAATAGTTTCTATAACTGTTGCAATATTCAGCCACAAACACGGTGCCAAATAGTCAACTTCTTCTTAAAATACAGAACTATTGCAAATCACTAGATGCTGATAGCCTTATTATACTCTTTGAGCTTCCTCACATCACTTTGATTCAGATGTGTGCGGTTTATGGCACAAAAACAACTTGTTGGTATCCACATCAGTCATTTCGGTTTGTTTTTCTACCCCCTGCATGCATCTCACAAAGACATCACTGGGAGACTCATAGTGAAACACTGATACAATGAGACTGATGTAAGACTCGACATCCTCCACGGGCTCCTCCTGTGTTGTTTATCCACCCGCCAATAGATCATCGGTGCCTATGTTGTACCTTGTTTCTCCAATAATCCGCTGTTGATAAGCAAGACCAACCAGTGATAGTGATTTAAACAATGTGTAAGCAGCATGGGTGTGAAAGTGAAACAATGTTCCAATTCCTGGAAAGATAACTTATTGGAGAGAATTCCTAATTTATTTTTCGGATCTTGCTTTGATCCACATAAACCTTGACAGCATAAAAACATAACAACAGACAAACAAACCACGTCCAACCTTAAAATACATATCTATAATCAAAGCAATGAGTCAACAATTCACGTCTAGATGTTAATTTATATGGCTTAGTTGAATACTCAATTCTGATTGGTCAATTTGGACATTTCATTAGTTGTTCATTCTTGCTTACGGACTGCCCCTAAGGAGAACAGACCGTTGCGGAGAAGGATTTAGGGATTGATCATGATATTTGTTATTTTAAACTAATGAATAGCCTTGTGGAAAAATTGTAAATCGAATGTTATCGGACGATTAAATGGCCTTTATGAGTAGTTTTTGGGAGCATTCATTTTAGTTAGTATGGCCCTTCTCTACCTCCTAATTGGCTCAGTGAGTTGTGGATCATTCTTTGTTGAATATTCGATTCTGATTGGCTAATGTGGACATTCATCAGGCTGCTGTTTTCTTTAAAGCAGACAATTGCTAAGGACACTGATCAAGGGATTATGTTCAGTCCGCACAAAGAAGTCATATCAGAAAAACACCATGGAATACTTTTTGGATATTCATTTTTATATTTGTGTAGAGCATGAAGCTTTGGATTCATGATGGCTAAACTGTCCCCAGTAGGAAAAGAAAAACAGCACGCGAGAAGGAAAGAGGTTAAAAGACAGAGCGCTGGACGTCAGAAAAATCAACAGAAGAAGACAGACAGGAAGTAATCAATAAAGGGACCACGGTATGGGCTCAGGTATTGTTTAAAGACTGGTTAATGAAGAACAAACTAGTCACACATTCCAGTCATATAGGAGAGAGGATTCACCTTGGCATAAAATAGAGATCATTTAATTATTGAATTCCACAGTAACATTTCTATATGAGATTACACCCATTTTATATACATGCCTCAGGAAGGTTAAGGCAGCAGCTGAGGTTGCTCTGATGTTTTTTTATATTCTATATGAACCTGTCTTCATTTTCATGTCAGTGTCAGGTGGAAAGGTGACTTTTATCTCAGGGTGCTGACGTGGGCGTATGTAAAAGGCAACATACGAAGGTTCCGTGTGTTCTCACTCCCAACTCATTAAAAACGGCAGCTTGGTTAGTGGCCCTGTACGTCAAAAGACAGTATTACGCTTCATATGCTCTCTACTTTAAGCTTTTCATGCGTAGGCTCACTCCAGTGAGCGTGAAGATTTTGACGGAGAAAAGGAGGAAGTCTTGTGACAATGTATAAATAGTCAGGATATAGTCAGTATGTTGGGAGATAGATGGACGGGTTAAACAAGCAAGGGACTTTCGTCAAAGATAATGCTGTTCATGTGAAAACAAAAGTTAACATTAATTTTAGCCAAAAAACAATATATAATAATAATAATTTACGTAGCGTAAATAACCTGTACATAACTAAAGTTATCAGAAATTGGTTAAGGAAAAGCTTTTATTTTTCCCACCCCAGGGCAATTCACGTTGTTACAGCAAAGGGGAACAGCGCAGAACAAATGGGAATTACATCATGGTATAACAAGTATGCAAAATGTATGGTTATTGAAGTAGATAGTTGTAATATCATGAATAACAGTACTAAACTGAACGAAATTGTGAATTGCACTAGAGCAGTAGTATTGCACAACAGTTTTTGTAATCTTACAGGCTGTGAGATAACCTTCATAATTGCTTAAATGTTTAAATGTTGTGTTTAAATGTGCAACCTTTACCACATGTTAAAGACTATCGGACCACCCTGCCCGTACAAAATGCGTGACAAAGGTATCGCCAAGGAGCTTTAACCAAGTGTCAGTTTACGAGTTGGGAGTAAAAACGTGTTTCATTGTCACAGCGACAACAATTTACATGAGCTTGAGGGCAATAAATACATTAAAAGTTTAATTCTCCAAATGGATTTCTGTGCATGGTGACACATTCTACATACAACCTTCTAGTAATATTATATGATCCAGCCGTTGCTCCCTGCTAGGATAGTGCCTGTGTGTGTGTTTGTGTGTGTGTGTGTGTGTGTGTGTGTGTGTGTGTGTGTGTGTGTGTGTGTGTGTGTGTGTGTGTGTGTGTGTGTGTGTGTGTGTGTGTGTGTGTGTGTGTGTGTGTGTGTGTGTGTGTGTGTGTGTATGTTAATAAGAGACCCTGAGACAATGACAGACACCAAGCCCTAATTAGGTTGTCATGCTGAGAGAGCGAGGGGAAAAGGAGAAAGAGAGAGAGAGCTTATTAAGGAGGAAAGGTGTCAAACTCTGGCAGGAAAAGGAGGTGGGTGGAGAGCAACGGAGGGGGAGGATGAGGGGATGAGGGAGAGGGCGATGAGGGGAGGTAAAGTGAATCTGGTGCAGATAAAAACAGGAGACGGGGGAGAGGGAGCGGAATGGAGGAAGATGGAACAGGAACTAGAAGAAGAAGAAGAAGTGGAGGAGGAAGAGGTGTTGGAGATGGAGGCAGCTGGAGAGATTAGGACGTTGAAGGTGGTGAAGGTGTGCAGAGGAGGGAGGCAAACAGGATCAAGTAGAGAGGGGAGGTGAAGATTTGTGACACAAAGGAGAGATGTTTTTCCGAAAAGGGAATGATGGAAAATGACCTCCAATGTTGATCAATTCAAGAATTCTGTTTACTAAAGGTTGGGTCTTGCTTTCAGTATTGTTTCGACTGGCAAACCCATTAGTTATGAAAGCTCACCAAAATAATTGTTGATGAGATTTTGGAAAATAAATTAGAATATCTAGACGTAAAATATTGACCTTTAAAACACCTTAAAAAAAAAAGGGCCACTTCAACTTATCCATGTAATAAGAAATCATAATGACCAATTGAAACAATTAGGAGGTACAGTAGGGCCATAACAACTCAAATGAATGCTTCCAAAAATGTTTGATAATGACCATTTAATCATTCCAAAAAATATCCGGATGAGGAGTGTTACCTTTACCTTTAACAACCATGCCTCATCATTACTACAAAATAAGCCAGGACATGATCTTGTCCCTATGGATATTGGCTGACAGGAGGCCAAATATTTACTTTACACAGATTTACAAGAGGGCATATTTTAAGTTAGTTCATTATGCACAGACACACCATCCGCTTGCAGGTAAACAACACTGTCAGCTTTGTTCTGGGCTACAAAGCCAACCGGTACACAACTTGATACCCCACCACCCCCACCCCCACCAACCTAGTATCAAACAAATGTACACACACACAAACACACCACAAACACTCAGGCCAAATTATGCTGTAGTGCCAACAGCCATATTGTAAATATTCAATTGACTGAACTGGCAGCATTCCATGAAACTAGCAAGGAAAATATGCAAGTGCTAGACTAGGTTAGCTAGCCATCTAACCGAAGATCTGCAATAATATTGGAAGATATCATGTGATCACATTGTTAACATAAGCCAATAAAACTTCAATTTTAGATACGTTTCCAGTGACAGTTTGCCAACGTTATAATCCCCCGACGCCAACAAGGTCTCCGGTCCCAGCTAGGTGCATCACTTATGTGTGCCCTTTTCAGTTGATGTACAGAGTTTTTTAAACTAAAGCACGTTTCTCCTAATATAAATGTTTAGGGCAGTTGTAACGCACCCTAGGTGACTCATTCAAGTCTCCATTTATTTGTCCAAATGTCTGAAATTGTGAGGTTACCTTAGTACACAGGTGTAGAATCCATTGTCTTCCATTTCAGCAGATCTGAACCAGATCGAGTCGTCTTCTTTACTCAGTCTATGACCAGAGAAGATGATAGGCTCCTAAAGGACCCAGTACAAAGTCAGTGTTAGAGCAATACTTATGGCTGTCATTTAAATATAAGAGTCATTTCAATAAGGAGACATACATTCCCTTAAGGCAGTGGTTCTCAAATGGGAGTACGCGGACCCCTAGGAGTACGTTGGAGTACTGCAGGGGGTACGTGAGATTTATTTTATGTTAATGAAAAAAAACAACATAAGTAATACATTTAAACAAACTACTAATAGTAGATTAACTACTTTATTCAAAAGTTTACAGCAATTCTGGATAATAAAATGGGGAAAATAAATGGGGTGCTCTCTTTTCCTCTCCCTCTCCTGACAGCCCGTCAGTCTCGTGCAGCTCGCTGAACCTGTAATAAGTGAGTGACCCGACAGTAAAGAATAAATATATTTCTTATAACTAGTTTAGCTAGTTCCAGAGTAGATAAACTAGCTAAGTGTGTTAGGTCTAACTCTTAGCAGCTGATCTGATCTCTGATCTCTCTCTCGCGTCCGGTTATACTTCACTCGCGTTTATATCCAAATCTATCAGATCTAGCTAGTTCTAGTTAATGATATGACTGCCTGCTTATCAATGGAACTAAAGTTAAACAATAAGCATTGCTTGGCAACGGCTTGTGGCTGCAAAGTATAGCGCAGCATTATGCATATGTTTATATGAGGGGTCAAAATCCCATGCTCATAAAATGCTCATATATTTTTTCTCTTCATTCCCCACGCCCCAAAATAAATAAATATACACATTTTAGGAAAAGTAACGAAGTTTGAGCAGTGTGGGTTTTATATTAACAGAGTTACACATATTTCAAAACGCAAAGTGTAATAACTGCAGTTTGCCTTCCTGTCAGAATGACAAAGATCCTCAGTGAAGCACAAGCCCATGTTTCTCACTACATTGGAAGTACAACTTATTAAAAAGATCAGTTCAATGCAACTAATGTCGTCTTAGTGTTATTGCATGATGTTACAATTGGTTTGCCATGAATTTAGTGATGGATTGTAAACATTTGAAATGTAGCATTTAAGTGTTTCTCAGTTACAAGGTTGTTGTTTTAATAAATCAGACACTGATGGTGCAGCACTGTACCTCTTTATATAGGCATTTGTTCCCTAACAAATTGTGTTTGCGCTGATCAGGGGGTACTTGGCTGAATATTTTTTTCAAAGGGGGTACATTATTGAAAAAAGTTTGAGAACCACTTTCTTAAGGTATAGATAATAGAATTAGAATGCTACAGAGCAGAAAGGCAGAACATTAAATGTAAATGCTCCAAATATGTGTTGCATTAAAGTGCTACCCAGAGGATTAGGTGGAGATGTACAGTAAATTACATGTATCATCAAGTCTAAATGTAATCCAGCTAAATCCTGTTTTACCATTCAGATATAACCCACAGTGCAAGGAAAGGGGAACAGCGTGGTTTTATTAGAGCATGTAGGGCCACCGTGTGATTTATCAGTCCCTCTTGTTTCTGTCTATTTTGTATTACTCAAACACAAGCAAGCCCACACAAAGAGAGATTGTTGGCGTGCAGTCGTATTTCACACTCTGATCTTTACAATGTAAACAATATTCAGATTTTTTATAGTTGTTGCACATGGTATGCTAGTGTCTGGAGGTACTTCCCATGTCTCTTAAATTGCATCCATGTTTCACTCACCAGCAAAAGGGGGGGGGGGGGAAACAGTGAAATAGGTTTTAAGAGCAATGAAACGTAATTGTATCAATGGTCAGGCTTTGAAAGGTATAGAGACTTCTGAAAAATGTTGTGTGTGAACATGTGCACTATGCTAATATTAATAAGGTTAAACTGTCAGCGCAGCGGGGTTCTCTTTTTAGCTTGTTTCCTTTTCAAAGAGGACATATTTTCAGGTTCAGATTTGCATTGTCTCTCCTGTGACATGTCTCCATGCTTTAATGTTCAAAAAGCTCTTTATTTTTCTCATACTGCCTGCGCTGCAGCACCTCTTTTCACCCTTTTCACCCGTCTTTTGACGTACAATGTGTTGAGGCACTAGCCAATAGAAGCGTGAGTGTTAGATAGATAGTGATGTGACTATGTTATGGTAATAAACAAAGGAGTCCAATGGAGGTGTTTCAGGCAGGGGGGGAGGAGTGTGTGGGAGAGGAACACAGTGACCTATATAACACATTACAGGAAAGGGAAAACCCGTAAAAAGCCTAATAGGGGCCCTCTTAATATCTGGGCTAATTAGTACAGTATACATGCAACAGTATCCCAGTTTCTCACAGAGTAGTCCACCATTTATATAACAGTTAACATATAATAACATACAACACATCAATAATCGTACAAACATGTTCATTGGAAACTCCAAAAATGAGTAATTCAGGTTACATTTGTATTGACTTAAATGTAGGAGACTTTTTGTGTCAGTACAATTCATGTTTTTTGTTATGTCTGCCTGACAGTTTATTTCGATGACTGTAAAAATCTCCAGGAAGATGGCCTACAATTCCACATCTCAGCTATATAACCAAAATGATTGATTTTTCTATTGATTTGTTTTTATTCTCTGTTTTCAGCAGTACAACTGAAAAAAAACACTGATTTGATCTTCATGAAACTTGGTGGAAGAATGCGGCATGGGCAAAGGAATATGTAGTAACATTTAGGAGTCGGGAACGGATGGTTCCCTTATTCAAATGCCCCTGTTCTTTCCAAATGCCCTTCTAGTTCCACATGCTCTTACCTCTGCATCTCCTTTGTTCTTGTACCAGATGAGGCGCAGTTTGGCGTTGGTGGCCATGGTGTAGTTGGTTCGGATGTAGCTGTAGAACAAGGCACATTTCAACCGAAGAGGTTCCCCGGCCAGAACATGGTACTGCTTCAGATCCACCGACCAGTCTATGCATCCATCCACTGTGAGGAGAGAAAAGAACAGACAAAGAAATATTAAGAATGTGGGGATGAATATACCGTATATATTCCATCATTGAGTGAGATGACTCCGAGTACAACTCCACTTTAAACCTCAGAGGGAGAAACATCGTGGAAACACAGAACTGGGTTAGAGACTTCTAAAGGTTAGAAGGCAACACATAAACCATCATTAAAAACAGTTCTATAGGACTAAAGAAATGAAACCTAATATAGAAAACATGCTTTGTGAGAGAAAGGGTGATAAAGAGAGAATGAAAAACATGGGAGAAAGACTTTGAGTGACAGGAAGATTATTTCATCTTGTTTCTTTGGCACTATTGATTTTACCTTCAAAGCAATAAAAACATTTAATATACATTTGAAAAAGTGCATGTGTGTGTTGAAGGGGGCTACAGCGAAAGAGATTAAAAGAAAAGCGTAGAGAAAATGTTATATTTTATATATATGTTGTAAAGGGGTGGATTGTTACGGTGGCCAACGGGTCAATCGCGCTACAACGCCCCAAAACACTCAGATCTGCTGATATGGAAGACAATGGATTCTACACCTGTGTATTAAGTAGACCCTCACTATTACACACATTTTCACCAACAAATTGAGTCAACAGGTGCAAACACTGAGAGGAGTTGCGCCCCCCAGTCCTTAATCAGCATCGTAAAGCCAACCATGAAGAACAAAGTCATCCCAAAAATCCTATACGGAGAACCGGGATGACTGGAAGCAACGATGGAGGGCTCGTCTGAGGAGGACCTAGAGAGATAAAGGGATGCACACAGCTGGGACCGGAGAGCTTGTTGACGTTTGGGAATTATGAAGTTGGCCAACAATCACTGTCACTAGAAAGTAACCTAAAATACATGTTTTATTGGTTTATTTGAACAATGTGATTCCATAATCTTTTAGACATTGCTGCAGATCTGCTGTAAGGTAGCTAGCTAACTAACTAGCTTATTATGAAACAGACTAACTCTGCCAACTGTGACAGTTAGCCAACTCTATAATCTCCGAAATGTCAAGAAGTACTCCGTTCCCAGCTGTGTGCATCACTTTTTAGTGTCCCCTGGTTTCTGTTGTTTTTGGAGCTTCCTGCAGCGTTTCTTTTTTTGCAGCGTTTTGTATATGCGCCATTTAGTATTTGCAGCTCTTTCAGTAAACGCTGTGCATGGTTCATGACGTTGGTGAACATGTTTCCTAATTTGCATGTGTTCTGGCACATTTATGTTTTTATATTTGCATCTTGCAAGTGCAGTGCCTTTCTCGTTTTGAAAGTGTTGGGCGGCTGTCGCGTGTTTGCCCTCTCGCCCACCATAGATGGACAATAATAAAAAGGCAAGTTGTAAATAATCTAAAGGGAGAAAAAATGAAATAATGACTTTCCTTTGTATTCATTTCATTTTACAACCAAATGTAATGTGTTCTCCCGTTTTTGTATTCTTTCCCCGATATATTGCATTGCACTAAAATAAAGAGTGGGGGAAAAAAGCGTGACAGCAGAGATTCAGAGGAATAAAAAAAGAGGAGGATGTCGAGACCAAATGAAGAGAGACAGAAGAAGAAGCAGAGAGGAAGTGCTGTGATGTCGGGGTGAGACCCAGCCAAGTGGAACGGACAGAAAACCAGTTGTAGACGGAAGACAAGCAGGAGCTCGTGAGACGTAGAGGTCAGGATGAAATATGACAAGGAGCTTTCCCAAATGGACTTCCCTCCTCCCCCTGACCACCCTCTCCCTTTCTGTTCCTGTTTTCTTTTTCATTTCTTTCTGAGTCCTTTGGACCTCTGATTTCTTTTTTCCTCACTCATGGTCTGAGGCTCAGATAGATGTGCTGTGTTCTGTGGAAGCCTTCGGGCACTTGCCACAAGGCCTTCCCTCTGAATTATAGCCTCTACCCAGGAGCAATAAAGCTTCTGGATCCGTCATGGGCCAACGAATATGGCCTCGACCTCACATCCTTATTGTGTTCCTCTTGGTTGTTTATTATGCAATACTGGCAATAAGCAGCCTATAAGTTAAGGGTGCAAATACAATCAAGTTTTTTCTGGAAAATGAATAGTGATTGGCGTGACGGAATCATACATCATCAAAATTATTGAATTATTAACCTATTAAGACAACCTGACTCAACTCAGTGAAACCAAAAGACACAGATATTGCCAACCCCGTCACAATCCTAACTTTTACAACATAGACACTTGGTCAGAGACACCTGTATGAGAGGCTCCAGGCTTTCAATAACCGCAATGTCTGTCAGACATCAAAGCAACTGCCGTAACTTCAGCATTAAGTCCGATTAGGTGAGGAGGCAAGAGTGGATAGATGGGTCGGACAAACACATACGTTTTTCCCAGGATGCACAGCGTTTGTCCTTTAGGAAACTAGAAAACTCTAACTTATTTTACCTTCATTTTGCATCTTAGAATACCTCACTGACGCCAGTTAAGTGCCAACATTACTTATTTGACAAATTTGATACCATGTAATCTTGTTGCCCTAAAAACTAAGTAAGACGAGGGTTGACTTGATGCATGCTACAAGACGAAACCATAATTTTCCTTTTATTTACGGAACTTTATTTTGAAAAGACATCATGCATGCAAGGAAGGGAAATTAACAAGCGTCTCTGACCCATCCAAAACTTTCTTCACTTCCTTTGAATAATCGCATTGGACAAGAAAAAGGCTTTCAAAATCAATTCATCTTTTACTTTAAATGTCATTAGAGACCAATTTACCAATTTAAGCAGTCTAGATTTCACCATCCAAAAAGTGCCCCACCCACTTCCTGCATACATATGCATACGTTATACAGTATATGGTTGTTTTTTATTTCAATATTAATGTATACAACCTTATGAAGAGTAGGCGCCTTTGCCAAAGTGTGCAATTAGTCAAGGCGTCCGATGTTGGATGTGGATTGTTACCGTGGCTACCACAGTAAGTCAATGTACACGTCTTTTAGCACCCAGTAAAATGTGTCAAGTGTAATTTGTGTAAAGTTAAGTCACATATCCAGATTTAAAGACTTCATTTGCATGAGTCTGTGGTGCTGACTTACGACCACGCACTTAATTGGTTACATTTATAGATTTAGCAATATGCATTAAGTCATACAGAGGCAGGAGAGATTTACTGTGGTATCAATACACACACAAACACACACACACACACGCACACGCACACCTTACATTTATTGCACTCTCGCTTTCACTGTAAAAATATTTAGTACTCATCCACATCTCTCCCTCCATTGCTCTCTCTCAAACACATATACACACACACACACACACACATACTTAACAGCAGTCATTTAATCATTGACAAGGTTGCCAGATATTCAGAAGATTACAGCAATAAAAACCCACTGCATGCGTGGGAATGTGTGTGAGTGTGTGTTTTGAAAAATAGGTAATGAATACACCAGCGACCAGCCTGACTTTTTAAATTAATGAGCTGACAAATTGAAGGTGTGAGTGGAGTCCATTCAACACCTCACACAGAGGATAAAACACAAACACACAAACAAACAGAGCCACCCAGGGCATCACATTAATGGAAAATCACATTAGTTTGGTCTACTGGACTAATGCCTTTTGTTTCTCACACACACACACACACACACACACACACACACACACACACACACACACACACACACACACACACACACACACACACACACACACACACACACACACACACACACACACACACACACACTAGAATGACTGGGCCATATGTAGCTGCAGGTCATAACCAAAGCAAACTCCCACCCAATAATTCATTCATAGCTGCCTCTGCTCGCGCTTGTGTATTAATCTGGGTGTTTGTGTGAGTATGTGTGTGTACATAAGCGGTATGTGTGTGTATGGGAGCATGCAGCTGCATGTGTCTGCAGACATATAAATTGTGTGGGTGAGCTGTAAGCATGGCCAGATACATCATCTCCGTCAGCTCTATTTGCATATGGATGCACCCAGACGGCAGAATGGAAATAACCCCGGATAAATGGCAAAGTTTCACAGCTTTGGAAAGTTTTTTGGGGGCAAAACACATTCACACAGAGTCACAAACTCAGATACGGGGTTATACTACTTTTTTTATCATCAGCGTTTCTAGAAATGCATCAAATAAAAAAAAGTGTTTACCTTTTCTGTAATTCTGATCTGTGAGACTTACATTTAACATTGTGTGTGTGTGTGTGTGTGTGTGTGTGTGTGTGTGTGTGTGTGTGTGTGTGTGTGTGTGTGTGTGTGTGTGTGTGTGTGTGTGTGTGTGTGTGTGTGTGTGTGTGTGTGTGTGTGTGTGTGTGTGTGTTACATCTTATCATAGAGCTGACCCCTATTTGTCTAATAGTAGATTAATTGGCTGTTTTGGTCTCAGTTAACTTAGATTAATTAAGTCGATTAGTACATTTTTAAAGGAGCCCTATTATGCTAATTGTCAGGTTCATATTTATAGTATTTCATGTCTCTACTGTGACATGTTTACATGCTTTAATGTTCAAAAAGATCTTTATTTTTCTCATACTGCCTGTGCTGCAGCACCTCTTTTCACCCTCTGTCTGAAACCAGAGCCCAGTCTGCTCTGATTGGTTAGCTGGCCGGCTCTGTTGTGATTGGTCAACCGCTTAGAAATGTCCCGTCCCTTAGCCTATGACGTACAATGTTATGGAGCGCTAGCCAATAGAAGCACAAGTGTTACATAGTGATGTCATTATGTTACAGAAGGTATACAAAGGAGTCCAATGGAGGCATTTCAGTTAGGAGGGGGAAGTGTGGAGGAGAGAAACTCCCTCTGGAGGGAACACTGGGATTGTAGCCTTTGCAGACCATTTATACAGCCACACAAACCTATATAACACACTACAGGAAAGAGAACATGTTAAAGTAGAGACACAAAATACAAATATGAAAAGTGAGCATAATCCTGTATGTCTTCTTTAACTGTCAAAGCATTTAAATGTTATGTTTCTTTGCTAAACTTTGAAATAAGTAAGCTGATGAGGGGATAAAGCAGTTCCATGGTGCTGATTTCATACCACTTAAACCAGGGGAGTCCACTTTTTAAACATAAAAATAACATACAAATACACTATTATGAAGTGTTGCACATTTATACATTTATATTTTCAACTCATTTTATTATTGTGTTCTTTATTATAAGGAAAACATATTAATATTGACATGTTCGATGATAAAACTACAATATTGGAATTCTTTTTTCTTCAGCATGTATTTAATTTTCTTTTAAATTTGAGTGAATACTGTGTTGGGATTTATGTATGTCTTTTTTGTATTCATTTAAAAAAATCGAAACATTTCAATTTAAAATGAAAATAATAATAAACATAATGTCAAAAACAATACACTACAAGTTAAACCATTGTTGAACTCTGATATAGTGTGGTGTTGCCCTTCTGATAGTTGTTAGCTTCATTTACTCTCACAATGTTTACTAAAGCCCAATACAAGTTATATTACTCCCTCTATAAATATTGAATATGTAATTCCTCATTTAAGGCAGTAAAAGTACAATGTGTTTCAAAATGATAGTACTTTAAAGACTACACAATAATAAGCATGTATGTTTTATTATATTTAATAGCTATGTTATGTCAAGGTGCAGGCCTGTCACTCAAACATAAAGCCCTCAGAGCCTCCCGCCTGTCTGCAAGCCTCCCACAATCCCCTGCAATACCACTACAGCCGCTGCCATAATAATAGCTTGACCTGACACACACACACACACACACACACACACACACACACACACACACACACACACACACACACACACACACACACACACACACACACACACACACACACACACACACACACACACACACACACACACACACACACACACACACACACACACACACACACACACACACACACACACACACACACGTAATGATGCCAACACTCACCACCAGGTACAAGCATGCACTCACACACTCTGAGGTAAAGAGAAAAAAAGAGAGGGAGTCACAAGCACAGACCAAAATGGCTGAGCGCAAGCACACACACTCACACGTGCAAGCACACACACTCATACACACACACTCATACACACACACAAGTCTATCACCACTGCAGGGCAATTTACACCCAAGTGAGAAGCTAAAGAATACAGCGAAAGAAAAGGAGAGGAAAACAGAAGAGGGGGATATAGAAGGAGAACGAGATAACAATGAGGGTGAGCGGAGGTGGAGGGGAGAAAGTACCACCACCCTTTTTGCCCAGTGTTTTGTGCTGATGTTCAATTTCAGCACACAGTCAACTTGATAGTTACTCCTTTTCTCTGAAAACATTTTGCGAGAATAGGCTTTAGCCCGGCCAGATAGAGATGTATACATTGGTTGAGAGGACAAACTGTAAAGTGTGTGTGTGTGTGTGTGTGTGTGTGTGTGTGTGTGTGTGTTGTGTGTGTGTGTGTGTGTGTGTGTGTGTGTGTGTGTGTGTGTGTGTGTGTGTGTGTGTGTGTGTGTGTGTGTGTGTGTGTGTGTGTGTGTGTAAGAGAGCAAGATGAAGCATAAGAAAGAGAGATACAGTTTGTTAGCTATTTTTGAAACTGACTCGTCAACATTAGTTTCATAAACAAGTGTGAGAAACACACACAGAAACACAAGCGCAACACACACACACACACACACACACACACACACACAGCAAAGCAATCGATTTTGTGAGCTGTATGAATATGGTAATGCTTGCGGGTTATGGCCTTCATTCAGTGCCATGGAGTTACAACAGCATCTATCAGCATACCATGTGCGTCGTGCCACACACACACACACAGTATCAGCACACACATGTTCACACAGGCGTCAGCGCTGACTAAATGGAGTTGACCACAATCTGCCCTCTGTCTAATGCTACCAAACAATCTGAAACGTATTCACACACGCACACACAACTTATCTATCGTGGAACAAAAGAAAGTAATAAGTGTCATTTATTAAAAACAAAACTGCTGCTGTAGACACACTGGCAGTCAGACAATGTATTCATGCTGGAAGGAACAACTCTCAATAAAAGATATATCAAACGGTTTGGATGAAGTCCATACAACATTATAATTTCAGGATCCATTAATGACTTGACTTTGATATTCCTAATTATCCAGACATTATTTTCCATTAAAGTGAAATTCAGAGGCTGTTAAATAACACTGAAAGTTTCCCCTATTTCCCAAGAACATACAGAGTAGGACATTTAACTACAAATACAATTTTGGAGAGTACCAGCAACTGTAATTGTATATATTATAATACCTTATAATATACATATAAATAATATATATCATTTTAGAACAGTTACCGTTTTAAACACAGGGATGACATTTTAAATTGAAACCTAATAATGTGGTATTGTTTAAAAAAAGATAATTATTTTGGTTTGTTTTTTGGGGTTTTCCCTTTCCTATAGTGTGTGATATAGGTTTGTGTGCATGTAAATGGTCTGCATAGGCTAACATTCCAAAGTTAGCAGCTAGTTACGTTGCATAAGTTAACTCACGCTTATTTTTATTTGTTTAGGTTTGGTTTGATATCTATCTGTTTTACATAACTCTACTGACTTGATTTCCGTGAAACTTCTTAAAAGGTTTTTCAATGGACTTAAGTAGAACACAAAACCAGAGCTCTACATTCTCTAAATGCCTTTTAAATTATGATTATTTAAAGGCTAAAAATAAATTCTAACACAAATACTTTAGGAAAACTACAGTAGGTTTCTTCTTCCTAAAAGTCAGAATAATGGGTTTACTCATGTATTAGTGTGTCCTAGTTGTAGTGACTATAACTAGGACACACTAACAGTTAACAGTTAACTGTTAACTGTTAACTGTTAACTTGAATAATTGGACTGGCAATATCTGTTTTTGTGGCTGTTTTGGACCTCTCCATCCCCAAATGGTCAGAGTGCCCTGGAACATGGCGGACTATCTGATAGAGAAGAAAGAAAGTGATTTGATTGGTCAGGCTGGAAGCCAGACTCGTCACAGTGACACCACTATTTCCATTTGTGTTAAGAGTTCTGGCATGTGTTTCTCGAAAAAATTAAGAGTGCGGAAAAGAGGAAATGGAGAGGACGATGAGTAGTTTTGACTCAAAGTACCTAATGAGAAGTAATGAGTTCCATTTCCCTGGGAAGCAGAACTCATTGGCCTTTACATTAACCGTAATAACTTCTGAAGAGGTGAGAAGAATATATAGATAGATGAATGGACGGATGGAGGGAGGGAGGGACAGAAGGAAAATGGAGTGGAGAAACACGTGGATGAGCAAAAGAGTCATATTAGGAGATAATAAGAAAGTAGGTAATGTGTTCCCTTATCGAGTTACTTCTCATTGAATAATGATAGAGGAAACAAAGATTAAAAGGAGAAAGATTAGAAGAGCGAGATAGGAAAAAGTTGTTTGTAGCATTGCAAACATAGATAAATCAATGTCAAATTAAATGTGGTACCTTGGTATAATTACACAAATAAATGAGATCAGGGAGCAGATGATTGATGATCCATTTCTACCAGGTAATGTTAGTGTTTCTGAAAATTAAGACCATGTTTTGCATTAAGCAAATGCCTTTCTTCTTTTTCTTTTCATTCCCAGATAAAAGTCTTCGAAGGATGCCTTCTTTGGCGTCCACCATCTGCTACTAACATAGAAACTGTCATTTTCTTAGCTTCACCTGATCAGAAATAAATCTAGATTTTGTGTTTGAGAATCTACATTTGTGTCATAAAGCAATGCAGACGGGCAGCACACTCCTGGCAACTGGTTAATGCTCCAATAAGTCAAACTACAAGACTCCTTATAACCCTCTAGTGCCAGTTTTGCACACAAAAGGCTGATTCTAGTGGCCCAGTCATTAAAATGGGAATTAAGGTCGTAAAATCTCCATAAACCGATTCTGAATATGAGAAAGTAGTATTGAATAATCGTCTTTGGTCAGCAGTCCCATGTGAAGGGCAAGAGGTGTTAAGCATGTGCAAAAATACAGAACCTGTCTGCTGTTGTCTGATGATGATACTTTAGCCTTCTATTAGCTCAAATGTGCTAACTTGCTACGTGTGAAAAACGGTATATGTAAACTTGTATGACTTGTGACAAAGATGGATGTCAGGGTGTATGGATATTGATGGGTCAAAGCAACACAGGACTTTCACCCAAGAAACTGCTTCCTGTTGTCACATGTGAAAATTACTTATTGACCTATGTACGATGGTAACAAACTGAATAAACGCCAAATACCTCAAATATGCAACTTCAATTTAATTACAAACATACCAAATGTATCACAAACAACGAACCTTTCCTAAACTTAAGTATTATTTTCTGTTTGAATTATTTATCCAACTCCCTTGGTTATAACATTAAAAGGGGTGCACAGTAGGGATGTCCCGATCCGATCACGTGATCGGGGATCGGAGCCGATCACGTGATTTTCACGTGATCGGGGATCGGGAGAAAAAAATCGGAGATCGGAATTTTTTTTTTTTTTTTTTTTATAAAATATTTTTATACATTTTATTTAATGTTACAAAACAAAAATGACCATGTTCACGTCTTAAAGTCATCCTGAGGCCTTAGTTTTGGGTTAAAATTACACAACATCATGTATGTGTTGCTTCTTTTGGGCTTGTTTTCATAGACCTGGTTGCTTATTTCTCTCAAATCTGGCAACAGAGTGGGCGCAGTGTCTAATAGTAGCAGTAAGCTAACAAGAGGCTACGTTCAGCTGGTGACTCGGGAGTCGGGACAGAGAAAATGTCAGGAGTTTGGAAGTATTATAAAATTGAAAGCGAAGGCAGTGTAACAGCCAGATGCAATGTTTGCAAGGCGGAGGTTCCGCGTGGTGGAAAGAACAGAGCTACGTTCAACATGACCAATCTAATACAAACACCACCAACAACAACACGACGAGTACACAGCGGCCACTCAGGTAACGGCACTGAAACAACCGACACTTTCAGAGACTTTTAAAAGGAAAGAGAAACTGCCCCAGAACAGTGAAAAGGCCAAAAAAATAACAGCCAAGATAGCTGAATTCATCGCGTTGGATGACCAGCCGTTATCTGTTACCTTTTTTTTCCTCTTAATGCATTGCATAAAGATCGGATCGGGAAAAATCGGTATCGGCAGATTGTCAAAATCAAATGATCGGAATCGGATCGGGAGCAAAAAAAGGTGATCGGGACATCCCTAGTGCACAGTGTGTTAATCAAGTGCCAGCTATGGGTTCCTGACCAAGAGTCTGTAAATGACGAGATGGATGTTTTTAACAGATAGAACTGGAAGTATGAGAAAGGGGAGAAAAAGAAGGAAAAAAAAAAGGCCAAAACTGGATTAAGAGAGAATCACAAGTATGTAAACAAGTAAACCTATTTATAATGCATAAAGCACTGCTGCCAAAGGATTTGCCAAGCAAGCAAAATAAAGAGAAATGGGAGAGGACAACACATGTCAAAGGAGTGGAAATATACTGAACCAATTAAAATAACACGTGGGAGAACACAAATACAACAGATCAATGGAGATTTTCATTTTCTTGAAATGAATGAAAGATGAAAATGTCAAACTGGTGAGGGCATGACAGGAATACAAAAATAAATAAAGGTAATGGGAACAACATGTTGGAACAGGAAGAAAGAACTGCATGAGCATGTACATTTTCTCATCTTCATTGTACATATTTCTTTATATTCAGGAAACAATTGTTCCATCTGTCTTGGTTGTATCAGTAGTACTGCAAAAGCCTGCTTTGCTTTTGTTGATCGTTTAACTTGAATGTAATCTCAGTTTGCTGGAGAGATGTATACAGATGAAGCGTCTTATTTTGGACAGTTTAAAGTGCGAGGGTCGTGATCGGTTCATGCACGTTCCGTGATAGCCGGCCGGCCCCCAGTCAGACTTGATACCGCCCCCATGATAAATACATTTAATTATTGTGAAGCCAGCTGCAATGGATCATTGATCCACCAGGGGGTGCAGTGGGGTTCCACACTGGAGTCATGTGAAATCAACTTCTAAATAATAGAGGTTGTTTAGTCGGAAAAAACGAACGAGCCGGCTTTTTAATCCTAATTTAATCATCATCATTGATGTTTATGTTCGCCGAATTGACATGAAATCACTGACAAATATGAATATTCTGTATTCAACTTCATTGAAACGATCAGGATGGGTGTTATTTTTCCCCACAATGACCAAGTCGCTGCAAATGATCCCATGTATTACATGTACATGGCCACATTCTCAACAAAGTTACGTAACGAAACATTCTGTATTCCTTGCTTACTTTTTATTTAATGCTTTATAACAGCTGGAATAGTTCGTTTAGAACAGGCACCTCACTCGCAATCTGCTCCTCCGCAACGCCTACCACCTACCTCCGGCTGAAATTATGAATGTACAGTAAGGCATAGTAATCATAGATAACACGGCAGGGTCCGTTACAGTTTGTTTTCATCTGATTTCAAATATTTCAAATGTCTGAAGTTAATAAATACATTCTCAGTGTTCAAGTCAATAATAGTCATATAAGAAAAGTACTGATCTAATAACAGAGATTTTATAAGGACTTTTCAATGTTCGACATCGCTCATGTGAAATACAGTAAACTGGATGTTGTGGTGCCGAGAGGCGGGGTATCAAAAGTACAAGCTAAACTTTTATTTAGCATCTGAACACACTTGTAAACAACGTGATGCCCGGGAAGCGAAGACCCGGCGGAAACAGCTGGTCTGGTTCACTAAAATGTCCGTGTACAGTATATCTGGTACTAATGTATAGCGGATCTTTGTTAAGATCCATATGTCACGGATAGAACTATATATTGAGCTTTAAAACAAATGATATATATTATAATAAAATAAACACCGGCTGTTGTTATGCCTGCTGTAACGTTTACTTTCTCCGTTCTCCGCTTAAGTAATTATTACTTCCTGGTTAGCTTTCCGCTCGAAATTTAAATCTGAAAATGGCAAAATAACGGAGAAAAAAACGTTCACAGAGAAGACGACAACAATTGTCACTTGCACTTGTCATTTAGCATCTGAACACACTTGTAAACAACGTGATGCCCGGGAAGCGAAGACCCGGCGGAAACAGCTGGTCTGGTTCACTAAAATGTCCGTGTACAGTATATCTGGTACTAATGTATAGCGGATCTTTGTTAAGATCCATATGTCAGTAGAGATGGGATGGCAGAAGGTGCTATATATATATATATATATATATATAATTCCAAAGCTGGTAAAGACCTTTCAAATTTAGCAATAATAGTCATATAAGAAAAGTACTGATTTGTTCTTGAATCAACTTTTTTATGGAAAATGTTTTATGTAATTTTATTTCATTTAAATAAAATGAAAGACATTCACAGTTAATGTAATTAGATATACATTATTAATGCCATACATTTTTAAATGTAATTAGATATACATTATTAATGCCATACATTTTTGCATAAATATTTATTCAGTATGATAGCTGTCTAACAGAAGTTAAATCCATTTCTCACTTATTCTGACAATGTACTTAACCCCAAATAAAAGAACCCAATAAAAATAGTTGTTAAATAATAGTGAAGTCACGTTGTAATAACAATAACTCATCTCTCTCGTTTTTTTTTGTTTTCTTTGTGTGCTTTGCCAAAAGCCACTGTGTCAAGTGTCCTAGTTGGGTTACCGTAACGAACAGCAGCCGGCTCTCGATTTTTAATCCTAATTTAATCGTTTATGTTCGCCGAATTGACATGAAATCACTGACAAATATGAATATACTGTATTCAACTTCATTAAAATGTTATTAACGTGCCTAAACTCAGTAATTCACTAAAAATTACTGATCCCTCCGCGTCGCGGAGGGATCTTGATCCCTGGGTGTTATTTTTCCCCATAATGACCAAGTCGCTGCAAATTATCCCGCTTATTACATGGCCACATTCTCAACAAAGTAACGACATGACTCCCAATATTAATTAAAATGCTTTTATGGATTTAGAAAATATTTTTATTGATTTAAAACATAGTTCTATGTATTGATTTAAATTTACATGCATCCGCTAAGAAAAATAGTCCGTTGTTACCGTTTTTTAAACAGTCAGAATGAAACGGCAGCTCTCAGCTGTGTGTTCACACTCCTAACTCTGATCTTTCTTTTCCAACAGTTAAGTTAACTGTAGGTTACTCTGAGTGACAAGCTTACAGTTAGTGAAGTAACACTTTTTTTTTGTGAGTCACGACCTCGCTGTTTCATTCTAACATAACGCTCCAAATATGACTGTTTCCACTCGGACTTCAATACAGCAACACCATTGTTTGGTTTCCATGGTAGCGTGTCTCTTTAGTAGCGTGCACTCCTTTCCTGTAAATTACAGGTCCAGCCAGGCAAAACAGTAATATGAAATATGAACGTTAGTTTTTAACTGAAATGATCAAATAAAGTCAAAATGTCACAGTGTTTACAAACATTGACCATACCGTTCACCAGCCCCCACCCCACTCTTTGTTTAAAACGAATTGGCCATCGGAATGTGTGTGTCCCAACCCCCCCCTGTGATATCTCTTCACAGGGGGGAGAGAGTTAGACGCTCGTGAATTGTCAACGGGGGGGGGGCCTCTCTGCACGGAGGAGCCGCGGAGAAGTGAATCACAGTGATCTGCTATTTTAAAGTAAATTCAACACATATCGACCCTAAATATAGCATATATTAAGAACGAGAAAGTGTTAACATCGTTTTTTGTAAACATATGACCAATGTGCGAGGGTGATGACATCAGAGCATCGTCCTATGGGCTTAGCCCCGGACAGGTACAACAGGTATTCACTCAGAGGGGGGTAGTTACCCATTTACATGTCAAAAAGCAACATACAGTAGGCGGGTGGGGGATGGTGAACGTTTACATTTCTCTACAGCAGTGGTTCCCAAACTTTTTGTGCCCAAGGCACACCAAAGGACAAGTAAAAATCTCAAGGCACACCTATTGTGCGAAATAGCCCTTATAACACGTGTTATCACTCATATCATGTAAAATATCTGTAAATGTGCATAATTATTTACTAATGCCAAATAAAATGTATAGATAGAACAATCAGTGGTTCAAGTTAGTATATTCCTCAGTGTAACATATCCACTAGTTGCAAAGCTTAAACATTTTTATATATTTTTTTATTTTAAGGGAAAGGATGTTTTCACTACTCAGTTTGTCAACTATGTTACGGACAAACTTGATGTCATTACAATCATTTGATTAAGTCCTGCACTTCAAGTAAAATCAAATTTGAAAGGCTCTTGAGTCTATTCTACCATATATCCAAAGATTTTTTAAAGTTTAAAAAATAATTGTATTAAAGTTTTGTTTTTTCATGTGATATGTTCAGCACTGTCATTAAGTTTAGGGATATTTTGTATTATAAAACTACCATACAGGTCATTTTGATAGTTTTAAGAGATGTCATGTAAAACTCCAACCTGTGTAGATATACATTATACTATAAAGGATATCAGAAGCACTATTTTAGATATTTTAAATTTGAAAAAATGAGGTGCAACATAGTTGACAATGAAAGTCAAACATTTGACGCAAATAACATAGTTGACTGGACACATTATTAACCATCAGCACTATGTTAATTTCAAGGCAGAAGTGCAAAATTCCATTGATAATGATGTGTAATGACGTCTACATGTCGTACAAATTGTCAACTAGGTTACCTGTCAACTAAGTTACTACAGTTATTACAGTACTGGGTAACTCAGTTGACAGGTAACCTAGTTGACAATTTCCCTATTTTGACCCATCATTTCAATGGTAGGCCTTGCCTGGATGACCACATGTCATTTTCTTGAACAGGTTAACATCACATTTGCACATATAATTGAATTAAAATCATTAAACAATTGTAAACCATAACAATGTACGTAACATTGTTGATTGTCAATGAGTATATTAATTGACCATGTGCTATTATACATAAAATATTGTAAAAATGTAGAGGACAATCACCACAGTGTGTTCAAAATGTCTGCCAAAGAGGAACATGGCATCATGTGATGCTGGTGACATGGTATTGGGACAAACAATTTTTGAGTTAAAGGGGGAAGTTCTGTTAGTAACATAGTTGACAGAACTTTTGCGGACATTCATATATTAAGATATTTAAATTATTTAAAGGGGGAAATCAATTAAAAATATGTTATTATTCTTTAGTATTTAGACTTTTGAAATAAATGAATCATTTTTTAAATTTACTTTAATGGTTTTTATTCATTATTTTGAATCCAAGACACCCTCAACTGAAAAACGGACATAGCAAAAACTGACAATTTAAGAACATCATGACACATTTCAAGCTAAATAAAGCATAGGATGCACATAATGTTTGTGTGATATTATAACATGCTTTCCAATAATAGGCAAAATATGATATTTTTGAAGAAAATAGTTAGAATAATTATAATTATCATCAATGGACATCAATGGACATGGAATGTACCCTAAATTGTAGAATCACTCAGCAGTTACATACACCAAACCTTCCAGTTATATTCCTATCAATATTATGAAGGCTTTTACAGAAGGGTTTGGTCATATATAATTCATAGCCTGAATTATATAACATTTTATACCTAAAAACATGGTGAAAATTGATATTTTAGGGCTGTTGACAGTATTTTCTGATTTATGGAGTGATAAAAAGAGATATCCAAAATCCCTTCTGTAAAAGCCTTAGATACTAATATGACTACAAAATGAAACAATAATTTTGATCCTGGCTTTATCCAAAGTTCAGATTTCGGTTCCTGAAATGTGTTAAAATATGCGCATATTTCATGAGATAATGGTTCATTTGGATATTTAAACATGCTATTTCAGAAAACTTGTAATACAAAAAACAATTGCCTTATTGTAAGTAATTAACTGGAGAAATATTTAGCTGATATCTTTAAGTTAAAAATACCCTATTCACCTGGGGTGTCTCGCCTTAATTAGATGTTTGATAAGTGCAGATCACATAGTAAAACACGTACACAGATACATTATTTTGTATTTTTATTAAATTCGACAATGTCAATTTCACTTTCCACTATGTCCACCGTTGTTTTTCACAACCAATGGCAGAACTTTATTGAGGCCTGTAATTAGTCAACTACAGGTCTCTTGAGTCAGTCTTTTTCTTCCAAAAAGCTTGTGACAAGATGTTATTGCTCTTGGGGCATTAAAAACAAGATTTTAACTTTAGTTTTTTATATAATATCTGCATTTTCTATTGTGAAAAACTAAGTCTTAGTTATTTAATATATAGCGCCATCTCCTGGTTAAACCCTGAAATTGGAGAATAGTGGGAGGGCCTAACATTCCTGAATACTGGTCTTTGGCAGGCAACTGGCTGGCAACTGGCTGGCAGTCGGCAGGAAGCTGTATGCTGGGGTCCAAAATAAGAGGCTCCATCTGTATGCAGAAGAGTGATGATACACTTTATGTTTATTCAGATAATGACTTTTTTTGCTGAACTTCGGATCATTTCACACTTTCTACTGTGTCTCAGGGTTAATGAAATGTTCCCTGTGTTTTTAAATCGCGATTATGATCTTCTGCAGGATGAAGACAGTAGGTGTGTGTGCTTGGATACCTCAAAAAAAGAACAAAAGGGCTGTGTTGGTTGTTTATTTGTGTTCTGGAGAGCGACATCTCTGAAGTGGCGGGGTGGTGGGACGAGGGAGGTAGTATCTCAAGGGGCCGCCATGACTTGTGTATGAGGGTGAAGGTCACGTGACATACAGAGAAAGGTAAAGGCATCCGTATGCGTCTTTTTTCCGTGAGTTTGTTTGTCTCCGTGTGACTTTGGTGAATTCAAACCAACCTTTTAAAGTCACACAATAGCACGTTCTGCAAGGTAAAATGACTGTTTCTGTCAATGGAGTCTGGTGTCTTTGATAACGGCTATCTGATAGAAAGGAAGTGAAAATATTCTAAATATTACGTACACTTGTACTGTTTTGTTGAGGTGGCTACATGTTGTGTTGCTGCTGCCCAGGTCCGCAGCAATTCATTGCTAAGCTTTCTGCTGGTACTTATCTTCTCCAGTAGGACTCAGATGAGGGTGTACATGTGTGGCTGTGAACAATTTTTTTTATTATGAAGGGCAGACCATCTATTTGTATTTATTTTGTTTTCTTTAGAAAGGGGCAGGTCATATAAGATGACCCCTCCCTGCTCCTTTTCGCTCAATGGTGTGTTTATAGAGACATGTTTTGTTGGCAATTATTGTACATTTGGTTATGCGTACCCTGAGCGGGACAAATAAAAATGAAATGAAAAAAATCCTCACCTTTCCAAGTGCTATGAACAGAAGACTCAAATGTCATGTGTCTCGTTCAAAATTAGGATTTGAATCACTGTAATCGAATATTCGCAAACATGAAAAACATGTAAAAATAAGGATTATAGGAAAAACATAAATACAGCCTCCTTCCATTCTAGTGTCTAAATGTTTTTGAACATGCAGGTCTGGTCAGCAAAACACTCTCTTACTATGTTTACAATATGTTACCATGATAACCTTGAGACATACATGACGCTAGTTTAAACACGCCTAATATAGTCACATAGTTAAGGTATACGGCAATAACAACTAAAAGCTGATTTTATATGGAAGTCTAAAACACATAAGGGACAATTATATTCCTGTTGTTGGTACTCAATGGGACAAAGATAATTCAACCTTCCCTCAACAACAAACATACAATTTCCTCCAAACAGTCATTGCGGTTCAGGAGAAATATGATTTCCTCACGGTGACAGACGTTCAATTTAGTTTGAAAAAATAAAGATTTTTAGATTCAACACTTCATTAAACCTGACACGGTGGGAAATGTTTCCAATGCTCCATCAACACGACATGCACAACAACATTTTACTTTGGATGATTTTCAGAAACTCTCTTCTGAGCAGAACCAAACAACTTACAAGCGCAGAAAACATTGTCCTCTATCAAACTGCTTTGTTGTGTTGCTGTGTGTGTGTGTGTGTGTGTGTGTGTGTGTGTGTGGTGTGTGTGTGTGTGTGTGTGTGTGTGTTGTGTGTGTGTGTGTGTGTGTGTGTGTGTGTGTGTGTGTGTGTGTGTGTGTGTGTGTGTGTGTGTGTGTGCTTATATGTGGTCCTGCCCTCTCCATTTGTCACTGTGTCGATGGAGCGTGCAGCACAGTCACTCCCGCATCTTTCAGTTCTCCAGTGTGTTACTCCCTCTCACACACACACACACACACACATACAAACATACACACACGGCCCCCTTTGCTACCTCCCTGCCCGTCATTAATAAAGAGAAGTAGCTGCACACCTGTTCACTGACAGCCCCCCACAGAGAGAGAGGTAGAGCTGGGTAAAAGTGCAAGAGAGTGTGACAAAGGTACATCTTGACAAAGGTAAAGGGGGAAGGGATTAGTTCGACTGAAAAGAGAGCGGGTGAAGTAATAAAAAGATATGATATGATTTTAAATGTTATAAGAGATTCAATAATGCATAGGCTACATACTTTGGCTTCAAATGTAGTTTGTTAAAAAAAAATCACAAAGAATTATAATCTGATGAGTTCCCCTAGGCACTGATTTTCAGTGCCTTTCATTAGTTTTGGATTTACGTCACTCAATTTTGCCCCTTAAGCCTCCTTTGGCCTCACTTTACAGTGTTGTTTCGGGGGCTAATCTTACATTTAAAAAATTGAGAAACAAGACATTTAGCTGAGGGAGCTAAAATATCTGAGGTGAACACAGTATTTTCTAAAAGGGCGTGCTGACAATGGTCTACTGTAGGTAAGACACTGATTATGAGAACCTCGTACAATATCACACTACATTTCATTTAGGGAATGCTTTTGGACAAAGCGACTTACAAAAAGTGCATTGAACAATAACACTACTCATTACTCATTAAATTAGCTTTGAATAAGCAAATCCATCTGAACACAAATAAATGATGTTTCTACCTGGTTTTTGGAGCTCTCAGTTTGCTGCAAGCATAGCTTATGCCACGGAGAAATTAAACTGCAAGTTCTGTTTAAAAATCAATTTCTTGATATCATTACTCTCCAACTCTGTTGTTTTCCAACAGTGCTCTCACACACCAGGTACCAAATATCACAGATCTTTCTGACATGGTCCTGTCACGTCGAAGAAAACCATTACTGTACATGTTACATGGGAACCCGTGTCGGAGTAACAAAAAAAACATTTCTTTAACAGATAGATGATGCCAGAGCACAAATGTTCTATCTTGATGAAAAAAAAAGATTGAGAGAACAAAGACCTTTTCCTTCCAAACTTTTCTTACACTCAACATAGTTATGATGGTGTTAGAGAAGGGAAGAGATGGAGAGTAATTGGTGACACTGTATGTTAAACTAGTAAAATAATGAACTGCTTCACCTGTCACATGCTGCTGACTGTCTCCTGGCAGCTGCACTTTTACTCCTCTACTGTTCCTACAGCCTGTTCTCCATCATCACTTTGTATTAGGGCTGCTCAATTAATCGTATTTTAATCACGATTACGGCTTGCAACGATTACGAAAACAACGTAATCGAAATAAAATGATTATTTTTGTATTATTATTATTATATATTATTTATTTTTTAAATTATTTTTTATTTATTTTGTTTTTCAGTTGAATTATACTTAAAATTCAGGGTAATCAACTGTTAAAAACATACTGTTCACATTTTTTTCACATGTCAGTGTTTACGCTCCTTGCGTATGTCAACTGTCAAGGGTAAATAAATACACAACAAAAATAGAGAAATCTTTAACTTTCTGATTGCAATGACCCTGTTCTTTGTTATTGGCGACCTATCTGGGTTTCTGACACAATACGCAATCAGCCTTTGAAGCCACAGAGCTACAATAGAACGCAGAAATCACCTCTGAGGACACTCCGCCTTGTACTCTCCTTATAAGAAGGTCAGAGTAATGGCTGCAGCGTTTATGTTCAGGGCTAAAAAAGATGATGAATGTATAAGAGAGAAAATGAGATATTGAAAAGGAAGAGAAATTGGAAGAGAGGTTAGTCGAGCAAGGCCAGTAAAGATCAAGGACTTTGAAGAAGTAAAAGACGGAAACCGCTATTTGTTCCTGAACTGCAAACAACGTAGAGGTCTTACCAAAAAAGCGAATGCTTAGAAACAAGCACATTTTGCATCCTTACTTGTAAATGTTGTTATGTTATGTTATGTTATGTTATGTTTAAATGTTGTTATAAAGGTAAAGGTATTCTGATTATGATGTTAGGGTCACGTTTTGGGTTATGTTTTAAAGGTAGGGTAGGTAAGTTTGAGAAACCGGCTCGAGATACACTTTTTGTTATATTCCATGGAATGCTCTTAACATCCCGATAGCAATGAATATCTTAAGTGGTTTGACAAAAAATCCATAAAAAAATGTCATCTGTGGAAGCTGTAATACTGTAAAAAGTACAACCAATCATTTTAGCCGGCCCGGCTAAAATAACTGGATGGCCTACCTGCCTGTCAGCCTTCCATCTGTGCACAAACTTATCTCGTGCCCTCATTGGTCATGTGCGCGTTCGTGTGTGTTAGAGGAGGGGCTCTGTAAGGAAGTGGCAGATTTTCTCCGGTTGTGTATTTTCAAATTCCAGCGATATCGAGCCGGTTTCTCAAACTTACCTACCCTACCTTTAAGGTAAGGGATGAAAGTAAATAAATAAATGTGTCTGTTTTTAGGAAAAGTAAAATAGAAATGTGAGTATTTAGGATTGTGTGTGCCCAAAAGAAAGCATTAGACAGACCTTTTTTTTGGTTTCCTGTGCCAGTTTTTTTTTTTGCCAGTCCTTATGAAGTCTTACATGCAGGAGGGGGAAACTGCGCCATCAAACCTGGCAACCTCTCCATTTTCCGGTCACCTTCACTACCTGCTGCTACCCCCAACATCACCCCTTACACACACACACAAACTCACACACAAACAAAAACAACACAACTTTAAGGTTACTTTGCAGTAACGATTCAACTTCATGCTAGTCTCTACTCCTATACCACCTCTCAAAAAGACAAGACAGACATTAACGGACCGTCTCCACAGCAGCGTTAAAAAAATCTTGGAGGTGGGCGTATCTGAGGCTTGGGGATTTTTTTGCGATCAACCAATCACATGAATCTCCCGCCCGCGACATACGAAGCCAAAAAGCCCGAAGTAAACTGGATATAAACTCCCCAAAACAGGCGAAAACATACCACTGTCTCTGCCACCTCCCTCCATGCCTGGCTCCTCCGGTTTATATCCCGGTAGGTCTGGTCATAAAGCACCGGGTGATTGATTCGCTACCGCTAATTTCTCCTCCATTTTTTGGAATATGAGGAAATGACCTGCGGTCTGGCTCTCCCAGCATACACGCCGTTTGATTGGCTAGAGCTTGAACTGTCAGATTTGCGTACACGGGATTTGATTGGCTGACGCTTCCTCCTCAGCTTCAAAAGTTGAACATTGGACTTTGGATCTTGAAAATCCTGAGAATCTCCGCTCGCCTGCCCACAATGCATTTCGGCGAAAGCGAAAAAAAGTGACGTCACCCCATTCAAAGTGAATGGGCAGAAGCGTTTCAAGATTTTTTAACACTGCCGTGGAGACGGCCCGTAAGAGAAGGTACACCTCTACCAAGGCCGTTTCTCTAAGTGAAAAATAATGCCTGTATCCAATTTTAGATTGGAATTCTTTTTTTTAAATCAGGCAGTACCTACAAACCCAGCAGACAACATAATCCCTATGTTGGAGGTACATTTAAATGCTTATAAAATGAAAGGCCTAGTTAAGTATTAAACATGTGCTACAAACCCTTGCTACAAAGCAGAGTCTAATCGTCTGTAACTGAGAAGGGGTACAAATTATAAAGAATTCCGTAAAAATAAATATTTGAAAAAAGTCAAAAAGAAGGACTTCAAATTTGTATAGCAGAACTTTTTCTATGTTTTTTCTTTTCTTTTGTCTTTGTATTTGGTATCTAGGGCTGCACAATTTGGTGAAAAAGTGATATTGCAGTGTTTCCCCTATATACAAATAGTGGCGGCGCTGCTAGGGGGCATAGGGCGCCAGATCTGGGGGGCGCTGCGCTGGTAGCTCTGGGAGGGGAAAAAACATTTTTGACCGTTGGCGCTCATCCTAATTTTCGGCCTTGATGTAACAACATTCATAATTAAGTAAATGTAACACCCTTTTCACCCCGGTTACACGTTTCATTTGCCCTGTACGATGGGCGCTGTAAGTGATGAAAGTGGGGGATGTTGGCTTATCAGGCGCCCGCAGCTCACAGCCAAAGTACGAGCGTGGGAGCGAGAGAGAGGGCGAGCGAGGGAGCGAGAGAGAGGGCGCACCGGTACAGACGCTGTTGTTATTAGAATCTGGTGCTAGCTGCGCTAACAGATATATAAAGTAGATGTTTCTACAACCAGGGTGGAGGAGAGCTCTCCTGTCAGACTGAGAGGCTCAGTGAGGTAACGGACTCTGAGTGTTTAGATAGTTCATTTTAGTCTAAGTTATCTCAGTGGGTCTCAAACGTTTTGACCACAAATTATGTAAACACATATTTACAAGGCACTCCTTTATAATTATTAGGATAAATAAAAACAGGTTTGAAATAATTCCAATGTATACTATAGGACAGTAAACCAAAAATATCGTTTAAAGTTGGAGAGATACAAAAATATGCATAAATAAATAAATGTTAACTCGGTAAAATAAGATATGAATGAACAACAAAAATTAAATTAGTTACATTTATTTGTTATTGGCTATGGTAGGTTATTGGTTATGTTCACATACTTATTTGATTATTAAAATGTAAACCGATCTTTTTCATATGGGTGTTTTAGAGTTGTACCCCCTAGATCAGGTCTCTAGTAATTGTGTGCTCAAAGTGCACCAGATTGAAGCTTTTTACTTTAAAATGTTCAAAAAAATCTTCCCGGGGGGTCATACCCTCGGACCCCCCTAGATTCAAACATGTTCATACAATACTGAATACATTTGAAGCCATTTTGACGTATATTACCTATGTCAATAAGTTTCTGTTTTTGTAGTGTATTTGTCTTTTGTAGAGATTTTTCATTTATTCTTTATATATAAAATCTCGCCTAGGGCAGCAAATTGGCTAGAACCGGCCCTGGTACTAGGCCTCAAGAGCTTTTCTTGTGCTGGCAGACACATAGAAACAAATTGGCAGGGCGCACTTCGCACGTGCACACACTAAAAAATTCCACGCGCTCCACGCACACATTATGCTGGGCCCACGTGCCTTAGCACCGCTGCTATGACTCCATCCTAGGGGAAACACTGTATTGCCATTATTTTGGACAATATTGTGATATTTAATAAGCAAATGATACATGGGTACATTTGCTCAGTTATGGAAAGTAAAATGGACATACTACTGATCATTTTAAAATGTGTATTTTCATAAATATAAATGTTATGTATCATAATTAATGCAACAACTAAAACATTTCTAAAATGTGCCAAAACTAAAGGAAAAATAACGAAAGAAATCCTCTTTCAAAATATAGGAATTTATGCAAACTTGTTTGGGTAGTGTAGGTTTTTCAACAGAAGAACAATAAATATCCCCACTGCTTTCTTAATGTGTGGTACATTACTTTGGAAAAGGCATAGTTTCTTTGGGTGAAGTTTGTTTGAATTTTTCAACATGATATATAAGTTTGACTATAATATATTTTGAGTATAAAATATAACAGTGTAAAATTGATAGATAGCAGTAGCTTAACAATTAGCTTTAACAACGCTAGTGCTGTTCTCTATTGTGTTAGCGACAGTCGTTCCTCACACAGGGCCCCTACAGCCAAAGCATATACATCCAGCATGTAGTGTAACGCTTGCAAAAACATCCGTCAGCTAGCTATACTGAAACAGATAATAAAATATCACAGGGGCCATTTTTGCATAACGACTACTTTTACTTTTGATACTTAGATTTACACTACAACATCTTTTTTATAACATAAGTATGATAAGGATTGAAAGGTTTTCACGTGTGATGTAGTATATTTGTATTTGTAGATTTGTGTTTTTACACAAGTACAGGAGCTGAATACTTGTTCCAGCACTGCTCATGGTCACGTCTGTCTCTATAGCTCATCTCTCCTGTGTTTACATAGGCCTAGATGAAATCATCGCACTGTTCCATTAATAGCACTTATGCTGTCACAAGCATTTTGTTCAGTGAAGTGCCGCACAAATTATCAGTTATTTAATGAGATGCACGTAATTGACAGTGCAAATGTTTAATAGCTCATGCGCTAATTACGGGACTTGTTTGTTCTGTTCTGTTGTATTTGATGAAATTAACAAATTATACAAAAAATATAGCTAATTATAAAAAAGAGATATGGGTCAGAGGGAGTTCAGCACTAGGGGGCGCATTTGAGTTGGCATTTTTGGCAAAAATATAAAGGATAAGACATATAAATGGAGTCAAGCTGATTCATTTCCATACTTTAGCAATACTACCGATCCCTGATCTTCTTCTTCTCTTTAGTTTGACATTTGCTTGAGACAAATTAATATTCCTCTTTGAAAACATGCCCTAAGCAGACTATTTGAAGCTGAGATATACCCCCTAACGTGTTTGTTGACTCAGATAGAGTAGAGAAAAACTTTCATTTTGGAACATTTCCAGTACATTTTTCTTGAGGGCACAGTTTCTGTCAGGTTGTTGGCTTGTATAATATCCTTTAAAAATCACAATGCTTTGGGCTCTAATGATTAAACATTTAGTAAATGTATTTAGTTTGTTTAATGTGCCTGAGATTTGACTGTTCATGATTCTGTGTTGGAGACGAGTTGAACGTTTTACAAGACGTCAATAAGGAAATGCTGTTTCATATTATAATGCCTCTTAAAGAGGCCCGACTATGCTTTTTGGGGCTTCCCTTTCCTGTGGTATATAGGTTTGTGTGCATGTGAATGGTCTGCAAAGGCTAAAATCCCAAAATTCATTCCAGAGGGAGTTTCTCTCCCACACAAAGTGTTCTTGAAAAAAAACATTTTGCTGTATATTTCTTATTGTATGCGCTTACAGTATGATTATTAATTTCACTTGTATAGGAAAAACATATTGGAAATGCACTTACTGTACCAGCCAGCTAACATTTGAATATCCAGAAGACACCAGCCTTGACTTTTCTTCTACTTTAATGTAGCTTCTTTTGGCTTCCCTTTATCCTGTTCTAAATACACAGCAGGTAAACAAAAATAAATGTGAAATTACTTTTAAAGTATTAAACTGCGCCGACTGTATAAAAATCACACAAGGCTGTTCTACGCCACAGCTACATTAATTTAACAGAGCTAGCTTAGGCTGTAATTAGGCTACTGGCTAACAGAGCACATGTTTAGCTAAATACAGAAAAGTTACCGACACAACACCCCTTGTAAAAGCAAACACATAACGCTAATATTGCACACATAATACAGAAAAATTGTCTCCTAGGCAAAACTTGATAGTTATTAATTCAGCAACATTTAACTGTCTCTTTCATCTGTTTGTGTCGAACTCCCTCGCTGTTTCTGACACTGAGGTATGACAAACAGAGATGTGACAGGCCGAGCGAGCGCTCACTCTGACACTTTTTCAAAGACTCAAGTAATTAAAGAAGACTCATTTTTAAGATATTTAGACGACAACTTGCTTTACTAACAGGGCCGCCCCTCCCTACAGGCCGATCACGCAGACTGCGTGGGGCCTCACCTCGCGGAGGGGGCCTCAGCTTGCGGAGGGTGATTCATTTTCCGTAGGGAGCCTCATCTGAAGCGCAAATGAGGCGCACCTACAGTGTAGCGCCCCACAGTTTCGCCGCTGCGAGGCTCCACTAGCAACCCCCCCCCGTCGACGCTCGCGACACAGAAGGCCTCATCATATAACTTTGCGTGGGGCCACAAATTGTTTACTAAGTTACTTTAAAGTCAGCAAACTTAGTTACAATTTCCATTGTCTTATTTGGAGAATTTTCTCAAGACATGATTTATTTTCTAAACACTTATAGCCTACCACACTTAAAATAAACAGGCTTGGAAAATAACGAATTAGATGTAACAGGATTATCCTACGTGATGAGGATATGAAAAAAGGAAAGCCAACTGTATTCTGTACAATTACGTTGTGATACTTAGTAGGCTTCGTGATTTCAATGTTTTACAGGTAATTAGTAATTATAACAGAATACTTTTTAAAAGTATCCCTCCCAACCTACAATAAGGAAAGTTAAGATTCTAACAAAGCCTTTGACCTGATGTTAGGTCAAAACGTTATAGTTCTGTATTGAAAACACCCACAATTTTATCATTTTTATAAATCCTTCCTCTTTAAACAGTCTTGTCTTTTTAATCAAATTTCCCTCGTGAAAATTAATCAAGAATACACTGCTATTACTGTTTCTCTTCCTCTGCGTTGCAAAGATGCCCTAATTACTCCGAATCCCCAGTGTATGATCCGACCAGTTTACGCTCATCACAATAAATTACACTCACATTCCACTCTACTGCCACACCAAATCCCTCTCTCTGTATGTCTCATAGTGTGTTCACACTCTTTACTACAGCATTATGTTTATTTAGAACATGTACTATGCATTTCTCAAGGGGAGACATTCAGTACAACCGGAAACAAACTTACTGCCAGCCACCGCACACACTCTGTACATAAACACATACACATGTATATGAATGAATTATGTATCTACAGTAGAAGCCTGTTAAAGGTGGGGTAGGTAAGTTTGAGAAACCGGCTCGAGAAACACTTTTTGTTATATTCCATGGAATGCTCTTAACATCCCGATAGCAATGAATATCTTAAGTGCTTTGACAAAAAATCCATTAAAAAAATTCATCTGTGGAAGCCGTAATACTGTAAAAAGCACGACCAATCATTTTAGCCGGCCCGGCTAAAATAACTGGCCTTCCATCTGTGCACAAACGTATCTCGTGCCCTCATTGGTCATGTGCGCGTTCGTGTGTGTTGGAGGAGGGGCTCTGTAAGGAAGTGGCAGATTTTTTCCGGTTGTGTATTTTCAAATTCTAGCGCACTTGAGCTGGTTTCTCCAAAATTACCTACCCCACCTTTAAGTGAAACTCATGATAACAAAACAAATGTATGTTGCTATTGGACGACACCACATATATTGGTTTGCTAGAGATTTGTGTAGAAGCATATGCATAATAATATTCCATTAATATCCACCTACTCCAATATTCTGGCTGAGCATTAACTTGATTTAATATCCTTGATAACATCCAGATCAGAAAGCAGCAGTAACATGGTGTTGCATCTAAACACTTCATTAGCAATATCGCACCTATACAAATTGCTGGTTGTGCATGCTGTACTCTGACAGTTGTCATTTACCTTGACTTTACATTTTGTGACAGTCTGCTGACATGAGCTGGCTTGAACTCTAATACAGCAGAGCCTTGAAAGAGAAATGTCAATGATGTCCTTTTGGAGTGTCACTGAGAGTGATGTTTTTATTTGCTTTTCGATTTAATCAAATGTGCTAAAAAAAAGTTAATAAGTGAAAAGTACACTATAGTAGCAATAAAACAACAAAATATACCACTTTAAGGAATTTCAAGGGATTTCCAATGGTTGGTACAGTAGTATAAATAAACAGATGTCCTCCATGTAATATGCACTTGTAAATGTGATCACATGAAGATTAATAAAAAACATGCCGATTTGCTTTAGTGGCTCCAAAATGAAGGGAAGCCCTCCTCATTGATATCAGGACAGAAAAACCTCTTTCCTTAAACTGCATCCACATTACTGCTGACCTTTCAACATGCAACCGATCAGTTAACAGCTGTTTTGAGCTTGTATCTTCATGGTTGATTGCACATATTGTTAGTTGCTTTGGATAGAGTGTTAGCTAAATAAATGTAGTGTAGAACATTCAAAATCTACAAAACTCAATGCAATAAATGACTGAAAAGGAACACGCTTGAAAAATAACAAAGACACATGCACAAGATCAGATTAAATAGTAAACTGGTCATTTAGGATGATCTTTTTGCTATAATACATGGTTTCAGACAGGTGGCAGTGCACTGATAGTCAATAGTCTTGTGGTTAAGCCATTTAGAATATGCATAACAATGATTCTTCTTGCTTATATTTTGTATAACATGTATTACTGGCACAGCATTTGCATAATAAAAAAAGCCTTGTTTAAAGACATCTACAAGCTTGAAATAAAAGAGATAAAGAAGTTTTGATTTGCCATATCAGCCAGCTTTAATTACAGTGGCCCTCTATCTATCTTCATATCTTTTTAATACAAACACTGTTGCCACATCAAAATGTTCCCGACAGAAACTACACCAAGGACTCTGCTAATGAAAAACACTTACCATAATGGACAAAAAATCTACTAAAAGGCTCCTGACTGACACCGTTTTGCACTTTCTATCCACAATAGAGTTCTGCAGCCAGAGCTGACTTTGTATACTGCCCTTATCTGGGTCAGGAGGGGTGTCTTCATTCCCATAATGCACTGTATATATGGACCAAGGTAATCATTACTGTGAAAGGGCTTATACACATCAGTGAGCATTGCGCAGGATTACAGAGCGCTAACATGGTTCCACCTGTTATGAAATGCAGTTTTAAATGGCACAGTTGCAGGTTCAAGGTTGTTTTCAGCAGGTACCTTCACTGCTGAGGTTTTAATGAGCAAGAAACCCAACCCCACAAGGTTGGATGGGGACAAAACAAAATGGATTATGGAGTATGTTGTGTGCTTTTTCATGTTGCAGACAGATTGGCTTGTTTTGAAAAAAGGCATGGAGCTTTTCAGGGTATCATTGGTGCACATTATTTTAGTAGCAAAGAGCAGTGAATAGACACATGTCAGTGTCATCTAGCCTCTTTTTGAGCCATACAGATCCCTAATGCACTGATGAACACCTTTTATTCTGAGCTCCAAATAAATGGAGAAAGGGTAGAGAAATGATGACAGTCAAGCCTGAAAATATGTATTCACTTCAAACAGATATCTATATATAGCATGCAGAATCAGCAATATGACTATGTTTTGCTATCAGAAGCATTCAGGTTTCTGATTATATTCTAATTACTGTTGACCAATCACATTTGAACTGGCCTTAGTTGCATACAGGTAAATGTACTCTTACGGTGCGTCTACACAGCAGCATTAAAGAAATCTTGGAGGTGGGCGTATCTGAAGCTTGAGGATTTTTTGCGAGCAAGGCACGAACAACCAATCACATGAATCTCCCGCCCGCGACATAAACTCCCCAAAACAGGCGAAAACCTACCACTGTCTCTGCCACCTCCCTCCATGCCTGGCTCCTCTGGTTTATATCCCGGTAGGTCTGGTCATAAAGCACCGGGTGATTGATTCGCTACCGCTAATTTCTCCTCCATTTTTTGGAATATGAGGAAATGACCTGCGGTATGTCTCTCCCAGCATACACGCCGTTTGATTGGCTAGAGCTTGAACTGTCAGATTTGCGTACACGGGATTGATTGGCTGACGCTTCCACCTCAGCCTCAAAAGTTGAACATTGTTCAACTTTGAATCCTGAAAATCCTGAAAATCTCCGCTCGCCTGCCCACAATGCAGTTCGGCGAAAAGTGAGGGAAAGTGACGTCACCCCATTCAAAGTGAATGGGCAGAAGCGTTTCAAGATTTTTTTAACGCTGCTGTGTGGACGATCCGTTAGTGGAGAAAAGAAAAAAGTGGAGCACATTAGCCAAAATGCAATCTTTGAACACATTGAACGTCAGTAGGCAAATTGTTACTTGTTATCATGGGAAATGGACCTGGTTTGTTCAGGTAACTCTTTGCTTGTGTACCACCCAAGTGACGATTATTTTGGTGCTGTATTTTTTGATTCCATCAGTAGTCATATAGATCCAAAATGGAAGGCTGTACGAAGGGAAATATTGCAATTACCAATACATACTACATCAACTCCTTGAACACGCCATGGATTTATCAGAACACAACACAGTTAGACTGCAGGTATTTCAGAGCCATGGTCTAGCTCTAAATTCTAACTTGAGCAAACCGTAGTTGGAGAGGATCACTTAGCCGCGGGACGGAGAGAGGGGGGTTTGCCGATTGATAATTTACATTTGCATTTTGGTCTTTAACTAACAATCCAAATGGTGTAAGCCTCTTCGCTCGAAATTGTCACCGAGCGCTGCGCCAAAAGTTTGATGTTCGAGTCCATCTCCACTGATGCAGATGGCTGTCACAGTGTCTGGCCATCTGAATAATGAAAGGTGTAAGGCAGGAGATGCAACACAGCTGAGGGACACATGATACAGTGTGTCACATTGGTCAGAAATGGGATATTATGATGACACCAATGAGTACACGATTAATGGGTTTCCAAGACACTAACGGGCCGTCTCCACAGCAGCGTTAAAAAATCTTGAAACGCTTCTGCCCATTCACTTTGAATGGGGTGACGTCACTTTCCCTCACTTTTCGCCGAAATGCATTGTGGGCAGCCGAGCGGAGATTTTCAGGATTTTCAGGATTCAAAGTTGAACAATGTTCAACTTTTGAAGCTGAGGTGGAAGCGGCAGCCAATCAAATCCCGTGTACGCAAATCTGGCAGTTCAAGCTCTAGCCAATCAAACGGCGTGTATGCTGGGAGAGACATACCGCAGGTCATTTCCTCATATTCCAAAACATGGAGGAGAAATTAGCGGTAGCGAATCAATCACCCGGTGCTTTATGACCAGTCCTACCGGGATATAAACCAGAGGAGCAAGGCATGGAGGGAGGTGGCAGAGACAGTGGTATGTTTTCGCCTGTTTTGGGGAGTTTATATCCAGTTTACTTCGGGCTTTTTGGCTTCGTATGTCGCGGGCGGGAGATTCATGTGATTGGTTGATCGCAAAAAAATCCCCAAGCCTCAGATACGCCCACCTCCAAGATTTTTTAACGCTGCTGTGGAGACGGTCCGTAACAGACTGAATCTGTCACAATATGTTCTGAATGGGGAAGAATGAAAGCTAGAAGGGAATAAGAGATACTGCGATAAGAAGTAATGAAATGGAGGAGGGTACATAGAGGTTGAGAGATGTTTGACTTCTCGGCAAAGGGGAGAGCGGAGAGTGACGAGAGCAAACGATAGATGACAGATAGAGGTGTTTTCCTGGAAAAGACAGATGAGGAGATGGCCAAGAGTGGCAGGAGGAAGAGAGAGTGATAAGGACTAAGACAGCCTGTCTTAATGGCGATCTGCGAAATGAAACAAGTCATCCTAGAGGATTTATTCTGCTTCTTATAAATACGTTACATTATGCCAATTCCTCCTGTGACTGGATGTTATGTGTCCCTGTGAAAATTTAATTCAGCTCCATCTGGGCTGTAATTTAGCAGTTATTTGTACAAGGAGCTATGAAGGATTAGGTTGTAATGGCTCTTATAGGTCATAATTAATTTCAACCTCTAAAATAGCACTGATCTCTACAAAGAAATGCTTTACCTTACCAGTTGGTTCAAAGTTTCGCCCTCAAATGTGACTCAGACGGAACGAAAATGATGCCTGTCAGGGGAAAACACATCATCCTAGATCACCACGCTGCAGTGCTTTGGCGAGACACTGAAAAAGCATCTTAAAGCTCTTAACGTTTGGCTTTCTGTCCAACTGAGATAGCAGGGATTGCAATTTTTGGTGCAGCTTGGTTTTTGAAAACATGTCGATTTGTGAGTAATACTGGGGCTGAAACTAGGCCTATAAGTATGTGTTTGAAACCCATCACTTCAAGAGCTACTTTGAACCTGTGAACCTCATCCCTCCAAGACATGATGACCCCATGCTGGAGCTTTTCAAAATAGGGCAAAAAACATGTGTTTTCAGAAATAATCATGAGGCCATTTCAAAAATCACATGAGTAGATGTTGTATTCTGTCCAGCTATGAAACCAGATAATTTGTTTCTATTAAAAATTAATTAAGTGTTGTTTGTGTACTAAAGAGGTTTATACATTTGTTTGACATTATCTTGTTCCTCCAAGCTGCTATGGCTACCTCATTTATTGTAACAGAAAAGTGCTTGTTGAATTTGACCTGAAAGTGATTTCTTTATTAGCGTTGCTTTAATTCGCTAGTTAGGCTAGCCGTTCATAGCTTATGGGCATTATAAACCACACATACTGTATGCATGAGTTAGGAGAAAAGAGTCTTGCAGTGAGCCACTAAAACTGCTACTGTAGCTAGTGAACTCCATAACTAGCAGGCTACTAGTTTAATTAACTAGTTAACTTTTATGTTTAGTATTCACCTTTTGACTAGTTCCAGTTTAGTACCAAAAGCCTTTGTATTTAAGAAATTTAAATAAATTCCAGAACCATCAACTAATGATCTGTGTAATGTGCTACCAAGTGTCCCATTTAGCTTGTGCCGTTTCAAGACACTAGTGTTAGCAATACCATTATTTTTGGAAAGTGTGAAATATGATGAACAATGCAATGAAATGTGGGTAAGCTCTGGGGCAGACAAGTGACGTTAGACTGAAACTGGTTTAATGAACTACTGCCAGTACAGAAGCTAACATAAGAGCTACCATGTTTATATTGCTGGGTTGAATTAGCCTGTTAGCTATAACTGGGTTGTATTTTTATAACCTATCATTATTATATAGAATGCTATTATATACTATGTTAGAAAAATATCACTCGTCACCGGCTTGGTCTTCAATATCAGGATACATGTATTTATTATCCTTGCAAGAATGGAAGTAGTCATCACACACAGGGCTGCGTGGGACAAATAGTTCCCAGAGTAGAGTCCTTGATATGCTTATACAAGAGAGGGTGTTACAGTCAACAAGATGGAAGAATACTGGTTCAAAGCAGTATTCTGACATTAGTAAAGATTAGCTAAGGCCTGCGTAAGCAATAAACATGACAGTCATATATCTCTGTAGGGGCTGTGTCATCATGCCAATCTTAGGAACATAGCTATCATACCTTCATCACAGTGTCTCATGAGCGTCATCCATGTAGTCATACATCCGGCTACGTACACAGCTATGTAGGGCCTCTGTTATCATGTGCTACTCTGATATAGAAGGAACATTCAGTATTTTCCCAACATACTACACACAGGAACAGGTGATTGTTGGTAACAAAATAGCAACTCGCTCTCTCTGTTTTCTTTTTATAGAACACAATATGTATCGGATGTGAAACCCTTTAAGCTTTTCTATGTTATTTTACTATACAAATCATCTGCAGTTACATTAAGCTACTTGTTAATTACATGGTCTCAGGAATAGTATCTAGTCCTGTGACTCCGACCTTTAACATCACTTGTTTATCTCCAAGTAGGATTTAAAGTCTGCTGTTGCACTTATTGTTAGTAACTTCTGAAAAGACTATGTGTTTCCTCAGACATCATTAGCTGCAGCATGCTACATCAGGGAACAAACTCTTTCAAATGACAGTTTCCTCACAAGCTACCAACTCCTATATTAAAGAGACTGGATGACATTTCCAATAGCACTATGTTACTTTTCTCAGCTTGACAGAAGTCAATGTCAGATGAGAAAAAGCGAAGTGGAAACGCGAGAAGTAAAATAGCTGAAGAGATACTATATTGAGACATTGAAGGGAAAGGCGCGGAGCAAGTGATTCTCTTTTTGCTTCTGAAGGACGGAGGAAGAGTTGCAGACACTGCACTTCCAATCAGATAGGAAAAGACCCAGTCATCAAGGTTTAGACTGAATATATGTGTGGGTAGGTGTGTGTGTGTGTGTGTGTGTGTGTGGTGTGTGTGTGTGTGTGTGTGTGTGTGTGTGTGTGGTGTGTGTGTGTGTGTGTGTGTGTGTGTGTGTGTGTGTGTGTGTGGTGTGTGTGTGTGTGTGTGTGTGTGTGTGTGTGTGTGTATGGAAAGAAAAGTGTGCAGTGCAGTGCAGTGTTGGGCTGCGCTATAGCTGCGTCTGAATGATGTGTCAATGCATGTAGAGGATTTACGTGCGCATGTGTGTGTGTGCCCGACAGAAGCTGTCAAATCAGTGCTGACACACACCAAGTACATTTTGAATAATTTATGAATATGTAACATCAGATCTGCAAATTGATGGATTATACGGTGGAAATAAGAGAAGAAGCCAGGAGTCTCGGGCACCTCGAAATCTGAGATGCTGTCAGTCATAAAAAACCTACTTTAGTTTATTTTACACTGATTTTCATGCCCTCTCGTTTGCTTAAAAACGCATTCAGAATATAGTAAATGAACTAATAAGGACCTGAATGGAGAACATGTCAGATATCAGGTAAAAGTATGTATCATTATCAATACAGATCATTAGAGCTGTGCGCTGTTGGAAAAAGTAGGTTTTGTGCTCTCTTCTGCAAAGAAACAGATTCATTTATTCTGTAAGATAAGGTTCAGTCAGCCAACAAGCAAAGTATCAGGCAAGTTCCCACAGCAAATTAAATGAGGCTAAAGTTAGCGCAGTCATCTTGAAAGAAATATACAAACAAATCTTGAAAAAAAGTTTGGGCACAAAAAAGATTGTATCCTACTGGTTAACATTGGTAAAGGGATGTCTGTAAATCAGCATATTCTTTTTTTGTAGCTGAATCAAACAACCAGTATGAACACTTTAATAGCCGTTATTTAAATCTCTAGGTCTAGGTTTTTTTTATACTCTCTATTCATTTGACTGAGCTGAGACCGGAAGTGACGGAGCAGATTGGAGGCAAGTGCACGTCATATATGACCCAAGGTTATCTAGGGTATTTTTGTACTTATACGCCACTGAGCACATGTCATAAGAAGGAGGCCTCGTCTCCAAAGCTGTTTCCAGTTATCTTTATACATCCATGGACGGCAGCACTAGCAGTCAAATTTCACGGAGAAACTGACACTAAATATGTAAAGATATCAAAACTTGAAGAGTTTGAAGGTTCGATACATTTACATGTACAAACTCAAAGGTACTGATACTTCGAAAAGTTGATTTTCAAGTCAATCATATAAGCCAGAATGTTGTAACACCACATTTGATTTATAATAAAAGCGGGTTTAAAGCAAGTAAACATTCTCCATAATTTCATGGAACACTGTGTTTTCCAAATATCCTTCACAGTATAAGATTTTCTGAGTTGTGCATGAGATGTTTGGCTGAGGCTTTGCTTGTGTGTGTGCAAATATAACCATCTCAATGGCAGGCTGGATGTAGTGGAGCTGAACGGTGCCAAACTTTGTGGCGCAGCCCGGGGGACGAGCTCTCCACACAAACACCAACACATAAAGGCCACATTGCCATATGGGATGTTGGTCCAACTTAAACATCCATCTTGACTGACACCTTCTCCCTTGTGTGTGTCTGTATGTGTGTGTCCGTTGAGAGCTGGATGAGGGGAACTAAGAGGAAGCAGATTGAAATGGTGGGCTTAGGGAAGAGAGAGTTGGGTGTTAAGGGGATGGAAGGTCTGAGGTCAAAATATGGGAAGTTTAGTTTTCCCAAACTCTCTTAGTTTGGGAGCGCCTCATTTACTCCCCCCTGCACACCAGGTGGATGTGAGGACATTTGGGAACAAACCCACTGGTTCCAGGTGGTGTGAGGGAGAACACAATCAAGTGCATCTTAAGTAACTTAAGAGAAACATTTGCTGCACATTATAATTTAAGTGAAATGTTTTGTTAAGGAAGTTTCGAGCAGCAAAAACATTGTGCAATTCAACATAAGTTTAACTAGGAATTCTTTAGCCCATTCCATTTATCTTTATTTCTATTTAATTATTCCATGAAACTGTTCTCTAATACCTTATATGCACCTGCATATATTGTCAGGATGATAAAATAACATTCAGGAAAAACACACTTCTTCTCTCTGGCCTTCTAGTTAGAGCGGAGCACGACTCCTGACTTTTCCCTGTGTTTTTTATATATATCTGTTGTAATTTATTGTCTTTTATTGTGATTGTAGTAATGTGTTTTTATTACATGTACAGCACTTTGGCTCGACCAAAAATCGCTTTTAAATGTGCTTTATAAATAAAACTTGATTTTATTTTATTTTATTTGAACCAGTTTTGGTACTAATGTTGGTACTAGTGCAACTGAATGAATGCATTTAGACAATTAATGGGACTTAAAAGACTACTTTGCTAACCAATATTCATTCATATAGTACACTAATGTATGTTGTCCCACATAATTATTTCTATAATATATGTGTAAAAGATCTGAAAGGAAAGCTACTAATAATCACACTTCTTGGTTTATATACAAATGTTATAAAATGTGTCCACTATACGCATATTTAATGCTATAAGGAATGTTTTTATTGTGAATAAACTAACAAACAAAAAATGTATGTTTCTATATTATGGTATTTCTTTGAAGGTTGGGGTGTATCAAAGTCAGTTGAAAGTCAATCCATAAAACAATTTGAAGGCAACTGCGGGTGGAATGGTTCTGTATAAAGTATTTAAACTGACCAATAGAGACCCAAATATTGAGTTTTAAAGTACGCTGTAGGGCATTCAAAGTGTAGAGGACAGAGAAGGTAAAAGCAGTTTTTCCCAAGCTAAGTGCTTTTTCTGGGGGCTTTAAGTGTTAGCCAATCACTCGAGTGAGTACAATAAGGTCCATAGGTCCAGTCCAATAATGAGGTGATATAAGGTGGCAGATCTCCAACAATAGTCTTATGAAGAGGCAGATGCCAGTGTATATCAGGCCTCTCTGCCAGGGAGAACCAACCGTATTGGACCAGGCACAATTGTGAATATAACCCGGTAAATATAATGAGGTGGAAGTGGTATAAAGAGTCCAAGGCGTTGAAATGGTGCAAGCAGCAGGATGTCTATAGACCATATTTTTCTGCAAGTCTTATAGGAAAGCTGTTCCTGTTACTATACAAGAAACGATTTGTTCAGTTAAATAGAGAATGGAAATGGAGGTTAAATGAACATTTCTCATCAGGCCAGGCCATCAGTCCAGATTGGTCTCACCAATGTCTAATGAAGAATGCTGTGGCCCTATGTCATATGCCCTTAAAAGTCATATGTTTGACATGGGAAGTTTTGCTGAAACATAAGCTTGGCTAAAGTGAATCTTTCATGCAGTGTAACCTGGTGGAAATGATACTATTCAGCACTTAGATGATCAAATGTCAATGTTAATATTTAAAAATGATTGTCAAGAGCAACTTGACAGAAAAGTCAGGGCATAGACAAAGTCATAAGGATTCATCCTCTGCGCACCATGAATGGGTGCACCAAATGTCATGACTTTCCATTTAATAGATTTCAGTCTGGAACAAAGCGGCCCAACGAACATGCCAACTTCGCCAATCAACCATCCTTTAAAACGTTTTTAGAAAAAGAGGCAATGCAGTCTATTTGATAAAGCTTTCGCGAGCGAAGATGTATTTGTTTAATAAACAAGCAAATATGCATTGTAACATAACAAATGTGGCAGCATACTGTTTTCGCCTCAACACTGTGTTGATTAGGAAGTCAAATCCTTTGAGAAATGTTTTACATTCTTCCATGGACATTTGCAGATCAGGTGTTTTTAGAGGATTTTTTTGTAGGTGCTGCTCTGCATGTGCAGAGAATAATTGTATGTACTGTCTGAATGCTTGCAGAAAGTAAAAAATCCAATTTACTTCGGTCTATTTATATGTCTGACTTTTATTTTAACTTGATTGCGCGACAACCAAAACATTACTGCTTTTATCTCTCCAAACTGGCTTTGGTTTGTGACCCATAAATATTTCCGAAAAAATGCTTGTAGTTTAAGTGTTTCAGTTTTTTGGAGCAAAGAGCCCCGAAGCATGTTTTAGTTGAAAGGAGCGGTTAATCCCCAAGTTGCTTCGTTAGATCGGGGATAAAATCAAGACGCACTTGTCTTGAGAAAATATCTTCCCTTACAAAATATCAATAAACCATCTCATAGTTCGGTAACAGGGTAAGATATAATCAGACAGCTAAGATCCCTATCACACACACTCTCCCCTACGGCTAAAACATAACACAGAGATGATACAACGTATCTGAAACACAGAGGAGAGGAGAGAATAGGACCATAGAAAAGAGGAAGATAGTGGAGGAAAGAGTAGGAGGGGAGAGAAAGTAAAAGGGAGGAAGAAGGAAGAATAAAAGGGTGAAAAAGCTGAGAAAGAAAATAATTAAATAATGGAGAAAACAGGGGAAAACATAAAAAAGAGGGGAGAAGTTACCTTTCACACTTAATGGGTTTATTAGAAGCAGAAAATCCAATCCATCCCATTAAATACTTGTTATTGACAACCTTCAATCAACATACATCCAAATAATTTGTCTTGATACCAGTGTACTACACACACTCACTCATACACACATGAAACTATCCTTACATCTTGAAGAGGACATGGTCAATACATGTTTCCATGATTTAATGTTCAAAAAGTTTTTTGTTTTTTTTTCTCATACTGCCTGTGCTGCAGCACCTCTTTTCACCCTCTGTCTGAAACCAGAGCCCAGTCTGCTCTGATTGGTTAGCTGGGTGGCTCTGTGGCCCCTTACCCTATCACTTACAATGTGTTGGAGCACTAGCCAATATAAATGCAAGTGTTACATAAGGATGTCACTATGCTACGGACGTACACAAAGGAGGCAAATGGAGCTGTTTCAGGCAGGTAAGTGTGTGTGAGAGACTCCCTCTGAGGGGAACACAGGGATTAGACTTTAAAGGGCCCATGTCATGCTTTTCCGGTTATTACCCTTTTGTGTTATGTAGCTTGTTATGCATGTAAACGGTCTGCAGAGTCAAAAACCCTCAAAGTACACCCTGTAGCGAGTAAAACTCTAACACAGTCTATGCTGCCCCAAAACGCCTCTTTGGAGATTTCTCATTTTCCATTGTTTACTTCCTGGGTACTGTGACGTGTGAATACCCAGAGGCCACACCCTCTGCCAGCCTTTCACGAAACAAAGCTTCCCAAACCTTTCAGGATTCATGCCGGATATGTACAGCGTAGGGCACTGAAGAACGATGCTGTTCTTACTTTGTTTGGACCAGCGGGAGATTCGGGTACACAACCTGTAAGTATTCATTGTTGTTTGTGTATTTATGATGTTTAAAACAAACAAGGTATCTACCACGACTGTTTAAATGGGTAAACGTTTTTCGGGCTGCTAAATTGGGATCGCGGAGAAATGCTCTCTGCAGACCCATGCTCACAGCGTTATAAACCTTTTTCTTACTCAATATCAAGCCACACTTATTGTTTTTACTTCGGCTGTGAGTGTTTGTGTGTGCTCAGGATGAGTTTCGCTTGTTCTTGTTGTTTTTTTATTTTTTATTTAACCTTTATTTAACCAGATAAAAACATTGAGATAAAATCTCATTTTCAGTTGTATCGCCGACCCGGAAGCCTGTCCGCTCCTCGCAGCAGATCGCAGCAACGAGCCTCGCAACTTCCCGACCAATCAGAGCACACTGGACTCACAGGGAGGGAGGGGGGGGGGGGGGGGGGCAGGAGCTCCAACAAGCCGTTTAGGACAGAGAGTGAATACACATACTATACAGAGATGCTGTATGAGAAACCAATGTGAGTTTGGAAAATTGCACAATTTAAATCTATTCTAGTAGACCTCAACAATGGAATTATGATCAGTAGAAATGGCCAAGACATGGGACCTTTAACAACCACTTACATGCTCAAAAACCTATATAACACTCTACAAGAAAGGGAAAACCCCAAAATAGGCATAATAGGGCCTCTTTTCCTAGGGAATAAATGTGACTATACACAAAAACAAGCATAATCCCTACCCCTTGTGTGCCAATCACATATACATATGCCTGCTAAAACTGAAATAAGAAAAAGAGGTAATCTTTTCTAAACAAATAATCCTCAGCAATGTAATGATTGTGTCTTTAAATAATCAAATTGATTTAATATTGGCATATCATTCTTTTTGAAATATATTTCTCTCTCTTACTCTCTTTTTTGTATATTTGTTGGATAATAGAACGGTTTATTATATTACACCAAGGGAAGCTTCATCATCTCAAATTAAATCAGATCCAATCATGTAGCAGCCATAAAGCTGATCAGAACTGAGATACATTTAAATCATTCAAACTTGAGCTGTATAATTACAATTATTATCAGGGAAAGAAGAGTCATGCAACATTAAAATGAACACCTGGTGTCACTCAGATCATCACTAGTTGATTCACAGTATTTATTTCCTCCTTTAAGCTCCTCACTGTATAACTTATATTGTCCAGGAAAAGGTTTTGTTAGAGAAAAATCTAATCGGCAAGTGCTTTCCTCCCATTTTTCTCTCCATCTTGTATTGTTCTCCTCTCATTTTCTCTAACTGTCGCCGGCACTGTGTTGACATTATTGCCATCATTAATTGTATCTTTGTCTATGATAGTGTGTCGGCATGCAGTCCCTGCAGTCAGCTCAAGTCACTGCAGGAAACCCAGTTACAGTGACCAATTAGAGACCACACACACACACACACCCACACACACACACAAACGTACGTACACACTCTATTTTTCTAGCGGGCTACATAGCTAATGTCTACCCAATATGTGACCATCAAAACAACATTTTTCATTCAACTCTTGCAGCATTTAGCCGTAAAGTAGCTATTCTTTTGTTCATCCACAGTGTCTCTTTTTCCATCTAACATTCTGTTTCACTCTCTTTGTTTCTGTATTTGTCAGACAGTGAGGAGCCAATTACTGTCCAGGGGTCTCCGAGCTCTTTCCTTCCTGTCTCCTGCTGGTTGGCTAAGTGCTGACCAATCAAAGGTCTCGTGGGGGAGGGGGGCAAAATGCTGACCTGGGGAAATGTCATCTTGCTGAGTGAAGATGTCTCAGCCTATTAATTTAACATGCATATAACCAGGCTTGGGAAGTAACTGATTACTTGTAAAGGGATAACGATCAGGATACAAGAAGAAAGTAACTGTATTCCCTTACAGAAAAACACATGTCATCAGATTACATTATGCAGCATTATGAGGTACGCAAAAGTATAAAGTGAGTGGAGCAGTGGAGTAAGAAGTACAATATTGGCTTTTAGATGTGAAGTGGAGTAGAAGTATAAAGTAGCATGTGAAATTAGTAAAAGTACCTCAAAATGGTTTTTGAAGGACAATACGATGTAACATGCCACTACTGTGTACCTTGATCTGTTTCAAAGACACAAAGTGGCAACAAAAATGTACATTCAGCTTTTTTATGCTTTCACTAGGATGATGTAAGTTTACTGTGTCCAGAGGATAATCCTGCCAGAATCGAAGGAAATATGTTTTGTGTCCCTCCCCCCCCACCCCGAACCAGCGTATCCAAGTCCCTCAATCCAAGTCAATTTAAGATGGGGTGACATGACACTCCAACCCTTTTGCAACACAGCACCAACTTGATCAGAAATGTTACTTGCCAAAAAACAATGTATTCTACTGAGTTGATGCAGCACCAATCCATCATGGTCTTTTTGAAGGCAAACACTGTTATTGGGATTAGTAAGGGAGTGAAACAGCTCTATTAAAGCCGCCTTGGCTTAGCTCCAGACTTATGAGCTAAGCTGTTTGTCCAAATCAAATTCTAATTTTAGATGAATTTCCTCACACATGAATGGGCAAGTCAATAATTATAGTCAGAATTTTATCAGAGGCTTTTCATTTAATTAAGTGATGTTAGAAGTCCTGATGCACAAAACATCCTTCATTTTTGTCTTTATTGCTGTATAGGTCCTGGAAAATAGTGTCTTAAGTAACTCCATTGCATATCAGGGTCATTCAGTAGAACATTACAGGCTTAGAGAAATGTCCTCAGTTATGCAATTACAGTATACTATTAAAACTGCTCCAAAAATGTGTAAAAGGCCAAAAGGGTTTGTACTTACACCCAGTGAGTAATCAGTTGAGTGTGGGTTTCCTTTGCCAAAACACAGCGTTGAAGTGTCTTACAGGTAAGGTTTTGGTTTCTGCCCCACAGATTTACTGTTTAAGTTATCCAGCTGAAATAGGTAGCTCTTTTTTTTTACCAAAGGAGCTCTTATAAACCCACTGTACCTGCCCAGATCCAAACAGACAAAGTTAGCGCCAAGCTGTTGAACATAGTGGAGGTTTTGAAAATTGGATATTTTCCTCCGTAGTTGGTGGAGACCAAAAAATGGCTAAAAGGAGAGTGAATATTGGACTGGATTTGGCAGATGTTAAGAAGAAAGGTTACAATTGCTTCAGCAACGGTAACAGGATCACTATACTAACTTCCGTTGCCCTCAGTATGCAAGAAAATAATGATTGCAGCTTTAAATCACTCGACTGAGTATTTTTTCCCAAACGTCTCAATTCTAAAATATGAATAATTGGAGATTTTCTTGAAATTTGAGTCATCTTTAAAAAAGAGGTGACTGCCATCTTTTGAAAAAATATTGTGATTGTTCAAAACGACTGCATTTTTCAAAAATAAAGATATTCTTTTGAAGATTGAGTCATTTGATGATAAATGTGGCTTTTAATTGTGACTATTGAGGTTACACAAAACTCCTCTATAACAGCACATTTTATGTTCACAAGCATCAGATTGCAGTTCAGAAATGCAGTTCTGGGTTGGGTGTATATCTGTAATAAGGGGAATTTTCTGATTTCTACAATAGCTATACTTGTATGCCACCACACCAATATCACCCCAGAAGCCTCCCGTTAGTTTTCTGCGGCTGAAACCTTTTCTGTGTCCCTTTTATATGTTTAAAATACAAGAAGAAAGCGTAGCTAACATAGTGAAGGTTCATTCCAGAGCCCTGCTCTAACTACATTAGAGTACCTGCCGTGTACCTGCTGTGTAGTCATAAAAGCTTCCCTCAGAGTGTCTGCGCCCTAAACCCCCTCTGTGTATCCGTGCACACTCATGTTATACCACAATAAAGCATGACTAACAAAGTGAAACGTTCCATTTGGCTCCATCCAGAGTCTGTTCCCTGTGAAAATTGGACCTTTCACGGCAGATACATTTTCAGGAGTGTCTATACTGCAACCGTACAGAGGTGTTGGTATCCAACGTCTCGAGCCAAACCCAGCAGTCCTCTGTAGCGCTGGGATACTGAGGCCTGAAGCCAAACTGAGTAGGAGGCATCAAGAGTTATTTCCTCCCAAGTGCACACAAAGGCCAACTATGAAATACAAAACAAGTTCTCCTACACTTCGCTTACTCTTCTCTTAGAGGTATCTCTTCCTGTCTCTCTTACTTAATCTACATCATCCTTATGTGCGTCAGGTCTTTAAAAACTCCTCTCTAGACTGGCAAAGATACTTCCTCCCAGCAACCTGAACATAACAAAGATGAGGGTTGGAAATAGAAGAAAAAGTGTCTCTGTAACATGTGTTTCTTTTTCAAATGCCCATATTTTGAAGGAAGCCCTGCATTATCGCTTACAGATAAACATAGCTTTTTCCATAGTACCTGAAATCTCCCCTGATGCATCATATCCAGTCGGATCTGTACCCATATGGTGAAGTATTTTGGGGAGGTACATTTTGTTGAGCCTTCCACAATCTTCACTTGTATGGTTGCACAGCTAGAGTGTATTTTTATGGGGTTTTCCTGTAACTCCGCCTTTTTTCTTGGTGTTAAAAGCTTCCTTTTCACTTTGCATTAACCTGCATCCTAAATCTAGATCATATCTTTAAATAATTTAGATGGAATGCATTTACTGTATGCTAGATATAAAAATATGCCTCAGTCCCAATTTGATGTATTTTAAAGATGACAGTGAAGAGTTTTTCTCAAGGGTTCCCGACCCACCATTCAGGAAAATGCAGCTTTGCTAGCTGGGTTAAGAACTGTTATCCTCTAGTGGGGTGGCTTGAACCCTGGCTACATTTACATTGGACTTTATGTTTGACTGGTTTTATGCCTGATCGTCCAGGGGCAAAGAGCTTCCTCTGGGGAAATTAGAGTTATAGCTTCATTTACTCACTTAAATCTCTCTAAACTGTGTTCCCTGATTGTCTAGCTGCCAAAATAAGAGCGAAGCTAATGATAATGCCGATGAGGTCGTCTGAGTAGCCTTCATTAAGGTTTGCAAAAGATTCGGGTGACTCTTTTCCCTGGGTTTTGACACACAGGCAACATAGAGGTTTTTTATCAAGCAGTTTTTTTTCCAAAAGCAACACATTCTCAATTCCAACTTGTCATTTATTAACCCTTGGATAAGACCCCTTGGTGTCACTTTTGTACGCACTGTGTACCCCTTTGGCGTATTCTTTATTTTGGCAGGGTAGTCTGATGGACTTGAAAAGCATTAGGGTTATAATACATATGTTTGTTAAGTAACTTAATGATTACTTTTGGTTTCACATGGAACAGAAACAGCTCAGTGAATATCCTGTGGTGTAATAGTTTGAAGCATAGGGCCACATTTGTTGAATAGGTAGTTAGAACCTGCTGCAAAAAAGTGGCATAATTGTACATGAACCAAAGAGTAGACAGTTATTTGTTGTAAAGAAATACAATCTATCATTGTCATATAATTATATACATGTATATATCATATTATAATATGATGATTAGGAATAGTCTAGTGAAAAGATGGCAACATGTTGCATTATTCAGTGTTTTAGAGCCATACTTGGGACCAACATATAAGATATTTTGGCTGTTTTATTTGTATCTTTTCTGTTTTCAAATCAGTTTCTTGCTCAAGTAGCAGAAAGCTGCAAATCCTGCACATTTAACAGAAACCTCCTTCCTCGAATACAGTAAGCTACATGATCCCAACAGACTCACAAGGTTTATGCCAGATATCATCAGGATAGTTCCTGATATTCCTCCAATCTAACTGCTTCTAATGAGAACGACCCACCTCTGAGTTCTAAAAAAGAGTGGCATAGAGGAAGATGGATAGATTGCTAGTGATGGCGAGAGATTAACAATGGGAGACATCGGTAGAAGAGATCAGAAAAGAGGAGGGTGATGGTACAACAATTGTATGGAATGATAGGGGGTTTATAGCATGTGTGTGGGTGTGTGCAGACGTGACGCTGGGGCTATGGGCAGCATTGTGAAAAGGACGATTGGTGTTAAATTGGGGTGAAAAGAGGCTTAGGTAGAGATAGAGCGACTGAGGGAAAGAGACAGAAAGCAAGGGAGAGATGGTCACCCCTCACTCCACACATGGATTAGAAGCTATAGAGACATTGACAACCTAGCTTACATGGCTAAAGCCCCAACACACACACCACACACACACACACACACACACACACACACACACACACACACACACACACACACACACACACACACACACACACACACACACACACACACACACACACACACACACACACACACACACACACACACACACACAACACACACACACACCACTGAATACGTGTCAGTCCTAACAGCTACAGTATTTTTAGCAGTATGAGACAATGCTTGACTGTTTCGCTGTCAAAATGTCTCATTGGTGCCGGGCTGTATCTGCTGATTTGAGGTCTCGACAGACTGGGCACATTCTTGCACTATTCAGTTTGGTAATATTCTCAGCATTTATGACAGCAATATTTGTCTTGGTACTTTTCTTCTTTTCATTATCCAGCAGCTACGCAAACATCCAGAATCCTAATTCCTTCTGCATAAGCCTTCCAAAACAACTGCTCACCAAACTAATAATTGGTTTGGATACGTTTTCTTTGACTTGATGGCCTGTTGTGGAAGTGTGTTGACTAGCGTAGCTGAATGCTAATGTTGTGACCGTCTTTAAAATTAGTAAGCTGTTTTTGCAAAGTAAACTTCTCCAACATTATTTAAAATAAACAAATAAAATAATACTTAGAGTATACATCTATGCAAGTGTCTCAGTAAGGATGAACTTGGCAATTTTAGCGACAATGCTGATGTGTTTAGCATGTTAGCATGAGATCTGGTATATGGCAAAGTATCACCAAGGGACTGTCATTAGTTTTGCAGGCATTTTATTTTGTATTTCTCATAACATAACATCTTGACCAATAATGAAGGTCAGAGGGTGAGTTGTGTGTACAGGAGTAAGTGCCAATCCATCACATAGATCAGGGGTGTCAAACTCAAGGCCCGGGGGCCAAATCCGGCCCGCGACTTCATTTTATGTGGCCCCACAAGAGCTTGCAAAGAATATAATATGTTTATTATACGGTTACATGCTAATTTAGAGAAGCACGTTGCCCATAAATGTCCCACAATGCATCTCAAATTTGACTTTTTCTCAGAATTTGACTTTTTTTCTTCAACATACAGTATGCATTTTTTCTTAGAATTAGCCTTTTTCTCATAAATAGATTTTTTTTCAAAATGTTACTTTTTTTCCAAAATGTCACAATCAATGTTTTTCCAGAATGTGGCTTTTCTTTTAAAATCATATTGTGACATTCTTACTGAAGAGACTTGCAATTATTTGCCCTAGACTTCTGCTTTCAGTCGTAGTTAATTAAGAAGTTATTACCCTATCCGATAATAATCCAATGCAGAGGCAATAATGTAATATAATACATTATTATAATCAATATTTATATATGTCTTTTTATATAGTCTTGAAGTTACAACCGGCCCTTTGAGTGCAACCATAATGCTGATGTGGCCCGTGATGAAATTGAGTTTGACACCCCTGACATAGATGTTGAGGCATTTTAGTTCAAAGCACAGCAGGGACCCACCAAGTGATAGACTCTGCATCAACGCTAACCATCTTGCAGACAATGTTGCTTTGCAGTCACTTTCATAATGTTTTTGTCCAATCATTTTAATCAGCAGAATTGTATAACTTAAGTGGTATGACATATTATGGTGAACTCTGAATTAGTTTTATAAATATTTGAATGCTGTATAGTATACTATAATATGTATTACTGTGCAATGTTCACACACACAAATATTGCAGACTAAAAGTTCATTATAATGATGGATTGAACAGCTCCAGCTAATTCCCAATGAATGTAAACCAGTGGCTTCCTAGAACTATTAGAAACATACTTCTAAAAATCATGAACTGTACAGAAAGTATTTAAGAAACAGTGACGTGCGGTGAGGTTCATGGCTGGTGAGGCACTGACTCTTTCAGAGTCAGATTTACAAATATTATATTTTGACCTTAATCGAAATATTCTGTTATTTTCAAAAGCTTTTTTAGTCTGATGCTATGATTCATTTTAAACAGACCGTTCAACAAAAGGATACCCAAAATCTAAATATTGGATTGTTCTTTCTTAGTAAGATCCCATTTTCATTCCAATTGTGGTCTTACCTTGACTTGAAGATGAAGTCCATGCTATCCTTCTGGACAACAATCTCTATTACTGTTTTGTAAAAGTCCTCCTTATCTCTCTAGTTTCAAAAGTCTAGTCTGTTGTTTGCGTCTACCGTCTCTGCGTAGAATAACAGTAGCAACAAGAACCTGTGGGCTCACGTGCACCCCCTTCAGTGCGGCAGAGGTTATGGCTGCCTCTCCTGGTGCTTTTTTCATTGCCGTTGTACGATGAGACCAGCGAGCCTAAATATCACGTGAAATAAGTTATTTAGAGACTATGGATGGCGAGGATAAATGTAATAAAGGGATCTACAAACATTACATTGGTGACATACAGTGAGATGGTAACAGGCATGCGCTGAGTGCCCGCTTTCCAGACAGTTTCTGTGGGGTGACGCATTCTGAGGTGAGTCAGAGCTGATCTGTGCCTCACCTCACCCCACAGTAAATGGCTTGAGCGCGCTCACAAAATAAGTGGCCGCGCTAAATTAGTGCCCGTGCTCCAGCAAGTTACTGTGGGCTTACGAGAGGCAGAGCTCGTCCCTGCCTCACTTCTCATCGCTCCCATGTAGCCTAGTTGTAGCGGAGCTCGGCAAATTTGCTGATTTTGACTATAAAAAGCAATTGGAATCATACAGAAATCACATTTACACAAGATCAGTGGAGACATTTTATTATTATTATTATTTAGTTTTTCTTTAATTGTTTTTCCGTTACATTGGAGTATGACAGATGAGGCTCTGCCTCCCCTGCCTCCCCTGACTGCACGTCGCTGTTAAGAAATCATGTACCACTTTTTAATAAGGTATCATTTACAAAAGGTTTAAAGTGCAGGATGTACATTTTTGCATAATTCATGGTAATACATGATCTACCACGATCTCAGTAAGTCATTAACAACTGTGGTATCATTTTAAATTTGAGTGAAGGAATCTGTATCATATTCAAACGTCACACAGACTGCAGATGCCTTGCTCAAATTCACCTTGGTAAAGCCATGGAATTCAATTGGCACCTCTCAATGTACCTGTGCACACTCCCTACTCGGTCCAATCAGGGACTTGAGAACTGGGACCCAACAGTTTCCCAAAAGAGTTACTGCCAATGCCATTGGAAAAGATATATAAATATATACCCTAAAACAGGCCTGTAATTAATTTTTGATACCATTATAGAATAACCATATGTCCACAATTACGATGTAACATTACTTTTCACAATTTTAACCCGAAGAATAAGGGGTATAAGTTTAAAAGTAAATTAATCTTGCCAATGATTTATTTTGCAGAGGGGATTAAACGCCAGTGTATTCCCTTTCAAACAGAGGGAGAGAGGAGAGACAGAGGCAAACAGATAAAAAAATATCTCACTCTCTCTTCAAATGAGTTTAGTTTAATTAACAATGTCATTGTTTGCATGGCGAAGACGATCTCCAGAGAATTACAAGATAATGTGCTGCCGATGTTTATCTGTTAAACTAACCCTAGGCCATTTATAATGGAATTTTTACTGATGTTGATTTATTGCAACAGCCATTTTATTGATTTCAGAAGCAGCTGGATGAAAAGATTTCATTATTGTGTGAGTGCTGATGTCAAGCCCTTGCTATATTATTCCACTTCTAATCATTAACTAAATTACTTTAAATTGGTCTTATTTGTTCTTGATGAATACCAAATACAGAAAACGTGAATAGTCTGAGGGCATTTTGTTTTTCCCAAACAAGAAACTTATACTTAAGTTTAGTCAGTTAATGTATTAGTTCCATTTATCATTTTCATCTTATCTTATAGTCCATAAAGAGTTCTCGAGCACTTCTTCAGCATTGCTGGTCTATCAGAGCAACTGTTGCTGCCAGTCTCTATTCCATGAAGCAGTTCTGATAATGGCATCAGACTTCATGACCTTTGGGAGTGCAGCCAATTGCTAAAGAATACTGCTTGTTCAGCAGTTAAGATGGATAACAAATTAATAAAAAAAAGTTGCCCAACGTATCTGTATAAATCATCCTTCGATTGGAACCTTCAAAATGTTTGAGTCTCTGTACTGATCCAATAATTGTTAGCAATGTTTGCATTTGAGCCTTTTAGGTATGGGAATCAGAACAGATGGTGAAAGAAAACATACAAACCTTAAGCTAAAGTTATACTTTACCTACGGTGTTCTGTGTGATGTACGTTTCGTCCTTAAAGGGTGTGTGTAGTCTCTATGCAGACATCCACAGCCACTATGCTGAGAGTGATAGCTTAACAATCTTCTGAGGAATGGGTCCTCCAAGTGTACAGTATACAAAAAGTTACTGAAAGTTCATAGTGTACAAGTACACATCTGTTAGGAAGTATAACCATGGTTTAAGTATTTGCATATAGCTATATAAAGTAAACCTTGCAAACACTCCAATGCTTCTACACTGAGAAAACAACATTTTAGGTAACACGTGTATTTCACTATTTTTGCCAAAAGATAATCTGGTTAGTTTAGTTTAGCAAAAACTAGAAATGGCCTCAGGCTTGGCTCCTTCCGTAGGTTACGTAATTCGCCTTCCAGCATTTCTAAAGATCACAGTAAAAATGTTACACCTTGTTTGTTTAATCCGTGTGAAGATGTTACTTTGTGGTTTTACATGTGCTGGATTATTTCACGTTTGGATTCAGTTTATTCTTGCAGGGTTGTATTTGCTGTAAGGCTGCCAGGATCTTATATAGTTTAGCAAGAAAGCAAACATTCCCAAAATGCCAATGTTCTTTCTCCATGTTGTGAACACAGCATCGCAGATAACATTTCTCCATCTTTGCTACTAAAGGTCTTTCTACATCAACAATGTGCCTTTACAATGTGTGATAGAGTTGTAGATGTACTGTTCTATGAATAAAAGGAGCACAGAGTACCACCACAATGGCTTCTCAAGCTTCATCAGCCAGCGGAGGCCCCCTGATGTGTGGGTTTGATTGGACCGTACCCATCTGGGCCCACTGATGGGATGGTAAAGACACTGCAGTGATCTGTGACATTGAAGTGGTAACTAACATTCATAAAAGAATGCCTTCCATCCATCCATTGCTACCAGGCTTTGTTTTCAAGCTTTCTGATCGTATTCTAGAGGTTCTTCCAATTGTGACTCAGACCTGTATTCTTATTTATAATCACACATAAAAGAAGAATCAGTTAACTTTGAATTATTTACATTTTCTACAGTGGTTGGAATGTATTGTTGTTGTGTGTGCTACAACCAGACTTCTTGTGGCTCATCTGCCCATCATTGCTTAAGTGGCCCTATCTATTCCTGAGTTTAGTCTCACCATGTATTGTTCTTTTTGATGTTCACATTTTCTCCCAAATCTCCTGTTTATTGCTTGTGGTTTTCTCTGATGTTTCTTCAGCTGATCTTATATTTGATCCTTTTTTCTATAGACCATCTAAGATATCGAACAGCACTTAATCTGTCATCATTTCTTGCATGTTATCTGTTTCCTTTGTAAGTACACCTCACACTAGCCACTTCTTCCATTTTGTAAATCCCGTCCTTTCATTCTATGTCCTTCATATTTATCCAGGGGACACAAATTGGTTCTTCAAAATGTATAATCTTCTGTTTGAGGAATATTTAGGTCACTCTTTGGAAGTGGTGCTGGTCCCACAGCTGCCATGAAACAGGATTCTTCCGCATCATTCATCCCATGCTGTGCTGGTCCTCTGCTACTTTGCGTGCAGCGTATGGTTCTTTGATTCTGGCTGAAATAAGATCTCTTCTGCCTAAAGGCCTGGCCACACCAGAAAGCAGTGGTGGAAAGTAACTTAGAGCATTTACTGTACTTTTTTGACTTATTTGTACTTTACTTGAGTATTTCCATTAAATACTACTTTACACTTCTACTAAACTACATTTCAGTGGTGAATTGTATACCTACCTACCTACCTACCCATTGACAGACCCTATAAGCCCACCAGCAGTGACATGCTTGTTTTAATAGGCTTCTTTCCTTTGAAAGATGAAAGCATTAGGGCTCTAGGGCAATTGTAAACGGTTACTGCAGAAAATAACAATCCATTCATTTTACATGATTTGTGACTGATTGCCCATTTTCGGGTTAAGATCTGAAAAAACCCCAGCAAGAACTGGCTCCCATGTTTAATTGGTTATGTGTAGCCTTTATTATAGAGAGTTATAACACATTATATAATGCTGACAACAATGAAGGATACAAATATGATAAATGCATAAAAGATATAAAATGTCCACATCATTTTCTTTGTTGATAATCACATAACCATTTGATTTGAAATACAACATCTGTATAAAACAATATAATATAAGTGAATTAAAAACGTTAATGTAAATGCAATGTTAAAAGGTTAATAACTGACATTTTAAAAATGTAAGGAAAAAAGCCCTGATCCTATAGTCACATGTATTTACAAAAAGAGCAAGACCATCACAAATATATAGACAACATAATATAATGTATTGATATGTAATAATATATACATATACAAATATCCAACATTCAAAACCTGTTCTCTAAGTATTATAAGGGTATTTATATTTTGTATTCCCTATCTTTAGTTCCACCTTTTATACTTTTAAACTATTATAGACTTTATCTATATACATACATATAATAATGAAAGTAACAATTATACTATTCTTAATAATAATAAGGTAACACTTTATATTAAGGTACACAAATGCTCTCACTGAGACCTGGATTACTCCATCCAACACATCCACCCCAGCAGCTCTCTCCACAGCATATTCCTTCACCCACACACCCAGACCCACTGGCAGAGGAGGTGGCACTGGTCTCCTGCTCTCTCCCAAATGGAGCTTTTCCCTCTACCAACTACCTAACTTCACTCCTTCCACCTTTGAATTCCATGCCGTTACTGTAACCCATCCTATACAATTAACCATTGTTGTTCTCTACCGTCCACCAGGCGCCTTGGGAGACTTCTTGGAGGAATTAGATAATCTCCTCTCACACATCCCTGAAACTGGCCCTCCCACTGTACTTCTCGGAGACTTCAACCTCCAGACAGGGAAGATATCTGAACTAACATCTCTTTTAAGAAGAACATCATTTACAGCTAGCTTTAAATGATGGTTTAGGCTAGGGTAGTTAGTGCTTTTCATCAGACTAATAGCTGAGGACCCAACTGGTGCGTGCGCATTTCCTGACATAAGATTTTACATCATTTCGATCAATAGATTAATTGAGAGGGAAAAAATACAAGCCAAAGGCTGTTTGCTTATCATTATCCAAAAATGTTGTTAGCCCTGTCGCTAGTGGGAAAACAAGTTTAACCATTTCGTAAAAACATACATTCTTGCACCACTGTTTGTATCAGCAAACACTATTATAAAACAAGTTTATATTGTTACAGAGGATATAGTTAATGGGAAAATTGGATGGCTCCACAGCTTATAGGCTACATAAGCTCCATTCAGTCAAACTCCCCATGTTTGACTCCTAAAAGCTAAACAATATTAACAACATTTGCTATTGGTCAATGGTGTGTTCCAGCAGACTAAAATTGTGCTTGACCCTAACGGCACGTCCACACAGCGGCGTGCGTTGAAGCTTGCCGGCGGGCGTGTCTGAAACTCGACCAACAACCAATCACATGAATCTCCTGCCCCTGACACACAAGCAGCGGTTTGATTGGCTAGAGCTTGTACTGGCATATGAAGCTGACGCTTCTGCCGAGGCTTCAAAAGTTGAACATTGCTCAACTTTTGCAGCGAGCCACGCCAGCAAAGCTCCGCTTCGCTTCCCACAATGCAGTTCGGCGAAAAGTGACGTCACCCCATTCAAAGTGAATGGTGAAGCTTTCAATGCACGCCGCTGTGTGGATGGGCCGTAAGACATACGTATTTACTCGTAAAGCATAGATTCTATTGCATTCAATTCATTTTGGTGAAAAATAGCTGTACTTAAATGCTAATGTGACCAGGCCTGTCATTGCTGTAGTCAGTAAATCACAGGAAAAATGATGCCAATTATCATAAAACATTCTATTGTTTCTTGCGTTCCCATTTAGTAGCAGCAGTTACTTCCCGTAGGGTTCCAACTACCAGTGCTGTATGCCAAAATCCTTCTGAAAAGGCAGTAGCTATTAGTAGCAAGCCTTTATTTATTGCCAAATGTTTTTCTGTCCAGCTGGCCTTCATCCGGTAATCAAGTATTTTAGGGGTTGTGCGATTGTAAAATAAGATTTAGAATTTCTGCATTTTTATCTTCTCTCACCAACACAGTCTTACTTGGATCCTGTTGTTGTTACCATCATGACATATTTGAAACCGTCATTGAAATAAAAAAAGCATTATTATCTTGTATGATCAGAGTTAAAACATGTTAAAGTTTGCATGTAATTGTATGTAAATTAGAACTTTCTTTACGTTAAATTCAGTTCAAAGAATGGAAAGGAAAATAAGATCATTTGTATGCAGTTGGGAGAAAGTGAGGGGGACAGTAGTGAAATGTCACTCTGCAAAACCGCAGCAGGGAGATATTAACATTAAGACCTATGGCATTTTAATGGAGTGGAGAGGGGGGGATAATTTGGGACGGACCATATTGTTGTTCATTACTGAGCCTCCCTCTGTGAGATGCATACACACTCACACACGTACACTGACCGGCAAGTGTGTGTGCATGTCTATGTGTTTGTGTGTTCAAACATCCTTTGTCACGGTGTGTATCTGAGAGAAATGATGGATAGATGTCAATGGCAGGTCTCCTTCTCATTCTGCCTCTCTGTTTACTGTCAGGGTGTATGTGTGTGGGGGTCTAGGTGTGATGGATTGGTGTGAGTGCAGAGGTCTTAGTGTATTTGTCCAGACTCCATTAAACACCTGTTCACTGGCCTAATGCGTATGGCCCTGTGTCCTCAGGCTGCTGCAGTAGAACAGAAGCAGCAGACGTTTTCTCCACAGAATAAAACCAAAGACAGAGTTAGGTTTTGATGTTAGTTATTATTTTTCAAATTGAACCAAACGAACTCCAATGAAAAACAGCTTCTTTGTGCAATGAGCCTACGGCATATCTGCAAGGAAACTAAAAGTTTTACGGATTGAATATTGTTAATCAAATAGACTGTAATCATTTCGCTTAATCATTACTATGCAATTCTGAAATATGCATTTTAAAGTAATTGCCTCGCTTTTAATTCAGACCAAGAAGCAGCATTGCCGTGAGCATGTTGCTTCAGGCACTGGCTAGACGATGAAATATAAATCTACTCTTGTTATTCCTGTTTGAGAAAAACATCCATTACTTTTTAAACATTATGGGGTTAAACAGTTGTCCTATGAGATAAGATTTCCAACTTAGGACGTTTTTATGGCAACCACTCTTGGCGATCATTGCAACAGTCTTATAGTTTGCAAAGCAGCTTTAAATCTGAAGTAGGAATCAGTGGACATAAGTATAAGTCAAATTACCATATTATAAATGCAACCCGGTATCACGGCAAGACGTGAACATGTGACGATCTACCATGCTGGGAGACGTGAATATGTCACGGTTTCGTCCCTTCAAACGTGACAGTTACACGGTATTGTTAACATGGCCCAACCAGTGGAGAAATACCCGGAAGTGCCAAGCAAATGGTCTACCGCGCCTATTGGTCGGTTTTTATTGTCAAAATGAGATGTTTTTAATTTATTTTTTAATCGTCACACTCGATTTTGCCGATTTTCTTGTTGCCCTAGCTGGTCGACACCTCTTTTAGCAGAAACAAAGGCTACATTAATGTATTAAATCGATGTTAATCCATGTGTGTGGATCATAGACTGGTGTGGATGTGGAATTAACGGACGTGACGTTGTGCGATTGCGTTGCCAGGCAACGCAATTTACAAACTCTTCAACTACAACCCTAATTATATTTAAAAACATTTTAGACAGCCTCACGAAATACTTTAATGTAAATTAAAATGTAAATGTGTTAAACACATTAATGTGTGTAATGTGGTGATTGACATTATTCACCCACGGATCTATGGGTTGGGGGTATTGTTCCGCACGGACATTTTAGTTGTTGATGTGAAATCCGAAAACATTTTTAAAAAATAAAATAATACTTTATTCCGAGTTTGCTTGCTTTTCTCTTTGGAGGTCATCACATAACGGCATTGTAATACACGGTTCGGCTGCATTAAATATGACATATCTGCCGTAGTTCTGTATTTATAGAGCCCTGATGAGAAGACTTCTGGACAAACAGGAAGCACTGCCGCCAAAACTGAAAACGTGACGTGGATCATAAATATATCAGCAATTAAACCACATCTTACATTTCTTTTCACACAATACGTCTCCTTGCAGTATCAATACTAATTCGGCTGACTTTTATATTTGATCCAATTGGTAGATAGGCTGTATTTACACCATAACGGTGCACAGCTGATAGAAAGGCACATCTAGTGGTTAAAGCACGTTATTGAATTTTATTATTTTATTATTTTTCACAAAAATGAAACCATCAATAGCAGAAACAAAATTAACTGTCATTAGTAAACCACCCAAAAAAAAAGATCATAAATGGTTTTGTTTTATATATATTTTAAGGATAATAATAGCAATGTAACACTGTCTATGACACTTACTGTATAACACTGATTTGAAAAACATACAGAAAAAACTAATTCACTGCCCTTAATAAAGTATTTAATACATTTCAGGTGTGCTGTTTAGTTTAGATCATTGACATCTGGAGCTCTTTTAATGTCCTTTTTGATTATTGTTACACCAGGTCTTGTCAAAACCTTTATTCCATATTCAATATCCATTACTAAACAAAACAGCAATTCTACTCCACTACAATTCAGAGGTTAACCTGGTATTTTTACTCCACTACATTTATTTTAGTTACTTTGCAGATTCTGATTAATGATGTGAAATATAAACAACCCTTAAATCAGGCTTTAGTTACACCTGAGTAAAATTCAGGGAAAGGTGATTGTCAAGTGCCAACAATCAGGAGAGATATTTGATAGTTGCTGCTTGAGAAGACTAAACATTTATCTGCAGATCCCTATAAAGTATATTCATTACTCGTTATTCTCTACTAATAGTTAATTAAAGACTGTATATAATGGCTATTTTGCATATCCCTTTCAAGATTTCAAGATTTTCTAAGGATCATTGACATATCATATACACAACTAATTCAATAACGTGCTTTAACCACTAGGCGGTGCACACAAGGTACACACAGCCATAATAACTTTTTTTGTATTATCAGTGTAGGACACTTGTGTATGTATAACATCTGAAGATGTGTAGTTTTATTCATGTTTTCACATAATTCTACAGGATATTGCTATATTATTTCACATGTTTTACTTATAATATCTGATTTGTAAAACATCACAGACAGAAAGGTATATCCGTCATTTAACAGTAAGCTATTGAAATTCTGAATCCATAGATGTGTCTCCCATCACCCAAATCCCCTGACTATTCTCTCAACTCAGTATTTACATTCTTATATTCAAAGAAAATCAGTAATATCTTTAAAAACGACAAGTCCTTTTATATCAGCTGTGCACCGTTATGGTGTATAACGTATTTTTTTTCGGATTTCACATCAACAGTAAGTCCGTTTAACTAAAATGTCCGTGCAGAACAATACCCCCAACCCATAGATCCGTGGGTGAATAATGTCAATCACCACATTACACACACCCCTTCACATTTACATTTTAATTTACATTAAAGTATTTCGTGAGGCCTTCTAAAATGTTTTAAAATATAATTAGGGTTGTAGTTGAAGAGTTTGTAAATTGCGTTGCCTGGCAACACAATCACACAACGTCACGTCCGTTAATTCCACATCCTCACCTCCACACACATGGATTAACATCGATTCAATACATTAATGTAGCCTTTGTTTCTGCTAAAAGAGGTGTCAACCAGCTAGGGCAACAAGAAAATCGGCGAAATCAAGTGTGACGATTAAAAAATAAATTATAAACATCTCATTTTGACAATAAAAACCGACCAATAGGCGCGGTAGACCATTTGCTAGGCACTTCCGGGTATTTCTCCACTGGTTGGGCCATGTTAACAATACCGTGTAACTGTCACGTTTGAAGAGACGAAACCGTGACATATTCACGTCTCCCAGCATGGTAGATCGTCACATGTTCACGTCTTGCCGTGATACCGGGTTGTATAAATGCTAATCATCTACCAGACATGTGTTCTTGCGAGCATTTATGCAAGCAGAACCTTGACATTCTATTGTTTAGCGGCAGTTTAGCCATCTTTACTTGTTTATTTCGACGTGTTATTATGATCCTGTAATTTCGGCGTGTTATTATGATCCTGTAATTTCAGCGTGTTATGACCCTCATTCATTGAGATATGCCAGAATCTCAATGAATGAGGCTGCGTTTTTCTTTTACCCAGCTTTAATGTTGGTTGGTTTGAGCATTTCACAGAAGAGTAAACCACAATTATAATAGAAGAACATTTGACATCATGAGTATAGTAGCCTACAATAAGTGAAGAAAATGTTTTACAAATGAGGCAATCAATTCTTCTTAAAGGCCAAAGGCCTGTCGAAGATAGTACAAACTTCCTCCAACAATACTGTTAGAATGACACCACTGGTATAAGTATGACCATTATATTTTGTGAAACCTTTTTTCAATAAAAAAATCTTTCAAAAACTATTTGAGGAGGACAAAACTCACTGAAATCTTCCTTTCGGACCACCACGCTGTCGGACTGTTTCAGTTTCAAGGCTAATCGGCTACACATGCCAAGACTAACTTTTATAAGCTGCCTATTAACCATTCTAATTCTGTTAAGCACTTTGCAAGTGGCCTCTACTTCAACATGACTGTCACCAGGGTTACCAACTCTCACGCATCTGGCGTGTGACACACGCTTTCACTCTCAATCTCACGCTCTCACGCTGCCCAAACTATTCTCACAAGATGAACCGGCGATCGTTTTTGGTTGGTTATTTACAATGTTGAGTTGACAGCTGCTCAAGCTGTCGATCCGCTCCCTCCCCGCCCCCACCACTCTTAACAACGTTAACAGACAGCAGAGCAGTGGGAGCCGGTTGGTCAATCCCCGACCCGTATTGCGCATGCGCAGATCTAAGATCCAGTAGAAATGATAAAAAAGTAAAAGTCTGCTGCTTATTGTTCTACTAGGCCAAAATAGAGTCAAAGAGTATATGAGAGTGAGAGTGTGTTAATTAATATATTTGGCAGTTTGGAGTAAGTCTGTAGATTTGTGTGTGTGTGTGTTTCATGTATAGGCCTCTCACGATAATTAATTTTGTTGGATACATTTTCCCGGAAATTATTGCGATGAAAGATAATATTGTCGGCACCGTTGTATGACCATTTTAGACCACTGACATAATGATAATATATAATAATAATTCAAGTACATCCTTTCAAACTGCTAGTCACATCCTCATGTAAATGGCAATTTATCAAGGTCAGAAAAGTTATCGAGTTCATTTTTATTTATCGTATGATAAGTCAATTAATTGCTTATCGTGACAGGCCTATGCACACAATAAAACAGTGGAAACAAACATGTTTGACTTTCATTAGTGAATGAAACTTTGTGCCCTTTATAGTCTGTGTCCAATATTGTGTATTTGTATATATTGTATATATATATATCCTATATATATGCTAAGGTCCCGCTACTGACACGATAGCAGTCATTTAGTGCGCATATGTGTAATTAAACCCATGATATCAAAATCTCACTCCAGCCAGGTACCCAAAGTTGGCAACCCTGCTGTCACTTTTAATAACCTCTGTGTACCCACTTAGCATGAACATTAGCGCTGGCAGTAGCTGTCCATGCTAACGACAGGTACAGCATTGATCATTGCAAGTGTGTGGCAGCCATGTTGGGGCACAGCAGTTAATATTAACCTGATATTCGCTGTCAATCACAGCTAATTGTATGGAGATGACTTTAAGAGGCCCGATGGGTGTCAGCTGAGTTAGTTAGCGTATGGATAATATCCTCTGCATCCTGGTCCCGTGTCATGGCTGTCAGTGCAATATAATTAGCATGACTGAAGCACTTTGCATTAACATCAGTATGGGTGATGGCTCAGTACTCTAACTGCAGTGCTTTACATTTATGGAAGTGGTAATCGCTCAGCATCCATTATCTCCCGCTCACTCTTCTCTCCTCCTTTTACCCTCCATCTCACCGTATTTACTTTTGCACCTGTCTCCGCCCTTCCTCTGTCCATTTTAATTACGTCCTATGATTGATCCTGTGAGGTTCTGCCATTATATTGTGATTACGGAAACTGCAGTTGTCAGTCACACAAACACTTACGTAAACAGACACAGAGAGAAGAGGACTCCTAATGAAGTGTCAGCAGTCTTGCGACAAGCAACAATGGCACCCAAAAAATGAATAACACACACACACACACACACACGCACGCACGCACACACACACACACACACACACACACACACACACACACACACACACACACACACACACACACACACACACACACACACACACACACACACACACACACACACACACACACACACACAGTCTCCTATTTTTGGCTAATAAAATGCCACTTGTGCTGAGACTGCACTATCTACAACAGTGGTTGAGTGTGTGTATGTGTGTGATTCAACAGTAGTGGGCAGAATGAATTATGTTGGCCATTGTGAACATGCTTTAGAATGGCTTATATTTTAATCAAAGTGTTAATGTTCAAGCTGTTAGTGAGAACATTTAAGTATTTATTTCATTATTGTTCCATGGGGTCTTTGCTCTGAAGACCCATTATTCCAACAAAAAAAAAAGTCTGAAAAATGGAGTGAAAGCCCATTTCTCATACAGCCTGGTTTTCTGGAAACAAACAACCATTGTTCCCAAAGGCCCATTGTATTGAACAAACTGTTCCTGCAGCAAACAGAAGCACATGGCTAATTATGATGTAGAAGGACATCATTGGACCTGCCCAGCCACAATGTGATTGAACCTAGAAGTAAAACATGTATTGATGACATTTCACACATAAGCCATCTTTGGAGATTGTGTACTTTCTGAGAAATAGGGCTTAGGAAAAATGGCTTTTAGTTTTTCGGGTTTTTCTGAGTATTGTGATTTCAGAATATTTCGCAATCGTAACAATGGCATGGCGCCACTTTTTCGGATGTTGACTATTATTAACGTAATAATAGCATGTTGAGTGACTCAGATAATTGCAAAGCCAAAACACATAGGACATACTGTATAATAAATTCCATTGCACTACACACAACAATCTTACCTTTACCAGTCAAACTATACCGGATGAGACAAAAAGGACTTGAAATGTAGAACTATTCATATGTTTTTGACTACTTGTATCACTGCAGAGTGTTTTTTATGAGTGAGTCTCGCCAATGATTTCACTCTATTCAACAAGTCTACAAGAAGCACGACAAAGCGCCAACACAGGCAGTTGGGAAAACTGAAAGCTAGTCAACATGGATGCCAACAATACACAGTTAGAAATAGTTTGGAAATCAGCAAGGCAACTACATTTAGTCAGTTTCCAAATCTGAAAGAATTTCAACTGTAAACTTCTCTTTGTGATTAACTGTTGCTTAAGTGTATTTTCAATAGAAGAATGCTGACTGTGAAGATACTGTGGAGATACAATACTGTTCGTATTGGGGCTGCATAGGAAATTACAATAAATATCAGGCAATAAAATATACATTTAACTAGAAATACCATTTGGAGAGAATACAGTTTACTCAAGGCCATGCCATATCTTGCAATTTAAGAGTCTGTAAAAGAGTCAACTTGATTTATCCCATGGGCAACATCTTTATGGTAATCCATCCAATAGAAGTTGAGATATTTTAGTTTGGATCAAAGTAGGAAAAAACATATAACTAGAAGAGGCATACAGCCAAGGTTGTTCCCACAGGCCTAATACACTAAAACATCCATGAAACCCAACATGTGAAAATGAGCTGATTATCTGTGCTGGTTCAAGCTGACTGTCCCTGTGTGAAAAGTTACAGTCAAATTATAATGCCCTCACCAAACAAATACACTGCCACTGTCTGGTCCGCCTTTGAGTGTTTTCTGTGGAGTCTCAGTGTGTGTTTGTGCCACATCAAAGTCATCATTAGCAGGGAATATTGAGTCACACAGGTATACTGTATGTAGTACAGAGACATGTAAAAAATGCAAAAAACCCCAGTGCTGTCATCATTAGCTAGGTAAACACACACACATACACACACATATAGCAGTGTCTTTGAGGTGTTTGTCTATGTTTGGCTTGTGGCTGTGGCAGATGCTCTAAATATACAGCTGAGGAAAAGCTGAGAGCTTTTCTGTTCTTTAACTTCCTGATTTTCTGTCCGGCTGTACATTTCCTTTTCTCTGTTAGTTTGTGTTTCGTCGTCAATCCATCATTTCTTTTTTATTCTTCATTGCCATGGCTGTATTTTCTATCCCTCCTTTTTTCTTGGACATATAAGGTAATAAATAAAAGTCATCATTTCGAAAGAGTGAATTTTGATGTTCAAGCTTATGTTTAAGCTATAAGGAAAAAGAGGATCGAGGATCAAATGTCTGATTCACTTTACTTGAAAAAACAATACATGGAAATGATATCTGGCAAACAAGGTTATTTCCCACTGTGACTAGCAAATGAAATGTTATGTAACTACATATGGGTAGAGTAAGTACAAAGTAAATTAACTGTTGAGGGAAATGAAGTCTGTCTTTGATTGTTAAAACAAATAGGATGTATGTTATACAGCGGACCCATGGCCTGTATTCATCTGAGAGAACAAGCTAAAAAAACACTGTAGAAAGTCCTGTAATAACTGAACCTAATGATTTGTTTCGTTAAACGATTTCTAAACATGATGTCACTTCTAAGACTGTTTGTCATCTCAGCCACAAATCAAAACCTTGTCCATTCAAACAATGAACAAGTTTAAAAGACATACTGAAGATGTAATCAAAAATAAGTAACCACAGCTACAATTATAATCCTGAACCAGAAAAAAAACAAGGCAAGAGGGAAGGCGTTAATTGCTTATATGTTAATATGGAAAACCTGCATATAGCCTACATGCTAATTTTGGTTAAAAAAGGGTATATGTAACTTTTGCGTAACAGTAGGCCGCAAGTGACAGTTACGTGATTATGCAAAATGATAATGCGAGCGCAATAGTGCATTCAGTTGCTTATTAATTCAACGTATTATTTGTAAAAGAATAAATATATTTTTCTTCTATAATGAGTTTTAGGTCTCCCTTCAAAATGAAATTGATTCCAAGGAAGAGAAGCTGTTTGATTTAGTCTTTTTCTTCATACAACATGACAGAAGAGCCAGTTTTTAGCCATCAAGTCAAACTTGATTAAATATCTGTTGGAACATGAAGTGTTACATTACAACTGTTATATCAACAGAATTCCCAGATCTAAAAATGTACATAAATTACTGTGTTATGCAATAGTGTAAAAGTGAGATGCTAATGCTAAATTGCTTTTTTCTGCTTTTCATGTCTGTCTCTTTCTCTCTGTTTGTCTCTTTCTTTCCATTCTTACATCACTTTTCTATCGTTGAGTCATTCTTGCGTATTTCTCTCCCAGACTGACTTCCCTCTCTCTTTCTATGCTTAAACTTTACATGCAGCAAGGTACACTCACACAGATATCACTAATATGCACACACAGACACACAAACTTGTAGGCCTCAACTATTATACACACACATCTGCGCAGTACTTTTGGCCTGAACCCTGAGAGGATATAAGGATGCACATAATTAGTACATTTGAAAATGCCAGGATTCATGAAGCAGGTGAACAGAGCGTGGGATTGGCCGGTTGGGGAGGTCAGGTGGCCACCAAGGGGCAGAAGAAACAGACAGCCAGCCGACTTGAATGAACAGATGATCCGACTTTCCCTAGGTTCCACTTTTCACCTTTTCAGCTTTCATGCTGCACATTTCGTCGGTCACCAAGCTGAAGTAATTAATTCTGCCTCCTCAAGGCTTTTGAATGCATAAACTAATGGGATCAACAGCTTGGAAATTCAAAAGTTCTAATTCCTGAGCCATGGCTGTGATGTTTTTAAAGTACACTTCACTTTCATTTTCAGTTTGTGAGGTGTTGCTTTTTTTCTGGTTTTAGAGGCGGTTGCTACAGCTAGGCTGCTGACACGTTCTGTTGAGTTATTTATTTTTAAAGGAATGCTGCCAGCCTTTTTTATAGCTTGTTTTAAGCATCTTCAGTATTTTAAACTTTCAAGAAGCAGATGCAAACTAGCTAACCGTTGCTAATTCACTGTGCTGTGACTATACAAAATGGCAAACTACTTCGCTAAGGCTTTGTATTATTGTTTAAATAGCCTAGTTTTGTACATGCCATAAAAAAGTATGTTTATATGTGCCACTTTAGACTGCTCAACATGTTGCTGTAGGCTCAGTTTAAAATGCAGCCCAATTTTATAATGTAGTAAGGGCTCCCATCTCTTTCAACTAAAGACCCCTAATCTAAAACTAGCTGGGTAATTATCAAGCTAGCTAGCTAACATTCTAGCTCAACACATACATAGTTATCCAGATGACTAGCTAGCTAAGAGGACATCGCTAATAATCTAGCTAACTGGACAATTATCAAGCTTATTATAGTAGCTGATCAGCTGGTTGAATATATTGCCAACCATTTGGCTAACGTTATCAAACTATCTTGCTGGCTTATTATGAAGCTATTTTACAAGCGAATTAGCTTATTAATAACTCATTAAAGAATAATACATTAAAGGCAAACAGACATTCGTTTTTCCTCCCCATAAATTAAAAGTGAATGTTGGAATTCTCTAGCTTCTGACTTTATATTTAATATCATTAAACTAATTCATCAGGTGGTCCAGGGAGAGAAAATCCACCAAACTGCCTCTGATCTTTCTCTTTGCCTCACCATCTCTTTATTTCATATCTTTCCCTCTTCTTTTCAGTAACTGTTTTGAAAATGTGCAATGAGGAGACAACATAGACATGACAATCAATATCGAATTCAATACTTCCTAAAAAAAAGATATACGATGGAAAGTTACTCATCACGTCTCATATCCTGCTTTGACAATATTTCTCTAATCTGTCTTTCTCTGGTTCCCTTACTTTTGAGTTGGTTTTTTGAAATAAATCACACATGACAGAAACCCTTTTAATACTTAAATACCTAAATATTCTCTTGGCACTCGATGACAGGGAGGACGAAATGTTGGGAGCCGATGTAATTTTCATTTACCATCTGTCGTTTCCAACTGTATGTGAAGATTATTCTTGCATGAAAAGAAAAAAACAACCATAGCTCTTGTCTGTTCATTAAATGACAGAAGTTTGCATTTCTACAGTACCAAGGGAAGATGTCTTATGACACAGATGTAATGCTACTAAAAAATAAACAAATCAAAATAACTTTTAACAAAGACAATGGTCCTTCCATGTTTATGCTCTACTAAAAAACAAGGAAACATTATTCATCCTACCCATGTGTTAGATTACCATTTTTTTTGCAGACATTTTTGTTTTGTTTTGCTGGCCGGCATAAAGGTTATACAAATGACAGGGACACTCTGTAATGTTTTGAACTATCACAAAGCAATTCAGAGTTTGGTGATTCAGAGTGTCGCAGTTTCATGGGGACAGTTGAAGGACATATGCTTCTACCTTAATACCCTATTATCACATACTATTATGCTATTATATTCACTATTATCACAGCGAGGGGTTGCCACCTCTATGATAAAAGTCTGGTTACATTTGAACAATCAAGCCTTTGTGGTTAAAGCTAGACACAGTGACAATGCATACAAATGACATTCTTCTTAAATGAAAACTAAAACAGCCTCTTGGTCTGCAAAATGAAACAAGTGTCAAAGTACCTTAAACCTGCATTCTCTCTCTATCCAGCAGGGGGCCATCCTACTGGTTATTCACATTTTATAGATGTCTATGAGAAAATGACCCTACTTTTCACTTGATCTATTACCTCAGTGAATATTTTCTTAACTGGTTTATGTTGTCAAGTGATATTTTAAGTTTCTTCTAATACAGAATGATGTTTAACATTTAACCTACTGGCGAATTCAGAGTTAAATAGACCATGAAAAAGGTATGCTTTAGGGTACCATGCTGTTGTCTGTCCTCGTTGCTTTCCAATATTGGTGTTCTACGTGTTTATTTTGTACACAAACTTTAACACTGTCGCAGTGTGTTTCCAGTTCAAAACATGTAATTGACATTTTGGTCACCAGAATGTTACTTTGCTCCAACCTCCTGGTCACTCCTCTGGTTGCAAAAAAAACAAAGATGGCGGTGGGCAAAATGGAAAACTTGTACCCAAAAAGGAAAAGTCAGAAAACCAAATAGTGATATCACAGTGATTACCTCCAGTTAATAAACAGTCTATGCAACACAATCCATTTGAATTGCAATGTATTTACATCCTGCTTGATTAGATCTGAACACAACAATTGGCCAAAAGGAAAAGAAAATCTGCGCAACTCCAACTCCTGTTAATGCTACAGATGATAGCATTGCTGAATGTGATGAGAAAAACCAAAGGCTTTGACAGGGTACTTACAGACTGCTGCCAACAATTTACAAGAATGTTTTATTGATTGAACTAGAATTTCTAAAGGCTGCCACTTACATAATGATTGATTGTACACCAAACCTCTAGGCAAAAAATGTCATTCTTAAATTCAACCTCCTCTCTAAAAAGAATAAAAAATGAACACTGCCAACATATGCCTCATTGTCTGAATCAAAGGCTCTCTGTTTAATTTAGGGCTGAGCGTCTGTTTCAATGGATCTACAGTATGTCAGAACAGAGCCGTGTTAGCACTGGGAGGCTCCACAGGGATGTCTGTTATCTTGCAGTTGTATTTTCTCTGTAGCTTAATGAACTTAGTTCCAGCACAGTCTTTTTAAATATGCTGATGACATGGCTTCAGAAGTCCTTTCATAAAAGGATGATAAATGCGATTGAAACTGGTTATATGAAACTTGCAGTGGTCCTACAGGAAATGTACAAAAGAGATTAAACATGAATAGTTAATCCCCAGAGAAAACCAAATAGCTTGTTATCTGCAATGCCAGACGAGCAATTACACCTGCCGTTTAAAAGGATCAATTACTAGGGTTGAAGGTCTGATTTCAAATGTTACTATTACCCAGGAACTTTTAACTCTTTCCTGAATGGCCTGAATTTATGCCCAACAATTACATATTAAACCTAGAGCTGCTGCTAAAGACATGTGTTTAGTCTAACGTTATTATTCATAACGGTATACATAATCATGTGTGGTAGAAAAAAACCTGAATGTGAAACCTCAAATTAGCATACAAATTGAATTCCAAGGTCAGAACAAAGCTATGACAGTTGCATGGCATGTTAATTAGTTTGAACTTTGCTTCAGAACACATAACATTCTTTATTATTAAAATACACACAGAAGCGCAAGGCAAAAAACGCCAAAGTCATGCAGTTATATTGGGATTTCCAGGTAGTACATTGCCTTCCCTGGAAGATAACGCTTGTTTCTTTCCCAACTCACAGTAACCTAACTCAAGGCAGTAAATGTTGCGCCTGTATCATATGCTCGATATGTAAATTAAAGATAGTTACAGTCCATTATTGCGTACTTGCTCCTGATATCCATATGAATGTCTTACAATGTGACTGTGACTTGCCCTATACAGACAAATTCCTACTTACATAAATGCTATTTAGGCTTACCATTGCTCAAACTGGTCTCTATTACCCCAAGCAAGTCTTTTCTGTCACTTCCTATCCTTTTAACAAAGAGCGTAATCACACTGACATTGTGTTGTACCTTACTAAAAGTAATACCCATTATGTTGTCCTTCTTGTCCTAGCGTATAAATCACCTTCCGGCAAATGGAAAGCAGTGTGCTGCTGCGGTTCACTGACATGACAATGCCAACCGTTCTGGCATGCTGTTTTCTCTTTAGCACTATTTCATTACCCAGCCACAATAAAGGCTCCCCTGAGTTCAGCGGTACATGAGCCTTGATGCCACATGAGGTCAAACCACAGTGTGTATACCCCTGAAGAGTAGCTGATACACTTATGTGTGTCTGTCCGCGTGAACTCACTGACCTCGGGTGTCTGGTACTGTAATAAAGCCAAATGAAAAGATGCCCAGAGAGACAGAGGGAGTCAATGAGAGGGAAGGAGGGCAGGGGGAGAGGGAGGAAGAGATGAAGGAGCTAAGGCAGGGATGAAGGGAAGAAGAGAAGAGTGCCCAACGCCTTGCCAGTATTCTATTTTCTCTCTTCTCTCCATGGTGAAGGTCAGCGATGGGGCAGTGCTGCTGTCCTAACCCAAGTTAGAGCCCCTCACCCTGGGACAGCATCCCACTTTGACCCCCTTCGTAACAAACTGGCAGAGAGAAAGATCCATCCAACTGTCAGGCACACTTGAAGTGAACTTTGAACTGACAATCCAATACATCCACGAAATACTCAACTACACATCAATGATAAAGATGTACCGCAGTTGTTTCTGACAGGCTGTGGTGTTTTTTTTGTCAGTAGATCTCCATCTGCATTCATCATCTTTCCAACTCAATTAGATTTTGCAGTATATGCAGTATTTGTTTTTCAAAATATACCTTTTCCCACCCAGGAACGGCAAATTCATTGCATTAGAATTTACATAAATGTATTTGGATGAAAGCCCCAGCAGACTGCATAGTGCCGTATCATACTCCTGCTGAGAAATACAACGCAGATTGAGTCAGTATACTTATGTAAACTAGCACAGGGGCAAGGCTGCAGGGAATGTACTTGGCTCGGAAGAACATTCGATAAGACAGAACGGCAACAAAAGGCAACATCTAAAACAACTAAAACATTTTTTATTAGGCATCTACTTTTATCTCTCTATATTCTTCTCTTGACATTCATGAATCTTGACAGCTATTTTACTTTTGCGCCATTTGTCTGTGTAACTACACTCTGACTCATTATTGGATTGAGGCATATTTCCTAGAAGGTGTATAGAGTACATTGATGCATTTCAGCTGAGAATCGTACTTAATAAATTCCAAATAAATGTGCAGATGTTATGTTAAGCTACTGCTGGAAGAAACTGGCCATATATATGTAGAGACAAATACATTGGTTGTGGAGCTTTGCATGGTGGATTGGTGTGTAGTTTATATGCCAAAACTACCATGGTTGGATTAACCTGGTTTTAACCCAAGGTACGTATTTGCTGCGATGCCCCATCAAAGTCAATGTGGCAGCTTCATGCCGTAAACAAACTACATAACCTTGACTCAGTTTTCTGTGTGTCAGAGCTAGGGTTAGGGTGAACACAAAACAAGGAATAATCACCTTCTGACTACACTAAAACGTATGTGATAAAGGTTCATTCTAGGATCGAAGAATCAGCCAAAAATGTTATATTCAGTGGTGCACATTTCCAAACAAACTTGGAAGTGATCCAACAACCAAAAAGCAACTGACACAGTGAACCCAGGCTATTGGGGTCCTTGAGATATTGGGCAGTGATCTATACTGTATGTGCATAATAGCTTCCCTCACATTTAACCTGCATATATATATTGCACCATTTGGCATTTTTGTATACTTGACGTCTTCCTTCTGTTTTACGTCTCATGATGTGAATGGGGCTCCGGGCTCAGACACATGCCTCTGAGTGCACAGCGGTATGGATTAGATTCTGATGGACAACTCCCAGCTGCTAGTATTGTGCTTCTGAGACGAGGTGTCACTCTGATTTCTTTCCTACCTTCCCTTTGTTCCAACTGACCCCGTCCACATACCCATAGCAGTTGGCCAATCTTTTCCTTCAAATAGCAACGTTCAATTCTGCTGTTGTCGATGTTGAGCCTCGTATAGTAATAGTTGTGCTAAAGTAATGAGAAGATAGGAAAGCCATCTAACTTTAATGGACTGAGATGTTCGTTAAATGTGTTCACTCACCGGCTGCCCACTCTGCAAACGAGATGAACATTAGAAAGAGTGTGATAATTAAATTAGAGGCTCTCATTAATGCGTTATTGGAAAACAAGTGCAAGGTACACCATTCCAGACCAGATAACGGTAGACATTAGGCCAATTTGTTGTTCCATTTATCAATGCAGATGTCCATACCTTCCCTTCTTCATCATCCATTAATTCATGCATTCGCAAACACTCCTCAATCTATCATCCGTCATCATTGTCCCTCCACCTAGAATAAAGTCATACTGACACCTGAATCAGTCATCTATCCATCAGTTAGCCAGTCAATTAGCCACCCATCCATCCAGTCAGCATGCGCCCAGTCTGGTTGAAGCAACCGGTCGGTAGGGTCATGTGAGTAATGAAGAGGAAAAGACGGATTCACAGCAAACCGCAGAGTCATGACCCGCGTATCATCCCTCTCTGACTCACTTTAGGGCTTTTCATCTCCCCTCACCTGTCTCTCTTTTCTCTAAGACCTTAATGTTTGACCTCTTTCACACATATTTTCACAGGCAGAACACTCTGGCCTCTCCAGGGACACAAATCACTGTGAAAGACAGGGGTTTCTTTTCTTCTGCCTTTATCTGGAGGTTTTTTGGAGAGCATTCATAAGAAACCATGTCTGCTTACAAGTCTGAGATTAGCTGCAATAGCAAGTACATATTTGTCCATGTTCTGCAATGCAATAATACCTTCTTGAATCAATGTTTTTGCCTTTGGATATTTGAAAGCAGGAAAAGGATCTTACACTATCAAACATTTGGAAAGACTGTGTTTCTTAAAGGGTACATCGATAACTGGGCCCCATATTGCTGCCAGGGGGGGTCAAAAACTGACTACACTGGAAAGGTCCAACTAAAGCTCTAGGGTTCCGAGGCAGGAGGTACATCAACTTCTTTGCTGCCACCGAAGTTCAAAAGAAAATAGAATTCTACTTTGTGTGTGTGATAAAATTCCATCTGAAGAATACCAAACAGAACATTTATTTTTCAACTTCTACCAAGCAAACAACGTTAGCATTGTACCATTAGCGAGGTATTAAGACGAACAGTAGGCTAACTGTTTAGGCTAACATGAAGTTTGTAGAGAGATACTCTCCAAGTGTTTTTTTTAGCAAGTAAAGGATCCACATTGCCTGACCAGCACCTTGACCCAAAACAGTAATGTATTGCAGCTTGAATCTAAAGAAGAAAATTATACTGTTTCTGAAAATAAAGTGAGGGCCCTTTGGTTTGATGTAAGGGTCCTCAGTGTCCCTTGTGTTCAGAAGGGCAGGCTGGTGGGAAGGAGAAGTAGGGAGAACAATGGCAGTGCTGACAGAGAAGGCTCTTGACTATGCTAGGTGCCTAACCAGGGCACTCCAAAAGCCCAAACATAGTTACACAACTACAACACTTTTGAACAGCCGTCAAACTCGAAGCTAAATCTGGTGGCTGCTGTTGTGTAACTGAAAATTGCCACTGTCCAGAAGAAACCCAGTGCTTCCAGTTTTCATCCATCCAACTATACATCATAAAATAATCCAGTAGATCTTAAAGTTTATTATACTGTATATGTTAAGAGTCTCATGCATTATTTATATTCTGTTTACAGCATATTTATCAGACCCTACGCATATGCTGAAATGTATTTGCATCCAATATACTTTCTTGGAGAAGAGGGAATTTATCTTGAAGTTGAAGCACCAGACGATCGTAACTCCAAGCTCAAAGGAAACCCTCACTTACGGATACTACTTTTGAAATGAAAAAAGAAACAAACCAATCTAATATAATATAATCCGATTTCTCCTATAAGGGGCATTCAAGTTCCATCTTTTTTCGCTGTTTGTTAGGGTTGAACTTGTCCTCTATTTGAAACATTTCTGAAAGTTCGACAAAGGGCGACCTCTGCTAACTTTTTCAAAACGCCTGATATAACAATGTCATCGCATTTCTATATGTTAAAATTAAAATGTCTGTACAAAATACTTCTTAATGACCCTGCAACTGAGACTGAATACTGATAATTTTTAGAAATAGCAAAGCAAAGGCTTCCTTCTTTATTTCAGAGAAGTTAGCGCTTACAGACTTATCCTAAAATTATTATGCAAAACAAACAGATTCGGCTGATTTCAGAGGATTGGATGGGTAAACAAATGCAAATAGATATTATATGAATACATATAAATATTCAATATCACCCAAAGTGTTCACACAGGCAAATAATCCCCCGGGAACTTTTTATCTGTGCTGCTGGGAAATCATTCCTTGGATGACTTTTCCCAGGAATACATTGTTCTTTTTTGTTGTTTTACTTTCCCAGAGGTATCGATGTGTGAGAGACAGAAGGGTCTGCATCTTAAGGTTGCTTAATGCAATTAACTCGACCACTGGGTTTTTAGTGTGGTGCGTGTGTGTGTGTGTGTGTGTGTGTGTGTGTGTGTGTGTATGTGTGTGTGTGTGTGTGTGTATGTATGTGTGTGTGTGTGTGTGGTGTGTGTGTGTGTGTGTGTGTGTGTGTGTGTGTGTGTGTGTGTGGTGTGTGTGTGTGTGTGTGTGTGTGTGTGTGTGTGTGTGTGTGTGTGGGTGGATGAATCCTTTTGTTGATATTAGTATAACTCTGTGTTTGTGTATATTCAGCCTCTCCCTCCAGTCAAGCTGTGGCTGATTTCTGCTGCCAACACTAAATAAGCCCGAAGCTTTGCTTATGCTGCTGTGTAATTGAATCAACCAATCACGCTGCTTAACTTTTTATTTTCTCCCTGTTTTGGGGTCAATTTTGGCTGTTTCAACTGCATGCTGAAATGACACGCACACATCATACAACACTGACTCATTGCTTTGAAGATGACACCAACTCACTTTAACAGACACAGACAGACAGACAGACACACAAGTGGATGAATTGCATGCTGATGGATGTTAAGCAGTTTTGACGAAGGAAGCGGAGAAGATATAAGCTGTGGTGGAGAGATTAAGAAGTAAAGAGAAAGATGACACATTAAACTGTCACATTACCAGGATGTTCCCTTCGTCACAAATCAAAAAGAAAATCAGCCTTGTCAACGATAGTCATGTATTCACGTTGATTTATTGACTTGTAAATGGGTTTCCTAAGCTTCAAAGGCCCGGGTTCCTTTTCCGTAGCCTTCAGAGGGTACGAAAAACACTTCTGCTGAAGAGAAGACACATGAATCTCTCAAATCAGTGAGTCTTCCCATTTGAAAATTCATTTTAGCCTCAGGATCTGCTGCCAAGTCTGTAAATGTGCTGGACGTACATACAACGGTTAGATATTGTACTTCCATTTTAACATATCCTGCATATAACCTGGCAGGGCCGGATTGGGACAATAAATCAGGCTGGGAATTATACATCCAGCCAGGCCACTACCAGTTTTTTTTTTGTGCCATTTTGCTGGATTTATTTGTCAATATGTACAGCGTTGCTGCCCATAGTGATAGTCCTATAGTTTAAATCTACTACCCAAAAATAAACATATGGATACGATTTACTATTTTTTTTTAAAAGTGCAAATCTATTTAGGAACCTTTTCATGTGAACATATTTTAAGTGGGGGTGGACCTCAAATCCTCTAGGGGGGGCGTGCTCCCCCGGTAAGATTATTCTTTTAAATGTTGGAGTTAAATGCATCAATCTGGTGCATTTTGAGGGGAAGATAAAGAGACTAGATATATGGAAACACCCATAGGAAACAGAACTCTATACATTTAAAAATATAAATCATAAGAACATGGCCATAACCAATAACATACCATATCCAATATGAAAAAACATTGAAACTTGTTTATTTATTTGTTTTTGGTTCATTTATAGTTGTGAGTGTGTCTGGGCTCCTGAACCAGCCTCACCTGTCTCTCTCCTCTCCCCCCTGCTCCTCTTTGAGGCAGCAGCAAAGACTAGTTTTTAGCTCTCAACAAGTTTTAAAAGTTTATATCTTACCTTTTTTCAACTAGTTAACTTTTTTCTTTTTATTATTCATGCATATTTTACTAATCACTTTCCTCAAATGGAAATATGTGTTTACATAAATGGTGACCAAACCGTTTGAGACCCACTGAGAACTTAGACTAAGTTAACTTTCTAAACACTCATAGAGTCCTTTACCTCACCTGAGCTGTATAGTTATCAGTCTCTCAGTCTGACAGGAGAGGACTCTCCTCCACCTTGTTGTTGAAACAGCTCCTTATATCCGTTAGCACAAGATGCTAACAACAACAATACACGTAACCGGTGCGCACGCTCTCTCTCTCTGGCTCGCGCCACACATACACACACCCTCCCGAGCTTGAATGACACACAGAGACCAATCGAGGGCTTTAGGGTATGATCTGTATGAAAGTGGCCATGTCGGCAGGCCACATCATGTAGACAGCCAGTCACCCTCTGTGAGGCAGAATCAGACCCACATTTGCGCAGCGTTGCGTTCACAATACATACAACAACAACAAAAATCCTCAGGCCAGCAGGCCACTTAACAGGCCAGGCCATCGGGAAACCTCCCGGTCCTCCCGATGGCCAGTCCGGGCCTGAAACCTGGTCAATGTTGTCATTTTTTCCACTTACGAGTCTCAATACTCTAAAAGCTAAAACCCATTCTCATCAGACCTGCAGGCATATGGTTGTATCCAAAAAAAAAAGTCAAACAATGAAATTCTACAAATAATGAATAAATAAAAAAGATTAAAGTCTGGTTTTACAGCAATATTTTGGGTGGCTATTTGACCTGTGTACAGAAAACCAGGGATGAGGCTGTTTGGAACTCCAAAAGCCATATTTTATGAACCATGTATTGCAGCTGTAATGTATTTCTAAATCTAAATAAAATGCTTAAAAAAGTTACAACCTGTAAAATGTGTCAAGTCATCACTAGTGCAAACATTTTCAGGATTTCTATTTGAATATCAACACTTCTTTGGGAAACTGAAGATTTTTAAGTCACACACTTCCTTTTCTTGTTCAACACACACAAATCCTCCCGCACATTTTCCTGAAAATATGACAAGTATTGACACTAGACAGCAAGAAAAAAGATCTGTTGAGAAAAAAGGGGAAAGAAGAAAAGGACCCATATGCCTTTGGGGGTGGAATAAGAGAAGCTGGATAGAAAAGAAATGTGACACACGGAAAAAAAGAGATGAAGAGAAGTCTACATAACACATTGCTAACTTCTGTGTGTGTCAATCAATAACTCTTCTACCCTAGAAATGATGGCGTTCAATATTTGTTCAACAAGTCTTGCTTTTCTGTCATACGCTTGCTTTTTTCCCACCATTTAAAAATCGTACCCTGCCACACATACACACACACTAATGTACTGTAACATTTATCATAGAAGTCAGAGTTCCTCATTCCCTGACTATAAAGTCATGACCTTTCACACTCATCAACTTCATATCTTTTCTGAATAATTTCCCTCTCAATCTCTCCATGCTTTATTGATCAGTCATATGATTCTTTAATCACTTAAGACCTTTTCTCTTCTCCCAGAGGTATAAAGCACATTAACCATTTAAAAGAGATATGAACTATCAAATATCATGTGTCAAATGGTCTTTTATTAATACGCAGGGTTTGCCTATCGGACCAGTTACACTAAAAGTAAATTAGCCAGATTAGATTTAAATAAGTGTATAGTTAAGCCAAATGATCTTCTCCACCAAAGTTGTGAATCGTGTCCTTTAATATTTGTTTAGGAAGTAGCTCGTGAAGTAGGCTACTGATTTTCAATGAAAGTTTCTAATATTAGCCTTTAGTTACTTACATTTCTTTATATTGTACACCTAATTAAAAATGGTATGGGAGTTTAAAAGGATTCAGATTCAGTGGTAGACTTGACTCTGGATACAAATACAATCAAACTCTATTCCAAGATTATCTGTTCAATTAAGCAACCTGTGCCTCCATACATGAGCATGTTTCATCATCAGCTTCTGCATTATGTGAAGTTCCACAAGGATGCATCCTGGGCCCACTTCTGTTTTTTACATATCACTCATTGCTCTGATATATTTTGTTATGCAGATGACACACAGTTGTGTCTCTTAAAATGGTATTACATGTATGAAAGACATAACCCAAAACCGTCAACACTACAATACAGTAGTCAGGAGGTATTTATCACGCAGTAACAAAAAGCAGTTTTAGTTTTTATTGACACAGATAGTGTTATACCCAAATTGTCTAAAGGTCCCTTTGTAAATCATGTTGAGAAATGTAGTAGAAACTTAGATAACATTTTGACGTTTTGACGTACAGTACAGTTGGTCAAATTTCGTAAAAAGTGGTAAACTTTTATGTTTTTTCTGTGTGTGTTTTTTTTTTCTTAAAGGACAGTCTTTGGAACCATATATGTTTTCACCTTTTGCTTTCTCTTCAAAATAGATTTTCTAACATGTGGGTTTTTTAAGGACCTGTCTTTCTGACTACAACAATCGATTAAATTAGAAGCTCACGTGGTGAGTTCGGTTTGACTATTATCTGTTAGAAATCAAATAAAATATGTAAATCAAACCCAAGTCGTATAAAACTAGAATCACCATTGAACAATTCACGACAAGAAAGAATTCTAGAAATGAGTGGCATCATAACTAATTGAGTTATAATAGTTCTCCTCATCTCTCCAAAGATGTTTACTCTTCACTTTCATTCTCCCTCATGCCTTTTTAAACGAAGAGTACAAACAGAGAACCTAGAGAGGGTCATTTTTCCCTCAGCTAAAGAAAAATAAACCAAAAAAAGAAAACCAAAAGCTTGCAGGAGAACATTTTATAACCATCTTTCATTACAAATCATCTGTGACACTTTCCTGCATATCCCATTGTGTGTATATGTACGTGTGTTGACTTGCAACCCCACTCAATGCCACATTTAACATAATCAGATTGGTTATTGATCACACATGTTCGCTCTCTGTATTGATCCAACATGTGGTAGAGTAAAATATAAAATGTATAAAATACTTGATACAGTCACTGAGGGAAGTGAGTTAAATCCAGTCACGAAAAGTAGTACAGTCAAATCCACACATTGTTAATGTTCCGAGGGAAACTCCGTTTGAATATCAAGAAGTCCTGCTGCTATTTATGATAGTAAGAGATGCAACTCTAACGCAATAATTGCATAAGGACTATAGATATCTCACAGCAATGTCTGGTTTACCAGGTTCAATCTTCTTTTGGCACTGTGTTTGTCAGTGTCAGCTCATGTTATGAGTCAGGCTGGATGCAGGAAAATGAAGAATCGTCACCGCTGCTATGAGTCACCATGACAGCCAGTAGTCATGTTGTATATACACAGCCAGGGTTAGCAGACAGCTAATCTGCAGCGTGTCATTTTCATGTAGGTGATACATAGAAGTCAGGCCTTTTTTATATATCTGAGCTGTGTTTTTTCTGCAGGAAGGCACAGCTAATATGGTTCTCCTGTACTGAGGGGAGTGCATAGTTTTGTTAAAAGAATAAAATAAAATACACGGGATATTCTGCTATACTTTAAAAATGTTCATACTTGTATAAACTACAATGAATAATAACAAATACTAAGACATCTATTTTTTAAATAGAATCTAAAATCTGTAAATTAAATGAATACCCCATAATGGGTTTAAAAAAACACTGGAAACATTTTCCTGTGAGGTTCAGTTTTAAAAAATGTATTCTTTACATGTTAAGATAAGATAAGACAATATATACTTTATTGATCCCAAATTGGGAAACTTTTTCATTACAGCAGCATGTTAAAACAAAAACATTGCACATCATTTGAAAAATAAAAAAGAATAGAACATTTTAAAAACATGAAATATAAGGAAAATATTTGTTTATTGCTGCTTTTAATTATTATGATGATCACCGCCTACAGAATTTGGCCACCTCTTTATGCGTTACTTCATTACAGTCTATATTACCAATGGTATTAAACTGATTATTTGACCAAATGTTGTGTGCATGAAACAAACTCATCAGAAATACGAGTGGGAAACCCTTCAATCTCAACGTGGAGCAGATTGCGCCTTTAAAGACAAGCAGCCACTTCAGTGACAGTACAGCGGTGTATGTGTGAGTGGGATGAGGCAGCAATAAACAGAACAGCTTGATGGCCTTCTATTCTTGGCAAGGCCTCCGTTCATCTACATCTTGTTTCATAAATTCACAGCTTGACTCTGATTTCTGCCTCATTACACTTTGAATGGAGCAAAGGCCTGTGTGACTGCGAGTGTGTGTGCGAGTGTGTGAGACGTGAGATTAGTGTCTTGGTCCCCTCGGAGAGATTCTCCGCAGCAAACAGAAGCAGATACACAACAAACACACACATATGGTCTCACAGTTCAAAGCACTCGCAGGAAAAAAATGGTATACTCATTAAGAAATACACACACACACACACACACACACACACACACACACACACACACACACACACACACACACACACACACACACACACACACACACACACACACACACACACACACACACACACACACACACACACACACACACACACACACACACACACACACAGCTTCATTCAACACAAGTGGACAGCGGGAGGGACCGAAGAGAAAAGAAGAGGCCTTGAGTTCAAGATTATTAGCAAAGGCAAGAGGAAGAGGAAGCGGAGATCACAAGAGTAGTTACGTGCAAACCGAGGCACCATGAGAGAAACAGAGGGAAAAAAGACCGTGAGATGGAGAAGTCAATATGCTTTGCTTTTTTTAAATCTAATTAAGCTTCAAAGGAGTCTAGCAATTAGCGCGTCCTTGTTAAATAAATATGTTGGGACAAGACACACACACAAATGCACACACGGAAACATTTTATCCCTGCCCAATCCCACTGTACTATCACTTTTCATCTTGCTCTCCCATCAAGGGAGGCCCTATTTAGTATTTTTTAAGTAATCTGTTCTAAATTACATCATTTCCTTGGGTAATTGAACACAGCAGTACTCCCAAAATGAAAGCTCTTTACTTTCATTTAACAGTAATTTCATTTTGTTAGATTTAATTTAAGCTAAAATGAACTTCCGTATTCACAGGAATCAACCTGGTTAGGGCTAGGGAACACTGTGGTTTGGGTTAAAGAAAAACTACGGAAGGGACAACGAGTACGGAAGGTACGTGACAATAAAAGTAAATTCAGGTTTCACATGGGATGCAAACGCGATTCTCCTGGAAAGAGTCCATTGTTTTTTGACCCACTTATCCACTCCAACGTTGAGTGCACATTTACTATTTCAAACTTTATACTGCTTGTTTAAAAAATATGGGAAAATATACGTGTTAATTTGGTGGACTATGCAAGAATAACGTCACCTTTTTGTGGGTTATAGTAACAGTGTGATGTTATCACATTTGGATCCATCCATCCACTCCAACCTTGAGAGTACATTAACTATTTCAAAATGTATATTTCCTGTCTTAAAATTGGTAAAAAACACATTGCGTGGGTGAAGCACGAATAACAGCACCAGTCTATACGTAGGTATGGCAACAGTGTATGAGAACAGCATGTACAGTGTGTGGTTATCACTTTAAAACATTTGAAAATAAATTAAAAACGATACAGAGTGTAAAATATATTTAAAAAAAATGCTTAACCTGTGAATATGTTGACTGAATTTAATATCATTATATTCAGCTCTTCTGCAACATGAAACATGATGAAAATGGAATTATGGATTATAAATAATTTTTTCAAAGCTACAGATACATTATTAACCTATGGATCAACCGATTCAGCCGCGTTCTTTCTCGTTTTAATGCCATTGAACACGTCTTTTGATCAGATTGACAGCTACGGTGAGACGATCTCCCGTAAAAGCTCCGTGAAGGTACGTGTTGTGATGTCTGTGTTTGCTTCCCCTGTCGCGAGTTCGGATCGCTCAGTGATGATACTATACCTATTATAATCTGTGGTGTCTCAGCTTTAATCGGATATACTGTATGTGCAGTTTCGATAAGTAATAAGGGTATCTTTATCTTGAGTTGTGTGCTAAAGTGCGTTAGCATGTTTTTGCTTAGTGCTAATTCAGAGGCTTGGTATTACCCTTGTGTTTTGTTTTGGTAAAAATGGTTCATATCTTCAGTTAGCTGAGATTCTTCCCGTTAATCTGGTGCTACACATTAATAGTTTCATAAATGTTAAGAAGCCCTGAGACACAGTCTCGAAAAAAAAACGGTGGGGGGGGTCCACTGGAGGGACCGTCGTCCTTAAGAGGTTAACCTGTGAATATGTTGAATATCATTATATTCAGCTCTTCTGCAACATGAAACATGATAAGATGTCAACTAAAGCACCATTCCATTTCTCGTGTCACATTTACTCCCTGCCTGCTCTGCGTTAGCTTGTTGTTTAGGAGCAGCTGTGCTATGCTTTTATGTGTAGAGACGCCACCAACACCATGCTGTGAATTGTAGTATTCATTTAGCCTGAGGAACCATATTAATGAACCGAACAATGTCTCCACGCATGAATATTATCATCAGTTGGGACTGTGTATAAATAATAACAACAACAAAAAAAAGACTAGATCCATTCTGTCGGTTTGAGGTCGTTAAGGTGGGTTACGGTTTCTGTGGCAAGTAATGTTCAAAGAAAAGCAAGGTCTGCATTAATGAGTTTGCAGGGTTCAATGTTGATTTGCCAGGTTGGAGTTGGAGTTGCCCCTAGCAAGGTCCAGCAAACTCAAATTAAAACTTTCTAAGACACATTTCTATTGGACCGCTTACTTATTTTAAATCACGACAAAACAGAGGACAAGGTCGATAAAAATAAGTCGCTGCTGTAACAACACTGATTACTACAGCAGGCCTCACAGATACATTACATTACATTACATTACATGTCACTTGTTAGACGCTTTTATCCAAAGCGACTTACATAATCAATACTGTGGGCAATCCCCACAGGAGCAATTTGAGGTGAAGTGTCTTGCCCAGGGACACAACGACATGCTGACTGCAGTGGGGTTTGACCCCCTGATCCGAACAGCAACACACAACCCACTGCACCACACGCCTCCCGAGATACAACTGACATTTAAAACTAGGCAAGTTTCTTCATTATCCCTAGTACATGCAGGGTTCTTTTAACATTCACATATGAGACAGTGTTATTGCTGAGATTCAGTTCATGTGCTCCACCCAATAGTAAGCAGACAATTTAGATAACCTTGTATCTTCAAGTCACACATATGGTCAGCTCTTCACTGGCCTAAAAGAAGGAAAGCCGGAGAAGGCAAACAAAAAAAGGTCATAACCTGTTATTTGAACCTTTTTTTCTCATGGACCCTTGTTCTACACCCGTAATTACGGATGGTGTACCACAGGGTTTAAGTCTCGGTCCTTTGTGATTTGCAAACAATACAATCTTGGTTCTCTTTTTTGGAGAGGAAAACATTTTTGCAGTTGGCTGACGTGTAAGCTCGACAATAAGGATATCCTGAGCTACTGCTGAGAACTTGATGCACTTTCCTGAGATACATATCCTCATACTATCGATAGAAACATCTAATTACAAACTGTTGTTTTTTTGTTAAGTAATTTTTAGTACCATACATTTTGTATTTATACTGTATTCTTTTACAGTACATTATGTCTCTTTTGCAATTGGTAACTTCATCTCAATGACACTACCATATTAAAACAATTTATAGAGAATACAAAAAAAGGTGTGCCATGAGGGTTTTATCCATCATATAGAAGATCTGCATTATTAATGGAAACAAAAATGAACACAAACACTTAAGTATGTGTGCTAAACAAATGGAATCATGCTCAGTAGGGATTCCCAGTACATCAGGAATTCATTACCAGTGCTTTCAGCACTTCTTCGATTGAAAATGAACATGCAACGATGTATATTTAGTATCACTTAAGTTCCACTGAATGCAGGGTCGTATATATAGAGATAGTGTTGATACATGGAGATGAAAGAGAGATCATCTGAAGTGGCTACACTGCCTGTTGAGATTAAAAAAGAAATACAAGGCCTTCCTTTTTACTACTTAAGAATGACCTTGCACGTCCCAATATATGAGTGTGGCTAAGTATGCAGTTATGCACCTTTTTGACCCTGTCTTCTTTTTTGTGTGTGCGTGTCAGTCAGTCTACTTACATGTTTCATAGTTCCTGACACATTTAATATTGAACTGGGTCACATGCCACAGAGGAATTATTTATTCATGCATGTACCTATTGTCCATACGTTTATATCCACATCTGCAAAGGACATGCAAATCCAGACTTGCAAACATTCAGATTGCGCATTTTAGACATTCTCCACATTTCAACACTGGCTGCACATACATTAAAGGGCATACATGATGTTTCAGGGGCATTTCAGGGCACATGCTGCACTTACATTCACAGCATGTGAGCTAAAACACCCCATGCATCACCTCATATTCTTTATGGCACTTAAGAGCACTTGTGTGAAAAATACTCACGATGCAATGTTTATCACCCGGGGCTCTTGACAGCTAACGTGCTAATTTCAGTGTTGCCGGTAAATAAAAGCCCTCATCCTTTCAGTTCAAACAAGAAGCTACAAAGTGATAAAGAATACAAACTTCTTGCTTTTATTTTGGTGATTGTTTTATGTGTCTATTTGTGTTGGGTTGATCGACATAACATTTTACAGAGATCACAGGGACTAAACGTGGACAATTCTATTTAAGTTCAGCTAGTGGCATTCAGTGCTTATGTTTTGTAATCCCTTCTTGCCCTATGATCCTTGCATTTTGAATTTTGTCCGTGATACAAAAAGAAACCCTTCCACTTCATACGCTACATAGAAAGGCACTCGCCTATTCACCCGCTAAGGCCAAATGGCATATCTTGCAAAGTCTATCCGCCTCGTGATTCAAATTCATTCCAAAACTGTAAGGATCCTTCTGTAGCCCATGGGATGCCCTTCCAACAAAGTTCAAGAACATCTGACCAGTGATTCTTCTGGTGAGAAAAACATGATCCGAACTGAAAACCAAACCTTAGCAGTGGTGGAAACATGTTCCCTGCGTGGGATTCACACAACACGAATACATTGTGGATTAGTGTATGATCTCAATCTAAAAAAACATATTCAACATGGTTCCCTTATATAACACAATACATATATCTTCAGCTGTTTAATATCCTGCCAGTTTCTGTCAGATGTAATCTATAAGATGCTTCAGTTATAGTATTGCATTAAAGAGGACATATTATGCTCATTTTCAAGGTCATATTTGTATTTAGTGTCTCTGACATGTTTCCATGCATCAATGTTCAAAAAGCTCTTTATTTTTCTCAAATTGCCTGTGCTGCTGCACCTCTTTTCACCCTCTGCTCTGATTGGTTAGCTGGTCGGCTCTCTGTGATTGGTAAACCGCTTGTATGTGTCCCGCCCCTTAACATATCACGTACAATGTGTTGGAGCGCTATAGCCAAATAGAAGCACGAGTGTTGGAAAGGGATGTCACTATGTTAAGAAGTAAACAAAGGAGTCCAATCGACACTTGACAGGAAAGGGGAAACCCCAAAAAGCATTATAGGGCCCTTTAAAGGGAGGGGTTGGGTCATTATGCATGGATGGAAAATACACCTTCAAATCTTACTCTGAAATGTGACAGAGCTCCCACATTGTTACAGCAACATGTGGATATGTGGAACCTCAAAATACACAAGTTCAAATCCTTGATAATGGAAGCACACTTGGAAAGGCACATAATGCTTGAGTAAGCACAAAGACATGGAGGTCCCGGTGAGGTCATTATTGTAAGGGGTTAACATACTGTACTTCTAGGTTCACTTTAAGTTCTCACATTAATTATAGAAATCACACTCAGAGTCTGCTCTTGCTTTATTCTTTCAACTTGAAATCTGTGACAATGCCCTGCTAAAAGAAACATTAGAAGCTCACTTTTCTTCCAGCCTGACATTTAGCTCCTGTTATCCAATAAAGCACATGGCTGTCCTTGTTCAGTTCTTGAAATGCTTTTACATTTTCATTTCGATGTATTCAGCTGTAATGTGCATTTATAATTATTTCTTTCCGTATTTCTTGGTGGAATTGTTGAGATTCTCTTCACTTTTAATCGAATTTGGTTAAATATATATATATTTTTAAATCTTTATGTAAACCAGTGTTCTTCTTGTGACGTCATCACATACAAACGGGATCAAAATAATATAACGGGATGTCCATAATACAAATATCTGCTGTCTACACCAGGAGTCAATAAATGTTGGCCTTTGCCCCTGGAGACTTATTTGTTATCGGACCAACAGCTGATTGGGTCTGAGATTGGCTGTGGGCTAAAACCTTCTTGGCCTATACATGTATTTATCTGAATTCTGTAAAACTTGCAACCTTTTAAAAGTCTGCTGAATTAGCCACTAGCAGTTTTAGTGTGCAGTGTACCCATGGATGTACAGGAAAATATCACGTGACCACTTTAATATTGAAAGAAGATGATTCCAAGGTTTTTCTATTATTTCTAAAGGTTTATTTATGTTAAAAATCTTCAAAAAGTCTACTGAAACTAAAATGATCATGTCTATGCGTTCATATTTGGTTGACTTGTGAGTCTGGGTAGGGTGCCATTTTTGATTAAATGTGCGGGCCTATCAAACAACTAACGAATTTCTGGCTAGAACAGAACCCGTCTTTTCTCACTGCATCACCTCTTCCTCAACGCTTTATCTTTAACTCTCTTGAGTCAGTCAGCCACACTTCACAGTTGAAAATCATCAACATTGCACTAAAGATCTGCCATGGTCAAACCAAAAGTTGGCCCAGAGAAATGTATGTTACCAATTGTAAGCTAGCATGCTAATGCTAGTCACTCAAAAACCACTCTCAAAGCTCTGTACTGAACCAATGAACCTCCTGTGGGGGATTGTTCTCAGACAGCTTGTAATTGATCAAGTTTCAAAGTTCACCAAAGTTTAACTTGGTCCAATATAACCCCTTTGGGTAAATCCCCCTATCATGGCTGTTCCATTATAATTACATTGTTTCAAATGCCTTTATTGATCAATCAATAGAACACATTTGACATTTAATATATTAATATATTAATATACCCAGTAAATGTACCTCGAAGGCTTTATACTGATAGGGGTCATGATAGGAGACCGCACAACCTTTTTTGTTTTGGCAAAAGGTTGAATCTACACAAACCCACAGGGTTGACCACAGGTGTTTTCAATAACAGTGTTTTGTCTATGGACTGTTTGAGACATGATTGTTTGTCTAAATAGTCAGAATCCAAACTTCATTCATAATTCTACATCTCTAAACCGTCATTTGAGTCTTTTGTTTCAACGACTTCTTGTCCTTAATGATATCATATTTCATTGCTAGTTTTAATAAGATCTCGTCCTTCCTCTCGGCTCCCTCGACAGTGAGTTTGGGGTCAGCTACAGATCGGCATCCTGCTGCGAGAAGAGATCCAATATCTTGCTCCAGGAACATCACAGCAGGAGGGACGCTTGCCAACACCGGAGCTTGAGTCCTTAATTACGATCTAGCCTTAAACCTGTCTCTTTGCTCTATTTCTCCAGCTCTCCCCTGTCCTCCTCTGTAGTCATTCCGCTGGCACTCTCATGCAAATACAGCTCATATAAATGTCAGCAGCATTACAGGCAGCCAAAAGCTGGAAGGGCTGAGGTGACCGTGGAATGATTGTGCAAAAACACAAATTCAAGAAAAAGTCATAAAATAGAAGACATTGAGACCTTTCTTTTGTTTCACCGACTACTCTTCCCCTCCACTTTCTACCATCTCATTATGTTGTCTCACTCGGATTCAGGGTCTATTTCTTCGACTGTATCCCTATCTTTCTGTTTCACCCCTCTTTCCTCTCGCTCTTGTTTTGAAGTGAAATGAGCGTGTTTGATTGGGAGCTGAATAGGAGAGTTGGAGGAGAGGTTTGGGAGGGAGGGGGGAGGAGGTGAGGGAGATTGTGGGAAGAAAGCAGGTCCTATATATAGCGCTGAGCGTGGGTAGGTACCGTATTGACAGGAAAGACACACGGTTTCTATCCAAAGAAAGAGAGAGAGGGATAATGAGCCAGAGATAGAGGTATAGAAACAGACAACTGCTGATATGTATGTCTCTGTGAGAACAGTAATATAGTATCAGAAAAACAAGTCGCATCCAGTAAGACGTCATTCAAATGACCTCCTTTATAGCAACATGTGCACCTATTCTACTACCACAGGTCCAAATGAGAAACCTTGTTGAAAGAGGACATATTGTGCTCATGTTCAGGTTCATAATTGTATTTAGTGTCTCTACTGGGACATGTCTCCATGCTTTAATGTTCAAAAAGCTCTTTATTTTTCTCATACTGCCTGTGCTGCAGCACCTCTTTTCACCCTCTGTCTGAAACCAGAGCCCAGTCTGCTTTGATTGGTTAGCTGGCCGGCTCTGTTGTGATTGGTCAACTGCTTAGAGATGTCCCGCCATGTACAATGTGTTGGAGCGCTAGTCAATAGAAGTGTTACTTAGTGATGTCACTACTGTACAGAATAGTAAAGTTGCTGTTTTAGTTTAAGGCGAGACACGGCAGGCAAAAACATAGTTTTTCCTGCACTGGTCAATTTTGAGATTTTGTGCTATTTTGATTCCATAACATGTTTTCTTTCAGGCTTTTGGAAGGAAAACGTACAAAATACACATTTAAGTGTTTATTTTACTATAGTTTGTCTATTTGCGTCTGTAGATTTCTCCTACATTCACCAAAAGTTAGCATTCTAACGTAACATAAAGTACTGCGACCGCTGTTTGCACCATGTCTTCAGAGGTATCGTTGGAAAGCTCCGTTTCTCCTGCACAATCTCATCGGATCCAAATATGGTCATTTCCTTTGTATCAGCAACCAATCGTGAAAGTGCAAAGGGGTCTTAAACCAAGAAACGAAATCTCATTGGCTGGTGTCAATTTCTGACAACGTGATTCGTTCAGATGCGTCACGTGGTGTGCTAAAGCACTTCCTGGTTAGCTTTCCGCTAGAAATTTAAATCTGAAAATGGCAAAATAACGGAGAAAAAAACGTTCACAGAGAAGATGACAACAATTGTCACTTGCACAAAGCAAGGTTATACAAAAAACAAATGACCCCGAACATGAAATACCTTCACGGAGTGCGTCGATGCGCAAGCTATCATCCAGATAACAGGAGGGTTTAGCTAGCGTCACACTGCAATCTTTAAAGGTCGTTTTCTCAAAATGAGTTTTTTCTCCTACTCTGAGTTCGAAATTTCCACTTCAGTAGCAGTTACATACACCAAACCTTCCAGTTATATTCCTATCAATATTATGAAGGCTTTTACAGAAGGGTTTGGTCATATATAATTCATAGCCTGAATTATATAACATTTTATACCTAAAAACATGGTGAAAATTGATATTTTAGGGCTGTTGACAGTATTTTCTGATTTATGGAGTGATACAAAGAGATATCCAAAATCCCTTCTGTAAAAGCCTTAGATACTAATATGACTACAAAATGAAACAATAATTTTGATCCTGGCTTTATCCAAAGTTCAGATTTCGGTTCCTGAAATGTGTTAAAATATGCGCATATTTCATGAGATAATGGTTCATTTGCATATTTAAACATGCTATTTCAGAAAACTTGTAATACAAAAAACAATTGCCTTATTGTAAGTAATTAACTGGAGACATTTTTAGCTGATATCTTTAAGTTAAAAAAATTACCCTATTCACCTGGGGTGTCTCGCCTTAATATATGAATTGAAAGCATACACTACTTTTGACAAACAGGGGTCTGAAAGAAGTGTTTAAATGTATATTACATGTGCTGCATAATATATTTGACTACTTGTAAAATGTTTGTCACACTGTGATCCTCCTAATAATCCCCATTTTTGAAAACTGTAATAGTAGTCTGAATAAATCATTTGTATATAACTGTAAGGAAATACAGTTCTCTTTTTTTTGGTCTCCTGATTACGTAATCCTGTTATATGTCATGTGTTACCCCCCAAGCCTGGCAATATGTTATCTGTATTTTGTTTAGCCCAACCAATGCTGATTTCAGTTATGACATTTCTTTTTCCTTATGGTATGCTCCAGTTCAAACCCCCTGAATATGTCACTTTGGAAGATTCCATTCCCTCACTATCTTCAAACTACCTAACTATCAGAGATTTACAGGAAGTGCAATATACAACAAAGTGTTGCTGTTTGTAATGATATCTCACTGATATTAGCCTCATTGTTTACTGTTCACTGGCTCACAGATGAATAAGTCTTGTGTTTCTGTTAATGCCAACCAAATGTTTCTGTCAATGATTCATATTCAATTATTCTACTGACTTCTATTGTGAAGCAGTCACAGGAAACAAAATGTATTTGTTACAGATGTCAGCACTGATTGCTATTGTTCATCTAAATCCTCACTCATTTTCTACATTTTTGACAGCTGATTGCAGGGAGGAACAGAGAAGAAGCAGCTACAGTCAGTTCTTAGATGAATAGTTTGTGACTAACCTAACTGTGCCATGATGTTGTGTGGAAAACGACTCATACCATGTGCAGCACGAAAACAAAGTGCAGTTGCTTGTGGCATAATGGAAAAAGGCCAATGACTAACTGACTACTAACCTCGTTTTTTGTCACTGTAAACTGTTGCCCCAGTTGCTATAATGTTCAGATGTCCAAAACATCCTGATACCTAAACAACAGAAAAGGTTGTGCATTGGTCGCAGTTTTAACACGTGGTTGCTCTGTTCTGAGAACTACAGCCACTTGAGGTAGCAGCCTGACAAAGAATGAAAATATTTAGTGTAATAAGAAGCTTGCCCAAACTCTATAGAGTGGTGCTGTGATGACATATTTCTGTAGGTGAACCGGGAAGTGAACAACGCAAGGGCTCTCTCGATAAAAAGCAAAAGGGTTTTCTCGTTCGATTTCGGAATTTTGCAGAAAATAAGCTCACTTTGTGATTTTTGAAGAGTAAATGCAATCGGCAGAAATAAAAAGCTAACGTTAAGCCACCACCACTAAGCTAAAAACGGACTAATGTCGGCATGAGGATGTTTAGTAGTTTATTTAGTCACCATCATTTCTATGACATTAACGAGTGAGGTATTTACTGACGTATCTTATGTTGTAGAATAGAACATGAAAATCTTGTACGTTCTTTTTAGGCTTCGAACCAAAACACCTTCAAAAAGCCCTTAATTCCGAGACATGGTACCGCAGAAGTGTCGAAGCACTCATTACTGAACCACTCTACATTTTTGGGGGATGATATTCAACAATAGTTCCGACAAAATAGCTGCTCTATGTGGGACCCATAGTAATATTGCGTCTGGTGATGGAAATGAATCACTTTATTTATTCCTGTATTTAATGAACCTGTTTTTATCTGATGTATTCTTGTGCAATGCGAATTTGAGTGTTTAGTACCTTAAAAGGAGTGAAGCTCACACAGGGGGGGGCAACTCGGGGGGTCCTTCGGGTGAAGCGCGGGAAGGTGAGGGGATCGCTGATTGGACGAGGAGAGTGTGTGCAGCCTCGTGATGTAATGCGTGTTGCAGAACTACTGAAGTAAAGAGTATTTTTGTTGTACTTGTGCACGCCTGGAAGTCCATTTTGTGTCCATGTGTGCAACATCTACAGTAGAAGAAGGTTCTGCCCTAAGTATTCTGGTATGAGTTGTCACTTGTTTTTACCACCATTAATGTTGGAGAAAATGCAAGTTGTCTCCTCTTATGGGCCTAAATGCATTGATACTGTGGATGACCTTGCCTCTTCTGAGATAGGAGAGAGCAGGGCATAATTCATGTTGTTGATACAGACGAGAGGACACATATTTGTCGTCTCCTCAATCCTTCGAGGGGCAAAGAGCAACAACTGTGCGGAGGAAGTACGTGACTTTCCAGAGATGTTCCCGACACCTGCTGACGATGCTGGCGCCAACTCGATTTACAACTTTGTTGCTATCTCCTAACTTTGGACTATATAAGCTTGATGTTTTTTCCGGCTCCGTTGAGCAGCATACCTCATGTGTGTGAGTTGAACCATATCCTTTGTATGTGACTTAACTCTGCTCCTTCTTGCAAGAATAAATTAGTACCTGACTATTGATTCTCATCCCGGTGTCGAGTGACATTTTCCTAACAATTAATCACAGATGTACCCAAATAAACATGACTGACATATAAGAATTAAACACTACATTCCATACAGCCCTATAGAGCTGTTTTGACCATCACATATATAAAGGTACATATTTAAGTACATACAAATGTTCACTAATGGCAGATGGAAATAGGCGTAAATGTTGCTGCCAAGTTAACAGGCAGGTAATGGCCCCACTTGTGTTCTTATACTCTCCTTATCACTCTATATATTCCTCCGCCCTTTCTGTGAAGTGGTAAGTCTTCTCTCCCTCCTAGGGTTGACATATTCACTGCAATTTCCTCCCTTTTTATTCATATCCATCTTTTAGTTCACCTTTCACCTCTTCCTTCACCCCTATCTCCGCTTCAATCACTCAATCTCATCTTTTATTCCTTCATTTACTTCATTCCCCTCGTCTGTCAGTCCTTTCGATGGCAGTTTATTTCTATGCCAGTAGTAAATACGACTGTAATGTACTCTGAATGATATGAATGTGGGAAAACAGCAGGGATAACAACAGCGAATTAACATTCACAATGATGGAGGCAAACAGCGAATATAAAGCTATTGAAGTTCATAAAAAAAAGAGATAAATGTCAAGGTAACAACAGTAACAGTTGATGTGATTGACTACGTGTTTTTACCTCTTCCTCAGCAGGTTCATCATTTATTGTTATTTGTTCTCAGATGGAAGAAAATAAAAAGAACAGTTTTGATTTCCTGGGCTTTAATTGCATTCAAACTGTTTGACTATCTGCTTCCCCACTTGAGTGGAGTTTTGAAAAGGAGCCAGTGTGAAACTCTGGGGAATTAACTCGCTTTAAAAATACTAGACACTTTAAAATGAGGTTCATTTCACACACTGGTATCCAGGATTACTTTGTTTCTGTTATCTGCAAAAGCAGAAACAACCATTAAGAGCTATTTTGTTCCTGATTTTTTCCCGGCTTTAGTTAAAGACAAACACATTTCTTTTGACTATGTGTGCAAGATATCCATTTTCCCAGATGTTTCCATTCCTTCCTCATCCCATTTGTGTTGTGTGAGCGGCCTGCTGTGCTGTGTCTTGCAATGTATGCACAATCGATGCATATCTCCCATGGGGACTGTCACACTTATTAAGTAATCGATAACAGCATTCCCATTAAAGTTATTTCAAAATCAATACAGCATTCAGATTAAAACTATGAGCTAATCCATACCATTAATATTCCAATCAACGAGTGTATGATCAGTGGAGATGGGAGCAATCTCGGAGCAGTGTTGCGTTAACCTCGGCATCGATGAGAACAGTAAGGTGTGCATCACTCCTCTCACTTCCCTGTGTGCATGGATGAGAACAGTAAGGTGTGCATGGATGAGAACAGTAAGGTGTGTATCACTCCTCTCACTTCACTGTGTGCATGGATGAGAACAGTAAGGTGTGTATCACTCCTCTCACTTCACTGTGTGCAGAGCAAACCACAGGGGCTAGCTGCTCCTTTAGAAGGGCTGGTTACATTAGCTCCGGTTTGTTGCTACACCGGAGAGACACACAGACTATACCTACGTTAAGCCTCTTTTTGTTGTTGCTTTACGCATCTCTCTGTGATGTGTGTCTCTTTGTAATTGTTTTAGGTCTTTTTGTAGTTGCTTGTTGCATCTTTGTAGTCATTTGGGGTCTCTTTGAAGTTGCTTTTATGTCGATATGTTGTTATTTGAAGTCTCTTTGTAGTCACTTTGTGTGTCTTTGTAGTCACTTTGTGTGTCTTTGTAGTAATTGTGTGCTTTTTGTTTTGCCTCTTTTCATAGTTGTTGTGTATCTTTGTATGCCTTTGTATCTGTTTTGATCTCTTTGTAGTTTTTCTTGGTATCTTTCAAGTATTTTTGCCTCCTTGTAGTTGTTTTGTGTCTCTTTGTTGTTCTTGTTAGTCTCTTTGTAGTCATTCTGTGTCTCTTTCTGGTTGTTTTGCCCCTTTTCAAAGCTGTTGTGATTACCTTTGTGTCTTTGCAGCAGTCCTTTCCAGGTAATAATTAACTCTTTGGACCTTTTTTTAATGAGCCAAGTGCTGCCCACTTTAACTAAGATAACATTGACTGTGAACTTTTTAAGTGATTCCTTCACTGATTTATTTTAATTTGAAGTTTCACAGCCGGGAAAAATCACAATGTTGCTCTCAGTTTGCAAAGCCATAGCGATATTAAGTGTGACTCCCATAACTCTTAAGATTGAGTTAAAGTGCTAACTTAAGAGTAAATCGTTCTCCTCTTCAAGTGAAGAATAAAATACATATATTAAGCAGCTCAAACCTACTTACCGTGAAGCAGTAACCTTTAAGAGCAGCTCTCAAGTGATCACATGATTAATAGATGTGTGTGCAGAGGAGTTACGCCAAATCTGGCAACCGCTGTCAGTCACTGAGTTTTAATATATCAGACTGTCACACCCTCTCTACCCCTTTCCTTTCAGCTGTTTTCTCTATAAAGGGATCGATCCCCCCCTAAAAAACTATCTTAAAAAAGTAAAAATGTTGCCTTAACATATATGAAAGTGTGCAGCACGTAAATCAGAAAAAAGCATTAAATACAGGGAATTTATCATCACATACTAGAGTACTGTCAAAACATGAGTGGAAGCCTTATGTTTGGTTGTTTCCACTTTTGATTGAAAAGGGCCTCTGGAGATAACTAACTTTTCAGAATGATGCATATTGCTTCTGATACCATTTTCTTCACCCCAAATCATATTTCACAAGAAAAGTCTGTGTTCAAGATGAATCATCAGCAATATGTTGATCGTTTACAGGGGGAAGAGAAAGGCACTTTGACACTTTGTCACTATGCGTGAAATAGTCTTGTTAAAGATAGGGAACATTTGTGATCATGCTTTAAAAATCTAACAGGATTTTCACCCGAATTAAACTGCTATGCAACCACTTGGATTTATTGTAAATCCTCCGTGGCTTCAATTATGTTACAAACACAGTATTTTATTTCAAGCCAAACAACAATATTTGTTTCTAAATAACCTAACTTTTGCAACTTTAACCGAATATTTTGAAGAAACTGCATCCATAGTCACGCAAGAAAACATGTTTCTCTGAAATAGAATTTGAGCATGACTTTTATTTATGCGGGAAAGATATTCTTGTAAAAGAGCCAGTTTACCTCCAAATCATCATTAACCTAATAACAAAAAGTGTTCATGCCATGCTGTCCAATGGAAAACCATTTGCATCATGAATACATTATCAGATCTGGTGCAGTGATGCTCTATCGTTTGTCCAATCTGAAGGTACTTTAAAAATGGTCAAGTTTCAAAATGCAATAGCTTAACCATTTAATTGTATGTGCATGCTATTGAGTTTACCCTCCTTTTGCACAAAAACTCCTACAACTGTTACAATAAAAAAATAAAAACTACTATAAAAATGCTTGCCAATGGAAAAGCAATTGCGTCATGAATGCATCAATAGATCTAGTATAGCTTTCCGAAATGCCATAAATATTCTATTGTATGTCCGATCTGGGAGTACTTAACTAGCCAGCTCACCAAAACACAACAAGGCTCTGGTTTCAGACAGAGGGTGAAAAGAGGTGCAGCAGCACAGGCAGTATGAGCAAAAAAAGCACTTTTTGAACATTAAAGCATAGAAACATGTCAAAGTAGAGGCACTAGATACAAATATGCAACCTAAAACAGTTTAAGAATGTATTACACTTTTTTTGTTTGTGTGCAAAAACTCCAACCAAAGCTTATACAATAAAAAAACAAACAATATGTGCTTCTAAAGACCCCTCTTGATATTTGCAGTCTCGCCAACTTCTCTCACACTGGTAAGGAGAATGCAAAAATTAACCTATCCACCTTGGGCACAGGGAAGCAGCCATCTTTAATCAGCCAGTCTCTTACTGTTCTCCTCCTGGTCAAACAAGAACAGTCTCTTTTATTTTTTTGATCAACCAGTACATCCTGTGTTAATGAAAGTGTCCCCCGGTCAAGAGTTTAATAGAGGTTAAGAAAAGCTTCCCCCTGGAGCAAGTATGTTCTTTCAGAGCCACATCCCCGCCAGCAACACACACACACACACACACACACACACACACACACACACACACACACACACACACACACACACACACACACACACACACACACACACACACACACACACACACACACACACACACACACACACACACACACACAGTGACGCATCACTTCAGGTACAGTGTGTTCTTTATCAAAACAGACAATCCAACCAGGATATTCCTCATACCTTCAGATATGCTTCACTTTGAAAGCAGAACAAAAGACACACTGACACACACAAGCACACACTCAGGGAATACAACAAAGTAGGTCAGGGCTACGCCAGGTCAGAGCAGCAAAGCAAAGCTAATAGATGCAGACAATAGGTGTGTGTGTGTGTGTGTGTGTGCGTGTGCGTGTGTGTGTGTGTGTGTGTGTGTGTGTGTGTGTGTGTGTGTGTGTGTGTGTGTGTGTGTGTGTGTGTATGAGAATGCAACTCTCCGTGTGAGCCATATGGAGACAGACTGAGAATATATGTGTGTGCTTGCTTCGCTCAAGGCTATGTGACCATGACCTTAACAAAGTGCATGACCTCAGCATGTGCGTAGCTACTGTGGCATTATAGAACACAGCATACATCTCCTGTATGAGCTATAATGGACAACATTTTGAGTTGAATACCATTTCCGAAATTAGACATAATTGTGTGATTGCTGCATATCTTGATGACCCCTAACAAAAGTTGTACGTTTTGGGGTATTGCTTACCGTTCCTCGGTGATTGGTACCAATCTATTGATAGCGATGCCTAACAGGCCATAGCTCACCAATGCCAATTTCGACTGCGACCACATTTAGGAATGTTGTAGGTACTGCCTATAGGCACAAGTTTGTTAAACCTCATACATTCTACCCACAGGGAGGCTACAGTAACATGTATCTACACATTTGGTAAACAACCACAAGTTTGTGCATGACCTATCAAAGCATAGCTCCACTAGCTTCCCCTTGTGGCCATTATTAAAACAACTCGGGATAACTTCCCAATCTCTAATATTTAGAATGATATGTTTTTTTAAAGGGTCATCTGTGTTATGATCAATCCTGCCTTATAACTTGGCCTTTAACATTTGCACAGACAAATACTATCTTTGCCTGAAATACTAAAAACTTACCTGTAATGAACTAATACCAGGTGTACTTTTATTATTTGACACAGCACTAGATGCAGCAATCACAAGCATATTCTTCAGCATGTACAACTATTCTAGACATAAACTGTTGTTACACTTGGCAGTTTGAGGCATTTGCAGCCTGGTTGGAGTTAATATGTGGGCACAGTACTGGTCTGTCAATAAAATGCCAATAAGAAAGTCGTTCTCTTTATTGGGCCAGGGGAACGACTCAATGCTCCCTTAACACAAGGTTAAGTCAACGAAGGAAAAGGTTTCTCCTCAATGGTGAAAAGTATGAAATGTGTTCTATTAACATAAAGAACAACTTGATTTGTCAGTTATTCTGATAAAACATGTGTGCTTCATGAGGCAGATTGTACTGAATAGTAAATTCAATTGTAATGTATCTGTTTTCTTAGGGTGCATCGTTCTTTCTTTTTGTCAGTTTCTACAATTACATTTTAATGACCACACTCTTAAAGGTTTTTCATGGCTCTAGTGAAATATGTGCATGCATTTTGATGAAGCACCCTTAACAATAATGCTTGAATGAGGAAACAATGTCAAAATACAACATAAAACATTCCGACTTCCACTGTAGAATGGAGTAAGAAGGCAAACATTACGTATTCAGAGCACTTCCTTGTTGAAATGCATGAAATAAACAGCATCCCTTCCTCCCTGTACAGCTCAGATGGGTTTTTTGGAACACTCTGTACCAAAATGTGTCACAACTGCTGTCCAAGGTGCTGACTGTAGGACTGGAATAGTTGCAGGAGCTGTCCATGGTACTAACACTTCTCAATGCACTGACGGCAGGGTAACTGCTGTTAGCAACGATGAGAGATAGTCTTAACAGAATTGACAAGCAGTAACTTTTCAAATGTATCTAAATGATAACTGTGTATATATTATCATCGTTATCTGCAAAGGAGGACAGATTTTTTGTTTGGTTTGTTGTTTGTTGGTTTGTCTGTTTATCAGCCAGAATACAGAAAGAACTACTGGCCCGATTTTTATGAAACTTGTTGAAGGATTAACAATACACCAAGGAAGAAACCATACAATTTGGGAAGGGTTCCAACTTGAGGGGCAGATAGTTATTCTATGATTTCGTTAACATTGCCACATAGGACATGACCTTGGTAGAGGAATGTATTCACAGAGGGCCTTTTTGGTTATGAATTGGGATCTTGAGTGAAACAGAAAGATGATAGGTTAGGGAAAGGGTGTAGCATCAGCCAAGGAATAACCCATTTAATATTGGCGCGGATCCAAAGAATAGGGAGACACATAAGTTTCCTATAAAACAGCTATTTGCAGAGATCTACGATCTCCAACTGCCTTTTTGGTAATGTGTGTCAGGGTTTAAATGTGTTTGCCTGATGACTTAAAGACTGGATAAACATGTAATAAAGGAAAAACATTAGTTGTAAAACTATTTGGGTAAAGCTAGAGAAGGAAGATCTTTTTTTAATGAAATGCAGATAGTCGTATTAAAATAGTTGGTTTGCAAATCTTGCACTTCTTGATCTTTAAAAAATACTCAGGGATTTATAATCTATTAATCACCCAGTGAGATTCAGACAAGAAGGGTCAAATGAATGCAGAGGCTGATATAAGGCGGGTATAAGTACGTATAACACAGCTTAGTTGAATACTTGATTCTGATTGGTCAATTTGGACATTCAGTTGTCTGCCATTTTTTTCCAATAGCAGTCCGTTGCTAAGGACGCTCTGACCCAGGTTCAGTCATTAATCAGCAGTAAGCAGAATACTAAAAAGAAGTATTAGAACCTTAATCAGAGCTACCGTTGAATTAAGTTGTTCTTGCCGCAGTGGAGCCATGGCTACACTGAACAGAATATATATTCTAAGTGCAAGCAATATGATAACTTTTAAATGCGTATTGTGAGTCAACTTTTTGATTCAATTAGTAAGTAGCTTTGTTATAAGTGGGATAAAATGCAGCAAGCTGGTTATTAATGAGAAAAGGACCCGAAGGGTGAGCAGGACCAGGATCCTAAAGATCTATGAAGCAATTCAACATTTTCTTTTCTTCAGAGCTTTCTACCTGGAACATATCCACGTCTTGTGAAGAGCTCCCATGTAGCCTAGCGTGTATACCAGTCTGCTTTGAAACGACATCAAAGGAACATTACTGTGACTTGATGGATTTGTTGTATGCCGTCTCTTTTTGTTGCATATGGAGCAATCCAAACTCCTGAGTATCATTTGTACTGCCCCCAGATGCTGCAAAAAGCATCCTCAGAGGAGACATCAGAGATGAGTGTTACGTATGTAATGCACGTAATTAGACGTTATCGAGGCTAAACAGACCGTTGCGGAAGATGCGGATCATTTAGAGGGTTGTTCAACATGACAGAGAGACGCAGAGACGGAGTGGGAGAGGAAGGAAACGGAGAGCAAAGAGGACAGAAATAGAGGAACACAAAAAAGATACAAAGCTGTGAGTCAGAGGAAGCAACCAGAAGAAAGAAGGAAAGAGTCTCCAAAGGCTCTTTAAATACAAAATGGCTAAATGAGTAGATTATATAAATAAGGGTGGAAATAAAAAGCCCACAGGGATGGAGTGAGCCGCTGATAGAAGAAAGGAAGAGAGAGAGAGAAGGGGGTACATTCATTTTGAGGTTTGAAATTAAAACGGCTAAATGATCCGATTATCAAACCGGGAGATTTGAGTTGGGCACCAGCGGATTCAACGAGAGGAGGAGGAAGCAAGACTCATTCATTCAAAAATGCACTACAAACATCTGAAAATAACCTTTGATGCTCAGAAACAAACAGGCCGACACATTCAGTGGCTCCACTGAGATAATGGCGTCTTGTCCGGGATCGCACGCACGCACGCACGCACGCACGCACACACGCACGCACGCACGCATGCACGTGTGGCAACCTACAATATTTAAAACATTACGTGTGTGTGTGTGCATGTGTCAGGTCAGGTTATGATTTATGAATAGGATGCTGCCGGGATGGTAATGGTGGAAGAAGATGTGAGGTGTTTTAAAAGTACATTAACCACCTAATGCTCCAGCATTCAAAGTCTTCCTACAAAAGTATAATCAGAAAAATAAACATTAAGTATCAAAAGTAATAGCAGTCATTATGGTGGTGGGGCCCTAAATATAATTACTGTTCCCAATGGGGACATTTTGAATTGCTTTATACTTATGTACTGTAGTAGTTTGAACTGTATAATGCATCATATTTAAGAAGATAATAAAATAAATTAGAAGAAAACTTTAAAACGTTTAATTATTATAACTTAATAACGAGTTACTCTGCTAAATTTAAAAAGAGTTGAAAGTATAACAGTTGTCGATGTAATGTATAAGTATAACATATCATAAAATGTAGCATACATTCCATGTGCAATATTACTTTCAATATCATTTAAAATATTACTTTCAAAACCGTTGCTTAATAAATATTTCTTAATTGTACTAAACGTATCTTACTTGTATTTTTATCCAATAGGCACTGGTGTTAACATTACTTTCTATCCCAATTTATATTGGTTGCACTATTGTTTTTCATTACTTTTACAGTTTTGTAATATTTGTACAGTTTTCTTTTAGGTTAAATACAATGTATCCTTACAATATTTCAAATAGTGTCATCTACCTTTGAGTGGTACATTTCCAATGTACTAAGGATTAAAGGCTTCATGTGGAATTGATCAAGCTTGTCACAATATCAACAAGTTGATTGGAAAGCTGCGACTTATTCCTTCCTCAGAGCAAGTTGTTCAAGTTAAAAGCTCAGAGTAGACTCAAAGTTCTCTCCCTGTGACATAACATGGGTAATTTAGGACTGATTTCCTACTCTGACTTCCTTGATAAATACAGACCCCGCACTCTAACCATTTTCTTTGTAGGTATTCAGACAACATTTTTGCTTGCACTTGACCGTGGAGTTGTCCCAATGTGGCTGTTGCTTTCTCATTCTGTGTATGTGTGTGTTTGCTTCCTTCAAGTTTGGTCTGGCATCTGCAACTTTTCACTCCATTTGGAAAGGGGGTCCACTCTCTGCGTGCATTTTAAATCATTTTAAAAGTGAAAGAGCACCTTGTACTCTGTCTGCGGGGGCGCTAATAATTTGGTAAGGGCAAAAACATCTTTTCTACCTTTGTGGTCCTAAGTGTAGGCACGAAAAAGTGTTTGTCCTCCTCTCTGCCTGACAGCCAAATACACCTTTCGTGAATAAAACATCAGGTATAAAGCCTGGGTATATAATCCAATCTGACGGCCCCAACAGCCAGTAACGTTTGGGCTGAAGATGGCTGCTGATGGAGTTGTATAAAGAGATTATGAAGAATGTCATCTCAGATTTTTCACTCACTAATTTATTTTTTAACACCTTCCCTTAGCTGTAGTTTCTCAAAGCAAATGTACAGTTTGGGTTTTTAAATAGTTTAGTCAATTGTGTCATCTTTAAACTTTTCCAAAAACAAGAGTTTATCGAGGATTAAACACTAGGTTTACTGTATCTCAAAAGCTGCAAATATAAGTTATGTCGTTAGCTAGCTACATTTTGTGGTGTTACAGGTTAAGTTTAAGAGAAAAACCTGTTCATAAAAAGCATTGTTTTGTTTTACTCTGCTGGAGCTGCTACTTGATGCTAATTTATGAAGACATTTGCGCGTCTGTCCTGCTTTGTTAGATTAGGCAAAAAGAAACACTCCGGCAACCTTAGCTAGTCGTTTTAGCGCTACATTAGCTAAAACACCTTTAATTAACCAGTCAACTGCAACACAACAGACTGGTGTTTTGCCTGGCACTTTTATAGCTGGCATATCCATCCGGTATATGTTTTAAGTCATCAGGAAATATTTAAAACTCATCTGGAGCCAGTGTTTTGCTACAAGTCATGAAGGTAATGTTAGCTTAAAAAGCTAGCAAGATAAAGCCGCTATAATCTGCTACTTACCATTGTCATTTCAGCTAAAGATAAAACAATGTTAGCTTAATAACAAGACACCTTTTTTTTGTCTCTGGCTGTAAACCATTGTATCATTAATGACGATACATTGTGATTGGAGATTATACCACTGTCATATGAACTCCAAATGTGCAAAAGAGAAAACGTAAAGGTCCCATGTCATGCTTTTCTGGTTATTACCCGTCCCCTTGTGTGTTATGTAGCTTTTTATGCATGTAAACGGTCTGCAGAGTCACAAACCCTCAAAGTACACCCTGTAGCGAGTAAAACTCTAACACAGAAAATACCTGTCTATGCTGCCCCAGAACGCCTCGTTGGAGATTTGTCTTTTTCCATAGTTTACTTTTTGGGTATAGTGACGTATTTCGGGTATAGTGACGTAACGTAACGGCCGCGGTACCGTTACGTTTGGACCAATCTGCGGACTTCCTCACACACACACACTCAGCGGGACGTTGCGAGGCTCGCTGCTGTGAGGAGCGGACAGTGTGAGCTGGCTCACTGGTGTGGGGTCTGCGAGACAGCGAGACACCGCGGAACTCAGCCTGAGCACACAAACAAACTCCCAGCCAGGCTGCGGGTGTGTGTGTGTTTCAGGCTGGGTTTCGCTGTGTCTCGCTGTCTCGCAGACGGCCACTGGGCTCACAGGGAGGGGGGGGCAGGAGCTCCATCAAGCCGTTTAGGACAGAGAGTGAATACACATACTATACAGAGATGCTGTTTGAGAAACCAATGTGAGTTTGGAAAATTGCACAATATACATTTATTTTAGTAGACCTCAACAATGGAATTATGATCAGTAGAAATGGCCATGTCATGGGACCTTTAAGGCCGGAAAGGGAATATTTAATATCGAGTGGAAAGTCTTATAATATCCTAACATGCAACCATAGCCTGCTTAAGGAAGCAAGGATACAGTCTCGAAACGTTTGCTATGACTTAGTTCAGATTCTAGTGTATGGGGTTTCAGAGTAGAAATGGTTAGTGTTTAGCTGAAGTTAGAGCTCGGTAACGACTGCTACAACCCGATTTGACTCACTTTCCACAGTTTGTTTTTGAGCAAATAAAAAGCTGAGTTGTCAAGGATATGTCTTTTCCTTCGTGCAATTAACTTTAAATGAGCAAAATAACCCTAGAATCACTACAGTTAAATGATGAGTGATTGTGTTTCCATGAGTTTCCTATAGAAAAAACCTCACATTCCACATAAGTCTTGCCCAGGCTAATCTGTTTACATTTACATTTTAATATCCAAGCGAATCATGAATCACAAAAATAACATTACCATGCAAACAAGGCTTTAGAAGCAGGTGAAAACAAACGCTGATGAGGTGTGAACAGGCCTCGGTATTAAAACCACTATTTCCTATCTATCTTGCTGTCATAATTGGGGGGTGAATGTTATTGTGGGTTGGGTGGAGGTGGCTTTCCATGCAGATTGTTTGGGTGGAAATAATCTATGCTGACTTTGGGAGTCAGGGTGCAGTCAGTGCGGTCAATCATTGCAGACTTTGTGCAGTTTATTAAAGGAGGACAGGCCATGTTTGTGTGGGTGCTTTTTCCTTGACAGCTAAAAACACCTTTAATGAATAAAACATTATCTGTGAAGCTTCATGACATAATCCTATCTGAAGGTCCCGACCACTAGTAACACCTCTATCCTCTGGTGATGGACTTTGATTTTTAATCGCGTGTGAATTGTGTGTGTGTGTGTGTGTGTCTAGCAACAAAAAAAGGCAAAAGATGTTTTTTATCCACTCGAAAATCTAAAAAGTACAAAAATGTTCAAGTGAGTATTGATGAGAACTGATATTACTGATGATTTCCCATCTTTCAAAGTGTAATGGTCATTTTAATGTCAGATAATGCTTTACACGTAATTAAATCTTAAGGGGAAATTGGGTAAAGCCAACTTAAAGTCTTGTCTTAAGACCCATCACAGCTCCTAAATTGACTGTGTGAACTAAAAATACATGAACTCAGCAAGACACTTTTGTCTTGTGTCACTCGCCTGGAAATAGCTGGAAGGGTGGGGGGGGGGGAGAGGTGGGGATGGATGGAGACAGAGACAGACAGAGTGAGCGACGATATAAAAACATGCCAGGATGGCAAAGGAGGGCAAAAGATAGAAACAAAAAGACAGAGAGAGAGCCTCTGGCCTGTTCTAGTTCTTCTTGTTTTTGAGTGGTTTAATGGCTGCCGCAAAACACACACACACACTGGACCAGACAACTCACACACCATGCATCTTGTGCTGTTGGGAATATTGCTATTACAAATCAAGTGGACACAAACAATATGTGGAAGTGGCTCAATGTAATGGGGAAACACATTTTGTGCCCTGCCCCGATTGTGAATTTGTAACTACATCACACATATTGTGAAAGGGTCAGTCAACCAAAACCATCAAATATAGGACTTGTTCTGTAGTGAAAGCACTGAAGTTATTTTGCTGCGTAGTGAACTTTCTACTCACGCTAGTTTTACAGCAGGATCATTTATGTTTATTGCTTGTAATTAAAACCTGTTCATTACAATAATATGGAACCAAAGTTTTGCAGTAATTCCTGTGATTTTAATTGCAATAACCAGATCAAAAAATAATAACTACCCCATGTTAGCGATTTGTAAAAAGTCTGTCTGCAAGCATACCAGCAAACAACTTTTAAAAGGCTTACTTTTTCTGAATGGAGTTCGAATGAATAAGGACTATGACAACTTGTTTGTATTTGTTATTCTGGCAATATACCTGCATGTGTCTCTAATGACAGCCAGAGAAAACAGAGCTGGGATAAACTTGATCAAATAACAGTGTCAACATTAAAGTCCCTTACCTACATACAAACTAAACATAATTTGGTTTCAAATGTAGCCCAGTTTGGGTCGATATACAGTAGCACTTACTCGAAACTAGGATCATTTTACCCTTTTAGGGGCTGTTTTTTTAATTAAAAAAATTGGATACAAACAACTCCTTTCTTTTGGGTGGTTTACTATACGTCTAGCCTAACTCACACTGGGACCATTTTTTTTCTAGCCATAAACAAAATTTGACTTGTATATCAGGCACTTCATATTCCCAACTTCTTTAATATAGTGAGGACATAACTCTATGCTAAAGTATATGACTTTCAAGCGAAAAAAAATAAAAAAGGATAGAAAGGATCTGTTCAACTGCGGGTTCTCTGGCACCAAAAACAAATCACATGATGGTAGCAATGGTTTGCAAAATAATTCAATATCAATCATTTATTTCATTCTGGCGAGTAGGTTTGATATCTCACGAACTCGTAAAAATGTTTTAAATCCGCATGACTAGACAATATAGACCAATATAGATATATGAAAAAGAGAAAATACCTAACTGTTTTAGTAAATTGAGGGAACCTACCCTTTAAAGAAGAAGAAATATGGTATTTTGAGCTGATATTGCTGATGTTTTGTCTTGACAAATAACTGAATGCAGTGGCGGCGCCAGGGGGGAGCTAGGGGGTGCTGAAACACCCCCCAGGATAGCCATAGCACCCCCTAAGCACCCCCAAGAAATGTATATGTCTTTCTTTTTTTTATGTGTGAAATTAATAATTTGAAAAAGGATTGATTCGAAAATAATATGCTACAGTACAAGTAGCCTACTTCTGGGTCTCTGTGTTTCATTCAAGCTCTGCTCTGTGTGTGCGTGCGCGAGCGAGAGAGAGAGAGAGAGAGCGCGCACCGGTACCGGAGATTGTTGTGGTTAGCATCTGGTGCTAGCTACGCTAACGGATTTAAGGAGCTTTTTCAACAACAAGGTGGAGGGAGAGCTCTCTCCTGTCAGACTGAGAGTCTCAGATAACCTCAGCTCAGGTGAACTAAAGGACTCTCTCAGTGTTTAGATCGTTAACTTTAGTCTAAGTTATCTCAGTGGGTCTCAAAACGGTTTGGTCACGATTCATGTAAATAAGTATTTCTGAGGCACACGTTGATGATGATTATAGGTATAACAAAATAAGAGAATAAATGAAAAACAGGTATGAAATACTATATGACAGTAAAACAAGAATACAGTTTAAAAGGGGAGTGATTTGTAAGATATCCATAAAGAAATAGAAAATCTGTTTACAGTTCTGTTTCATATGGGTGTTGAGAGAGGTATCCATAGATCTCTTGGAATGAGGTCCCCATTGAAATCAGGACAGCAGAAAGCTTACACATCTTCCGGCGCAGACTGAAAACTCATCTCTTTCGACTCCACTTCGAGCGATAGAATTACTAACAAAGCACTTATATACTAACAAAGGACTGGCTTATCTAAAGCCTGTTGAGTAGCACTTGAAATGTTTTGGCTCTATGAAACCTGATGTACTTATATGATTCTGTTTTCTTCAAGTTTGTATCTTCTTGGTCGAATGCACTTATTGTAAGTCGCTTTGGATAAAAGCGTCAGCTAAATGCAATGTCATGTAATCTCTTCATTTTGCTCTCAAAGTGCACCAGATTGATGCATTTAATTTCAATATTAAAAAATAAATCTTCCCTGGGGAGCATGCCCCCGGACCCCCCTAGAGGATGTTAGGTCCACCCCCCATTTGTAAAAAAAATAGCACTTTACCCCTGCTTAAACCTATATGCCGTGAGCTGATTATCGAGCCTTCATTGTAACAGTCGCGGGTACACTGTGTTTGTGCGTGTGGGGATCGTTGCAGTAGAACATTCCACTGTAGCACCCGGGACATTAATGGGAAACCCTACATGTTTGAGCACCCTCTATGAAACGTCAAGCTACCCCACAGCACCCCCAAAAGAAAATATCTGGCGCCGCCACTGACTGAATGTCATAAGTTTTACCCACATTTTCATTTATCACTACGTTGCTGGGTTAAAAGACTGCGAAGCAAGTATTTCCTGATATGATAAATGGTAGATGTGACATTTAGATGGCAGCAAATATGGAAGCTGTATCAACAGCTCGCAGTAAATGTAACTTTTTCTATTCTCACACATGCGACAACTTTAAGCTGCTCTGTGAAAATATAAATGCTTGTTGCTCTGGCTCCTGAAATAAAAAAGTAGTGGGCCTACACTTCCACCGCTAAGTGTAACACTTGCTGAAGTACAGAATCGTAACAACCCAGCAATTTGACCGACCTCTCTCACACCTCCACCCATGGAAAGTTAACTTCTCCTGCATTCCCTTACGGAGATGAGAGGCCGAGGGTGTCAGTGTTGGACAGAGCAATAGATGGCTCCATAAAGGCAGAGAGATTTGTAGTTTGGACCTGTGTGTGTTTGTGTGTGTGTGGGTTTGATGTGATGGGACAGAGTTTATGAACCCATAAAGTCTTCAGGGATAAAAGTCCCACAATGCTACGAGGTTAAACGGCAGATAGAAAGAAGGAGAGAGCGAAGAGCTATGAGGTTCATTTAAAAGACAGATATGACAGAATAGGATGGAGTGTCTCTCTTTCTCTCGGCTTCAGTTTCTACTTTGGCTAAAAGCCTGTTCCTCTATCCCCTGCCTAAAAGTCCTTATGTAAGCCCCATCTAGTGTGTGTGTGTGTGTGTGTGTGTGTGTGTGTGTGTGTGTGTGTGTGTGTGTGTGTGTGTGTGTGTGTGTGTGTGTGTGTGTGTGTGTGTGTGTGTGTGTGTGTGTGTGTGTGTGTGTGAGTGTGAGAGTAAGTGCCTTGTGTTTTCATGCATGTGTTTCTGCTCACTGCAATTTTTCTTTCAGTGAAGGCAGAATTGTTTAGTTCTGCGTCTGTGTACATTTTTGTTCTATTTGTATATTAATGTAAAAGTGTGTCTGGTACATGCGTCTGTTTGCTGTTCTTCTTCAATATGTCTATATTCAACATATCTTTACTGGCACTTCAGGATTTCATACCAACATTTTCTTTTTACCAACCAGGAACCCCTTTTGCCCCATTTTTCAATGTGCATGGTAGGATTCAAGGTGGTTATTAATACGTACATGACGTGAACAAGTACATTACGTTTCTACTTGGTGACGATTGGGAAAATCTCACCATACAGGTTAAAATAAGAATGTTTGTTACATAACTTAAAGGGGACCTATCATACAAAATGCACTTTTGTACGTCTTTTATACATGAATATGTGTCCCCGGTGTTCCAGGGAACTCACCAAGTGTCAGAAAACACAACCCTCTCTATTTTCCTCCATACCCAAATCTCTAAAAAAGGGGCTGCAACGGATCTGATAAAAACTGATCCAGATTTGAACACTTCTATGTCGTCACAGAAGTGGCGCTACGGCTATTGGGCCAACTCTCCACCTATCAGGGGAATGTGGGGTTGGGCCACGGCCGGCCATTGCCGCTCGAAAGCGCTGGAGATGCTGTAGTACATATGCCAGGCCTGTAAGTGGCGCTGTAGTCCGCCACAAAAGCAGCGAAGAAGACTTCCCGCTCATAGTTACCATGGTTACCCTTCTGTTTATTCTCCGCTGTGGCTTTTTTTCTCCCTCCCCGAGGCAAGCGTTTGCTCCTGCTGCTTTAATTCAATGCAATCCCTCCCCGTCGAGGCAAGCACTGTAATTCTCTCCGGTTAGTCCACCAGCAGATGACAAACACCCACCTCTCCGCCTCTTCCAAGGAACGAGGGGACCGTGCGGCAGAGTTTCAGTTTCAGTTTCTTTCGCCGGTCAAGATGTCCGTTACAGTTTAAATCTTCCGGACAAAATTAGAAAAGTGCCGGTCAAAGGTCTTCTTTGTTATTTATTGAGCTTTAAAACAAATGAATAACGACTCTATAGGCCTATAATAATATAATAAAACCATAGACTGTATATATAAATAAAACACGGAGGACAGAGATATTTTTTTCTCCCCCTCTTGACTTGATCAGAGCACGGCTTCCCTCTCCTGCAGGGGGGCGTGGTCAGCTGCAGCTCACAGAGATCAGCCCCGTAGACAGCAAACAGCACATAGAGCGAAATGAGGCATGGCTAAAATGCATGATCTGTTTGGTATTTTGAAACCAGAAACGTTTAAATATACCTTATATAGGTATGGCCCTACAATATATCATTTAAATATAGCATGATAGGTCCACTTTAAAGGTGGGGTAGGTAAGTTTGAGAAACCGGCTCGAGATACACTTTTTGTTATATTCCATGGAATGCTCTTAACATCCCGATAGCAATGAATATCTTAAGTGCTTTGACAAAAAATCCATTAAAAAAAATCATCTGTGGAAGCCGTAATACTGTAAAAAGTACAACCAATCATTTTAGCCGGCTCGGCTAAAATAACTGGATGGCCTACCTGCCTGTCAGCCTTCCATCTGGGCACAAACGTATCTCGTGCCCTCATTGGTCATGTGTGCATTTGTGTGTATTGGAGGAGGGGCTCTGTAAGGAAGTGGCAGATTTTCTCCGGTTGTGTATTTTCAAATTCTAGCGATCTCGAGCCGGTTTCTCAAACGTACCTACCCTACCTTTAAGTATGAAAGTTAAGTATATTACGTATGCAATGCTATTTAGCTATCAATTTTTAAATGTCAGCATTAATCCATCTTGGTAGTTCACACAAGCAATGACATGAAACGGCTAAACTAAATTGTGAACAGCTATGCTTTTAACCTAATGCTAACATTAGCCTCCTAACATGCCAGCCTGCTACCATAACAAATCAAACAATCAACCTAACCATCCAGTCAGTCAGTCAGTCAATCAATCAACCAATCAAATTACTTTCTTAATCCCAGGGGGAATGAGGTTTCGTGACAGTTGCACCATATGATAATACAATCTAAACAATCAGTCAAACTTATCGTAAAGATCCCCAAAATGTTAAAAACAATAACCAACTTTTAAATATATGCAGACTTCTTGATCACCATACAATGCTACTCATATATATAATCATATCTAATCATATATGATCAAATAAACTCTTCAGTTTAACGCCTGACTCAATCTTATCTGTCCCATAAAAAACAAAAATGCATGAAAGGCTTCATAGCAGCAACTTTTAAAGAATGATAATGGGTCCCTTTATACTTTAAAAAACGACCTTTTTTATTTAATTTAGAAGACTTCTTTTAAACATTATAGCTCATTAAAAATACCCACACTAAAGGATTCTTGAAGAATCCCAGGCTGTCTTGTGTTTGATCATCCTCAACAAAGTAGCAGGAATTAGGTTTTAGAGTATGTTTGTTAGCGAAACTCTCTTTCCCAGAGGGCCTCTTTACTTTTCTACTTCTTCTAGTGTGGAAAGAATTAAAGCAATTCATACTAAACTTGCAGACTCCCATACTGCAAACACGACAGAAAAAACATAGATATTAAAAAGGAAAATCAAACAGTGAAATTACAGGATCCGCCTGCTGTTTAATTCGACACAACTGCCAATTTTCATAACTTGCGTGGTTGTAATAATTGATGAAATATAATGAATTACAAAGTCACAGGCGCCTGATTCAGTTCTTGGTGCTAAAACACGAGCAAACAACATTATTAGCATTGAAATCAACAACAACCCAGACAGAGCCAGCATTCAGCCTTTCATTAATATTCAGGACGCAGGTGGAGGACAGCAGCCTGGCACTGTGGGGGTGTAACACACACACACACACACACACACACACACACACACACACACACACACACACACCCACACACACACACATCACACACACACACACACACACACACACACACACACACACAATTATCCTTGTTTTTATTTGTTTAATTCCATAATCTCTGGCTTTTTTGCCGTCCGTCAGGAACTGAATATCAAAATAAAATAACCGGAAACAGATACACAGCCACTGAACTGATTACCCAAGATCCTCAGCTATGGTTTAAGCTCGGTGATTGGATTGTTTAGCCACAATGCACGTTGGGATATGGTGTTTATGTGATATGAAATCCGAAAAACATTTTTAAAAAAAAGAAAATAATACTTCATTCCGTGTGTACTTGCTTTTCTCTTTGAAAGTCATCACATAACGTCATTGTAATACACGGTTCGGCTGCATTAAATATTACACATCTGCCGTAATTCTTTATTTATAGAGCCCTGATGAGAAGACCTTTGGACAAACTGGAAGAACTGCCACCGAAACTGAATGCGTGACGTTGATCATAAATATATCAGTAATTAAACAACATCTTCAATTTCTCTTCACACAATACTTCTCCTTGCAGTATCAACACTAATTCGGCTGACTTTTATATTTGATTCAATTCGTAGCTAGGCTGTATTTACACCATAACGGTGCACAGCTGATATAAAAGGACTTGTCGTTTTTAAAGATATTACTGATTTTCTTTGAATATAAGAATGTAAATACTGAGTTGAAAGAATAGTTAGGGGTTTTTGGGTGATGGTAGACACATCTATGGATTCAGAATTGCAATAGCTTACCATTAAATGACGGATATACCTTTCTGTCTGTTTTACAAATCAGATATTAATGTGTAGAAGTAAAACATGTGAAATAATATATTAATATCCTGTAAAATTATGTGAAAACATGAATACAACTACGCATCTTCAGATGTTATACATACACAAGTGTCCTACACTAATAATACAAAGTTATTATGGCTGTGTGTACCTTGTGTGCACCGCCTAGTGGTTAAAGCCCGTTATTGAATTATTGTTTGAATGTGTTATATACATGTACATACTTTCATAGGGGGAAAGTAGAAGGTCAATGATAGAAATATAGAATATAAAAAATCAAGAAGATACTGTAAGTGATCTCTACAATAAAACAGTTTAGTGCAGGATGCACAAAGAGATTAATAGGAGGATGTGCAAAACAGAAAAACAAATTAACCTTTATTTAAACATTAAATAATACTTTAGATTAAGGTCTTCTTTTAAATAAGAAAAAAGCTTTGGGGGTATCTACAGATAAATATTAAGCCTGACAAAGTACTTAAAGTCTAATATATTGCTTTCCTGCTATGTTAACTATGTTGAAGCACTTATTTTAACTGATATTATACATATGAATTATACTCTTATAAGATGTATGTAGATAGTATAAGAAATGTGCAGAATATGACAGTTTAATGGTGGAGGTATACACACATATTGAAAGATGTCTTGTAATGCACTGTTGAGGAACCGGCGACCCAAGTTTTTCATTCATTGCATAACTACAACGTAGTTGTGTATATGATATGTCAATAAACCTTTGAAAATCTTGAAATCTTGAAAGGGATGTGCAAAATAGCCATTATATACAGTCTTTAATTAACTATTAGTAGAGAATAACGAGTAATGAATATACTTTATAGGGATCTGCAGATAAATGTTTAGTCTTCTCAAGCATCAAATCTCGCCTGATTGTTGGCACTTGACAATCACCTTCCCTGAATTTTACTCAGGTGTAACTAAAGTCTGATTTAAGGGTTGTTTATATTTCACATCATTAATCAGAATCTGCAGGTCCCGTTCAAATCCAGTTTTGGATAGTCTGCCGTGGTTTCGTTCCATTTCAAAGAGCTGTTTGACGCTCTGCGAAACCTTGGCGCACTGCCACTCCAACATCCCAGAGCTTGAAGATTAATCACGGGGACTGTAGTCCCAAACGATAGCTGGGGATTATGGGTAGTGTAGTGTCTTCGGCCATCCTAAACTCCGAAATGTTTTTCGGATTTCATATCGCATTAACACCATATCCCAATGTGCATTGCGGCTAAAACATCCAATCACCGAGCTTAAACCATAGCTGAGGATCTTGGGTAATCAGTTCAGTGGCTGTGTATCGCAATGATGCTCGAAATGTCCCATATAGGCCTACGTCTGTTTCCGGTTATTTTTATTTTGAAATTCACTTCCTGACGGAGATTATGGAATTAAACAAATAAATAAAAACAAGGATAATTGTGTGTTATTGTTGAGTAAATAACAGTGTGTTATTTAGAAAAGAATAACAAATTAGAAGGAAAAAAATATTTAAAAAATACAGATTTCAGTATTCAGAGGCTCTGAGCCCCATTTCTTTTCCTCACAGACGGCAAAAAAAGACATTATACGATTTAAAATAAAAACAATAATCGTGGCTTGATATTGAGTAAGAACATGTTTTTATGAACCACACAGCTTCCGGTCTTCCAAGACCCGACCGGACAAAAAGACGTGTTGCAGGCACTAAACATACTACCAATAGAAATACATTGCTTTTCGTTCTGTGTGACACGAAAAAAAGGGGAAAATCGTGTTGGTGAACACGAATCAATAGATTAAATGTTGTGACTATAACACGAAATGCCGTGAGACTGGGTTGTATGAGGAGCTGTGAGCTCTGAGTGCTAACAGCTAACGGCTGATGTTGGTTTTGTGGTTCGCATTGAAGATGACGTCATGGCTCCGCCTACACTGTGTTACTATGGTTACTGCTCCAGCTACTAAACTGTAATGGAAACGCAGCATAAACCACCAAGGCCTAACTATACCATACTAAGCCGTGCAAGGCCCTGCAGTGGAAATGCGCCATTAGAGTAGATATGGGCTAAGAGAAAACGCTGCTAAAACAAAAGATTAAAAACTGGTACATTCAGAAAATCTGAATGTCTGAATGTACCACCAGGGAAGACCCCTAAAGATTCCTGGACTACAGTTCTAAAAGTATTTTCACGAACATATGTAATTGACACCAGTTAAGGACAATTTAAAGAACTGGTGATCGAAAGTACGTTTCCTGATCTTGAGGTATGACAAAAGACAGAGTACTGAAAATGGAATGCAAGAAATCTTTCAACAAATTGCAAATTAGATTACTCCATTGCCAATTAAACATGCATGAAATGGACATCTCTTTTTGGCAATGGCATATACAGTAAGACCACCTACATTATAGACCACATCATACAGTTCACACAACACATGACAATTATGCATCTTAAAGTCTGTCAGTGACTAAGTGAGTCATAATACAAGTGCTAAGTGGATTTTTCTTCCACCAACGCCGTTCATTAAACATCACGACAGAGCATGAAACCCAGTAGTATTAATAATAAATAGTCCTGCAATAAAAGCTATTTCACTATTAAAGGCTATCATTATAAAAAAAGGTCAAACATGACTCATATTAAGTAAAAACATTTATCTAAGTTATTGCCAGTCTTCTTCTCTTAGCTGCACTCAATACAACCTTGTGTTCACTTCCTGCCCCTCTCTCTGTCATTTCCTTTCCCTGCTCACCCCCCCCCCCCCCCCCCCCCCCCCCCCCCCCCCCTGCTCACCCCCCCCCCCCCCCCCCCCCCCCCCCCCCCCCCCCCCCCCCCCCCCCCTTTCCCCCGGACAGTAAAAGCTCTTCTGTCTCCCTGAAGGTCTGCTGTCAAATACCCGCTTACCTCGGCACTCTGGGCTGAATTGTGTGTGCGTGTCCGTGTGAGTGTGAGTGTGAGTGTGAGTGTGAGTGTGAGTGTGAGTGTGAGTGTGAGTGTGAGTGTGAGTGTGAGTGTGTGTGTGTGTGTGTGTGTGTGTGTGTGTGTGTGTGTGTGTGTGTATCCCTTCAGCTCCACACCACCCGACCCAGAACACAACTGTGTCTCTGGGATTTGACAGTTTTACTCAACTCCGTCTTTTGGGAAGCACACATGATTAGTGGGCATGCACAGGGCTTACTGTATAGGGGAGTGTGTGTATGCGTGTGTGCATTGTGTGTGTGTGTGTGTGTGTGTGTGTGTGTGTGTGTGTGTGTGTGTGTGTGTGTGTGTGTGTGTGTGTGTGTGTGTGTGTGTGTGTGTGTGTGTGTGTGTGTGTGTGTGTGTGTGTGTGTGTGTGTGTGTGTAGTGTCAGCATTGGGGAACCCCAGGAGAACTCACAGCTCAATCAAACACAGCAGTAGTTTTAAAAGTGTTTCAAGGAGTATAATCGCTCATGCGGAGAGAAAGGTCAGAGTACCATGCAAGTGGTACATACTGTGCTTAATAGATATATTACAATTACACAGCCATCTTTAAAGTTGACCTTCATTTTTATCTCAACTTCACAGCTGTAGATTCATGACACCAATAAAGTAAGGGTATAAAGTCTTTCTTGGGGGGACGGGGGGAAATGACCATTCCTCGTTACACTTCTAGTCACTTAATATTGAACATTATGTCATGGTTAATAGTTATAAAAAAACATATATACATTGAAACCGTGACAACCAAGGGCAGTGTATAAGATCCACTGCAAAATAAAACTAGTAAAGTGCAGGGAAGTGGAGACCCATCAATGCTTGCAATATAACGAAAGTGAAAGATAATTTTTGTATCCGCCCGATAGTTAGGACCCACTCTTAAATGTTGTTGTTTTTTCCTTGACCCATGATCAACCCTTTTACCAAGATTCTGGGCGGAGACACAAAACCGAATTGTAGAAAAATAACCTCCTTGGCTGAGTAAATAAGTTAAGAAAAAAAAAAAGTTAATTAATGAAATTAATAACATACAAGTTTAAATAGAAAAAAAATGAAAAACAAACTATAATACTACTATTAATATTATAAAAAATTATAATTGTTTTAATAAAAAAGTTAAAACCTTTTTATTTGTTGTATGCAAATGTTGTATTAGTTTGTTCTGAAGATCCTATGTTAAAGGGGTGTATTGGCCTTTGGGGATTCATGTCATTTCTTGAGCTTTGATGGTCATTGGAAAGTTCATCAAAATGCAAAAATATGACTCGACAGAAAATCTGATTTTCTTATTAAATAGTGGGTAGACATTTTTTAAATATGAAAAGAGATAATGATAAAATCACAAATACAATAAAGGTGCCAAGAAAATGAAATGTCATTGCAGTTCTTACAGATAGCTGCGCAGAGCGAGGAACCTCCATCATATCTCAGGTGATGAATAATGAAAGGCCTAAATCAGTTCAGATCAGCAAACTGATGCATATGGTATTTCCCACAGGGTGTGTGTGTGTGTGTGGTGTGTGTGTGTGTGTGTGTGTGTGTGTGTGTGTGTGTGTGTGTGTGTGTGTGTGTGTGTGTGTGTGTGTGTGTGTGTGTGTGTGTGCGTGCGTGCGTGCGTGCGTGCGTGCGTGCGTGCGTGCGTGCGTGTGTGTGTGTTGGGGGGTATGTTTCGAGCAAGCCAGCTTAACATACTGTATGTAAAAGATAATAATGGTGGGAAAAATCTTCTATCTAGATTTGCTTCAAAGTCCTTGACCCTTATTACAAGGAGGGCCAAACACATAAATCAACTTAATTACATTTAGTGGATATTAAGATGAAGGTACTATGTTAAGATATGTATTGATTTTGATATCATGGTCGAATTAGATTAATTTCTCACACATTCCTAAAGCTAAGTAATGAATGTTTGGTCACAATGCCGCAGTATCTCCCAGGCTTTCTGCTTCAATACATATACCATATCTATTAGCCCAGAATCTCTCTGGTGCATATGGTCTAAATAACCCAGAAGGACAGCCTGGGCCAAGATTAAGCTTTGGGCCAGTGTTGAACCCTCAATCGCCCCACTCTCTGTGCATTGTGTATGTACACTTTCACCTTCAAGAAGAAAAGTAACTTCACACTGCAAACTATACATGACAGCTTAATTATATTTTGCCTACAGCCCAAGAAACCTGCCAGAATTCCTGAATTGAAGTTATACCTTCATCAAGGTCTGTTTTAGTCATACAATTACTTTATAACATTGAGTTTACCCTGCTCAACATCCCAATAAGTTTGCATAACTTCAATGAAATGAATGGTTTTACATATGTTTTTCAAAGTTAAATCAACACAATAGTTTATACAATGTAAGGACGAGACTTAGCTTGAGGCGTAACCAAAGCGTCAGTCAAATTGTTGTAGTAACAAAACCACAATTACAACTTCTGTGTCCGTCAAGTGATCCCCAAAAGACATACATTTGGCCAAAAAAACACTTCCCAATAGACCTGAAATGCCTCAGTGGGTATTTTCTTTCTTGGTAAACAAAATAGCCAGAGCATATCTACATTTGGAGGATTTCCTCTACATGGCTACGGCTTAGCAGACTAGCTAGCAGACTAATGTTTCCCCAGCTCAGATCACAACACCTCTAGCTCCTCAACAATGCTTGAGTAACAAATTACAAGCATGGCTGTTAATCAGTGCGTAGTTTTATTTATTTGGTTAATCAACTTTCCAGTATGAAAACTTAAAATAGCTTCAAACGTAAATCAGAGCATATAATTGAGGGATTGACTGCGGCTAGCAGCTAACGGTGCTAACAGCGCTAATACCGCTAACAACATAAAAAGACAAATCTTTCTACCTCAGCTCAGATCACAACACCTCTGGCTCCTAATCAACAATGCATAAGTAACATGTACCACCAGCTTGGCTTTATTGCTATGAAAGTGAATTGAATTCAACTGAAGGGGCAACTTTTCATTAATGGCTAAACACAAGTGTTCAGGATTTGATCTATATTTGGAAGAAAGGGCTCATAGCTTGCCAAAAATGTGCTATCTTAAAAAATACCATATTTTGTACCACAGTTAAAGGATAACATTGAGTTCATATAGTTCCATGCTCCTCAATCCTTAATGGTTCCCAGTTCTACCTAATGTGTCCTTAAAAGGGAATATACCACTAAGAACTCTGCACCCTGTTTTTTGTTCAAATGCATTTTAGCATAGACGAGGCACCCAGTAGCTAGCTAGTTTCAGTCTTTATTGTTGGTTAATCAAAGCTTCCGAGCACAGTCACACTCCTCTGCTGTTGGCCACTGAGCAGTTTCATCGCAGCAGGATAAAAGTGCCAGTGTAACAAGGCCTTTAGGGCTGTGATGCTTTTAGAAACTAGGTTGAGGGAGTTACTCATAATTTGGCCTTTGCAACGCTGAATTATGAAATGAGGTATCTTATTCAACCTCGTGCAAGACAGGCGCATTGTGAGCTCACCACAAATGACGGATTGTTTTCACTTGTTGTAACATTTTCAGGCTAAATGAGACATTGACATGCTTGTTAAGTGCAACATTTTTGCTACAGTATCATGGTATTTGGTGCAAAGATGTTGTGAGGAAAAAATAAAAGGGCTTGATCTGAGTCATACTTTTGCCTGAGGGGGGACAAAAGAACACCAGGCCACGGTTTGTGTCTCGTTTTGATTCTAGCATTGAAAGCAATGCTTGCCTCCTACAACACAAACAAAAATAGATAGCATGCCACCACGCTAGCAACCAAGAAGCATGAGAGGAACCTGGATTAGCATGCTACCCATTAGCTATTCATATCTAAAAACATTCCAATGCTAAAAATAGGTCAGATGGGGGTTTAAACACTGCTCCATGGCCTTAGGTTTTTCAGAGCAAACAAAGATGAGAGGACAGTTTGATCCAGCATGGTGGCACTATGCATTTTGATAGGCGTCGTAAGCTCAGAGTAAAGCAGAAACAGAATAAAGCTGAAGGCTGGTAGAAGCAGGAAGCACAGCAAAACTGATTCAGGATGGCAGCCATTATATTGTAGATGTCAAGGTTTGTTTAATGTTTTAAGAGTGTTTACTGCCAACCTATAATGAAAAAACTCTGAATTACTTTAACCTTTACTAGATACGAATATGGTAGGTAACTGTTTATTTATTAATTTCATTATTAATGAGGGTCCTAAATGCATTGTCAAGAAAATAAATTGAGACTTTAATTTTTGGAGAATACATTTATCATATCATATAATCTTTCTTTTGAAAAAACAGTGGTGCCCCATTGAGTTCAATCCTGCTAATTAATGTAATGATGTATTACATTTCATAATGACTAATTGTTTAATGCATTTGGAGATATAGGCAAACACATTATCAAACTGCTGCAGAATCAACCCCTATTCATTATTTAATTAATATGAATAGTTTTGATAATTAGCAATAATGTGTTTACAAACACCTGTGTGTGTAAACCCAGAGATCAAAGGTTACCATGGTGACGACTTATGACGATTTACCAACTGCAGCACTGAGTCCCATTAAGAATGCATTGAGGATTATATCTGACAATTTTGCCACCTGTTCAAAAACTATGGCTCCTATAAAAAAATGACCAGACCGTGAGCATCAGGGAACCCCAATGAACTGATATGTTGTTTTTTTTGGTTTTGTGTGTAAAATGTGGAGATGGGAGCAGTTTGTCTGAAGTGTACTTCTCTCTGTTCTGAAGAAAGTTCCGGAAAGATTTAACATGGGAATCAATTGGGAGCTAGATGGACTTTTTGTCTCTTCATGCCCTCAAGAGGCATTTTGTTTAATATTTGTTCTTAATTATTTTATATTTTCCAACCTAGGAGAGGTTTTCCTACGTTTTTCATGAAAAAATATGTCTGAGGAGTGTAGGGTTTGGGAATTATGGCAAGTTTAAAACATTTTTTGGGGAGAATTTGAAGCACTGCTGCACTCTGTTTTGAGATCAAAGCACTCTAGACTTAACGAGCTGCTCCATCCAATGTTAACATCTGAAAAAGGCCTCTCTACCAAGCTCCAAACTAAGTTAAATATCTCAAAAAGTGTAAAAGATGTCAAAAATAAGTTTGAATAGCTGAAGGTCTTGTGATCATTTTAAAGTTGGAATGAAGTGTCTAGCTGAAAGTATGTGGAAGGAGTAGCATTTGGCGCAAGGTGTAGGAAAAGAGGATTTGAAGGCTCCTCCCATTGACTTCCATGTTAAAAAAAGAGTTTAAAAAGCTGAATATTTCAAAAAGTATAAAATATTTTTAAAAAGTTGAAGGTTTCCCATCGATTCCTGAAAAGGCTGAATAGTTGAATATTTGAATGGTTTCTGTAGCTGAAAATAAGCTGAAGTTATGGAGAGCCAAAATATTGGCTGAAATAAGAATAAAGATTTGAAGAACTATAGTGGAATGCTGTAAACAGCATTCACACTAATAAGGGGAAGAATAAAGATTTGAAGTATATATAGTGGAATGCTGTGGCACAGCATTCGCACTAATAAAGATTTGAAGTACTATAGTGGAATGCTGTGGCACAGCATTCGCACTAATGAACTGATAGTTCTGTTATTCTGCCTACATATTTCATATATGTGCTTTCATGCAGAAAGCGTTCATACAAACTCCCCCCACTGCAAATACACACACACACACACACACACAAGGTCTGCGCCTTAGTGAAGTTGCAGCCTCAGCACAGTTCTCTGACAGCCTTTGGTTGTCACGAAGATGATGAGGTCAGAGGTTTGGGGGCGGAGTTTGATCCTGATTGACAAAGACAGGCCTGACATAATCTCTACCAGTCAACCAGCCTCCCACTAGACCCTATCTGTGTGTGTGTGTGTGTGTGTGTGTGTGTGTGTGTGTGTGTGTGTGTGTGTGTGTGTGTGTGTGTGTGTGTGTGTGTGTGTGTGGTGTGTGTGTGTGTGTGTGTGTGTGTGTGTGTGTGTGTGTGTGTGAGAGACTGTATTTCAGTGAGAATGCATGTCTCTCTCTATGGCTCTGTGGCATACAGTATTTGTGTGTGTGTTTTTGCACTTCAGCGTGTCCAGGGCATATCATAGCATAAAGGGGGGGACTGACAACACTTGGAGAGAATTTCTGACATATATATCTTTATAGTGTGTGTGTTTGTGTGCAAAGCCCTGTATGTGTGTATTTTGGAGTTAAAGCAAAAGTGACATGGAAGAGAGACAGATATATTTTGACAAGAGATTGTGTCAATCTTTTAGTGAGACCCTATCTTCCCTCTGGAATTTACACTGCCTCTCTCTGTCCGAAAAGAATACACTCACCCATATTTGGCTATGTCCAAATACTTCAACTTTAAAACATTTTGTATGTCTATTTTTTACAGGAAAGGACAGATTGTGAGGCATTTTTTAAACTGGGACATTTTAAATATTGCTTTTTATACTTCTTAATGAGATCATACGCATGTTCTGTTTGACACATTTGCATTATTAAAGCAAACAACTAAGGCCAACCACTAAGAAGTCTGTATTAGCACAGCAGGCCGCTGGAACAATCACTAGCATGTTAAAGCCAAAGATGACAGGAGAGGGGGTGGGGTGACTGGAGGCATGTAGGCTTATGGAAAATGTCTCAATCATCCCCCCTAAGGGCTTATTAATTCATAGTAATTACATAAATGACTGACCTATAAAGGCGTCACATTTAACTTACAAATGTGTCTTTTTTGCAATGCAACATTATTTTGGTACCCTTTCGGTTTTCAAAAGACTAAAATGTAAAATATACATAAATAACAAGCAATTAAAGCAAACAAAACATTTGTTCCAGATAAAATACACAAAGTCTCCAGAGAAAATGTAAGGGATCCCCGAAGTTATTTTGGTTCATCTTCAGATGAAAATGAATGTGTCTACGAAACGTCATTACAATCTATTCAATAGTTACAAAGACATTTTACCAGAACACAATCATAAGCGCATTGGTAGAAAGGGCTGGGGATTGTTTCGAAATATGTTACGAGTACCTCTGAAGTGATACTTGTTTACTAGTTGTTTGGCCAACTGGTTACCAACCAATCAGATAACAGCAGTGTGAAGTGGAACGGGCAAGTAGGGGAGGTAACCATAGAAACAAAAGTAACTAGCTGTAGCTACTTCACGGTGAACAAATTGCTAACATGTGAAGGCAGCTTTACGCCCACCCTGTGGTTCCCCCCAAGGTTAACAATGTTATCTCTGTCACTATTGGGCTGCTGTGAGCGCCATGAGCTGCTAATATGGTTAGCTGCTAGCACTGACAAAACATGACATGACACACACAGACAATTGTTTGCCAATCCATGGCACACATTTAGTGGTATTGCGCTAAAGAAAAGTTTGACCTGCTGGTGGGGCTAAATTAAAAGTCAGGGATAACTTCAGTAAGTAGGGTTTATCCTCTGGAATCAATGAATGGCTCTTCCAATTTATATGTCAATTCATCCAATTGTTGTTTAGATTTCTTAGTCTGGACCAACAGACAAAAATGAAAAATTCTCCCAAAGTTCAGGCAAAAAAATGCATCCATACATGATAAAAAAGGAATATTATGTTAACCAACAGATCCACACCCAAACGCTTATATTTTATAATACGTTGGACCACAATATCTGCGTTTGTGCCCATGTGTTTGTGTATTTGCTGTATAAAGCCTGACACGGGACTGCATTATTCACTGGATGGAGATCAGATTGACCTGTTTTTTCTTTAGATCTAACACATTCTCTGGGGCCACCCACATACACAAATACACTTAACTCATTGGTTTGACACAGAGACACAAATGTACTACACTCATGCAATGTTTGTTGTCATGTGTAAATGTTTATGTGTGTGTGGGGGAGTTTGCCAAGGTTGTTAATAGTGAGCTGATATAGAAGCTCTGTGGTATCAGCAGATCAATATTGTTATTCAAACAAGCCATGGAGGAGACTAGAGAGCACTCTCTCCATCCTTTTATATCTCGTTTACGCTCTCCATCTTACTCTCCCTCATTATTCTTCAATTTTCTCCCCCCTTGTTCTCTGTCTTAATGTTCTCCCATTATCTCCATGCATCTTCCTATCTTGCTTCCTCCTACAGCTTTATCCTCTTCCACATGTCTTCCTCCCACTTTCTGTCCAACCCAGTCTTACGGCATTTCGTGTTATAGTCACAACATTTAATCTATTGATTCGTGTTCACCAACACGATGTTTCGTGCCTGCAACACGTATTTTTGTCCGCTCGGGTCTTGGAAGACCGGAAGCTGTGGGGTTCATAAAAACATGTTCTTACTCAATATCAAGCCACGATTATTGTTTTTATTTAAATCGTATAATGTCTGACTTTTTTTTGCCATCCGTGAGGAAAAGAAATGGGGCTCAGAGCCTCAGAATACTGAAATCTGTATTTTGTAAATGTTTTTTTCCTTCTAATTTGTTATTCTTTTCTAAATAACACACTGTTATTTACTCAACAATAACACACAATTATCCTTGTTTTTATTGATTTGTTTAATTCTATAATCTCTGGCTTTTTTGCCGTCCGTCAGGAAGTGAATTTCAAAATAAAGTAACAGGAAACAGACGTAGGCCTATAAGGGACATTTCGAGCATTATTGCGATACACACCCACTGAACTGATTACCCAAGATCCTCAGCTTGAAGCTCGGTGATTGGATGTTTTAGCCGCAATGCACGTTGGGATATGGTGTTAATGCGATATGAAATCCGAAAAACATTTAGGGTTGAGGTCGAATAGTCCAAAAATCAGCACCTAAGTTCTAACCCTATCGTCTATCCCTTGACCTCTGTGTGAAACGTCACGGGGTTAAGGAATAGTGGATAGGAGAATTCAAAAGGATTTAGGAGAAGAGACTGCGGTACTTTAGAGAATCTGACTGCACTTTCACTATCCAACGTGTTTATGATGCGCCAGCGGACGTCATAAATGTGCGTCTGCTGCTGTGGGGAAACTATGGAAACTACAGTTTTCTATACAGCGGACTACAACATGGATGTTTAATAAGAACGAGGGACTACTGTAAACTCATCTAGAGACTCTGCACCGTGCTCTGATGCTGTTGTTTTATGCTTTATGAATGTGGACAACAGAGAAACATATTCTTCATGACCAAAGTTGGAATTTAAATAAAAAAGGAAAGTGAAACTTGTGCTCGTCACCCTCTCCCTCCGGTCCATATTAATACAAATGATCCCAATACGTATGACTGTATGAAAAGATCTTAAAATCAATACAAATGTATTTATTATAAACGTTAGTCCTTAACATCTATCACTGTGTATATCACCATTCAAACATATTTTAAAAGTTGAACAAACCCCACACAGCTCAGTAAAGACTGTGAAATGTTGACTTTATTTGATCATTTCAGTAAAAACTAACATTCATATTTCTCTTTTTGATTATAATACTGATGAACGTTCAAAACAAAGCACTTTGGCAAGTTACCACATACGTTTTAAAATGCTTAATAAGCACCGTAACTTTCATGATATCATTTCTCGTTCATAATCGGTTGTTTCCGTGAACGGCCGACTGTTGTGTGACGGCAAATGCCGCGGCCGCAAGGCATTGTGGGGCAGCATTTTCTCCTCTCCTTTCGGTTAGGGAGGTCCAGTGGTTCCTAAGCTAAAGGAGGTTATAAAGGAAGTTTGAAACCTCCTTTCCTTTCATTTAGAGAATTCGAACGGCACTTATCATGGCTGAGGGACTTCCGGGTCATTTCACTCCGTTAGGAAGGTTCCTAAGCTAAATTGACTATTCGACCGCAACCTAGGAGTTTAGGATGGCCGAAGACACTACACTACCCATAATCCTTAGCTATCGTTTGGGACTACAGTCCCTTTGCTTGACAAACCCCATGATTAATCTTCAAGCTCTGGGATTGGATGTTGGAGTTGCAGTGCGCCAAGGTTACGCCGAGCGCCAAACAGCACTTTGAAATGGAACGAAACCATGGCAGACTATCCAAAACTGCCCCCCCCCCCCCCAGAACTACACATGCTGGCTATTGTGCTTCGCAAAATGTTCTATGGGACGTCTCTACTGGGAACGTTTTCGTTTTTCCCACAATTAGAAGTTGCCAGTATTAAACTTAAAACATATAATTAATAAATGGGTGAAAATTGCTTGTGTCCATAATGGGCAGCATTAATATATACCCACATGACAGCTCATTGTTACTTTGTAATTCTACTCCACTACAATTCAGAGGTTAACCTGGTATTTTCACTCCACTACATTTATTTTAGTTACTTTACAGATTTGGATTAATGATGTGAAATATAAACAACCTTGTCTTCAAGTTAGACAACTAATGTCTGGGTTAGTGTTCATGACTTCATGTTTATGTCATCTTAATGTTTAATCTTAATGCACACGCATTTTCCGTGCTTTCCAATAGTTTAAAATAGTTGTATTCCACTGTTAAATAACCTGTTCAATACAAACATGTCACTTGTAAAAATTAAATAACATTTCTGTGAACTGATATTTGTTTAGTGAACTTATTAGAGGATGTTCCTTGAAAGATTGAAATATGTCAATGAAGATGTCAGACTTAGTATATTTGTTAATAATTACATACAATACATGGAATTTGTGTGTGTGTGTGTTCCAAGTGAATCTGCGGCCCCCTGGTGGCCAGTACATAAATTATGTGGCCCCCCACCACCATCCAAGTTGCCCATCCCTGGCCTATTGCATTATGGTCCTTGTGTTGCAGAGAGTAGAGAGAAGTTGCAGAATACAGAGTGCTGTGATGTGACCGGAGCTGATAGGGATCCATTAGTGGGAACGTCATGGAGGCTGGACGAGTCGCCCACAGACACACAGCAGTCAGCGCTGGTCATCGTCATACATGACAAAATAAACAACGCAGACAGGACTTTGACAGGAGTCATCACTCAAGAGAGAAAAAAAGAACTGAGAAAGATGATGACAAGTTGGTAGGGGTTAAAAGTTCAACCCCCTTACACACGACGTGTTAATCGTTTAAAAGTTCGTACACGTGGAAAGGCATTTGATAGAATACATATTTTATTTTGAAGCCATGACGAATTAACATATTGATGTAAACACAGTGTTGTCTCAGGGTTTAGGAGGAGAGCAGATCAAACAATCCTGTTTGTCTTACATGATAGAAGTGAAAAATCGTTTTCAGTCAGAGGAAGCGTATATAAAGAGTCTTGGAAAGAATAGAGGTCAGAGTAAAGTTCTTGTTGTTGGTTGTTCCTAGAGTCTCTAAAAGTACAATGGGAGCCAGAGCCTTTTCTTATCAAGCTCCAGCAGACAGCCTATCCGTTTTTAAGAGTACGCTTAACACCTTCCTTTTTGATAAAGCTTATAGTTGATAAAATAATCTAATAAGAGTGCATTGACGTAGACACGTTGTGCCTCTTCACCTATACATTTTAGTTCTTACTCTTTTTCCTTACTGATGGTATGTCATTTGGTTGTGTGTGTAGACGGTGGAAGCAGGGAGAGACATATACGTGCCTTGATCCCTGCCGAGTCGACGCACAACTGTTGATTGGTGTCAGTGCCAGAAACACTTTTTACGAGCAATGCGCTCATGGTATAGATGTGGCGCATACATCTTAGTTCCTACTATTTTCCCTCACCCTATCCTAAGGGAGTGCATGTACGTAGACACGTTGTGCCTCTCCACCTCTGTTCCTTACTTCTTACTTGCTACCCCTTTCCCTCAACCTATCCTGAGGGAGTCCATGTACGTAGACACGTTAGTTTAGCTGCTATAGGCTTAGACTGTCGGGGGACACCTTACTTCTTCCTTCTGTCTGTCTGTACCTGCGTACTCTCATAGATAGATAGATAGATCGTACTTTATTGATCCCAAATTGGGAAATTGTTTTTGTTACAGCAGCATAAAAGGCATTTTACAATAAAACAAAATATACAAGAATAGAAATAAAGTAAAATAAAATATAAAATAAAATATAAAATATACATGTCAAAATACAAAATAGAAAATATACATACAGATATTATATATATATATATATATATATATATATACAAATATATATATATTCAAAATATATGGAATTATGGAGTATTAAATATGAAACAGATTATGTGTGAGTAAAATGTACAAGGTGGTTTTATTTCTAGAGAAACTATGGAGCAGAGAGTTCTCTTCCAGCCAGAGGTGATTTGTTGTACAGTGTTATTGCAGTGGGCAGGAATGTTTTCCAGTATTTGTCCTTGTGACAGGGGAGCTGCAGCATTCTGTTGGAGAAGGAGCTCCGTTGACTGTCCAGCTGCAGGTGGAGAGGATGGGTGGGGTTATCCATGATGGACAACAGCCTGTTCAGTGTCCTCCTCTCCACCACAGCTTCAAAGGGTTCCAGCTTGATGCCGATGACTGACCCAGCTTTCCTGATCAGTTTATTGATCCTGCTGGTGTCACCGGCTCTGATGCTGCCCCCCCAGCAGACCGCAGCAAAGAAGAGTGCACTAGCCACAACAGACTGGTAGAAGATCTCCAGCATCTTACTGCATACGTTGAAGGATCTCAGCTTCCTCAGAAAATAGAGTCTGCTCATCCCCTTCTTGTACACAGCGTCAGTGTTGATCCTCCAGTTCAGCCCATTATCTAAGTGCACTCCCAGGTACTTGTAGACCTCCACAACTGCCACATCCTCTCCCAGAATGCACAGGGGCAGAGGAGGAGATGTCCTCTTCCTCCTGAAATCAATGACCATCTCTCTGGTCTTGGCCACATTCAAAAGCAGATGATTTCTTCCAGTCCACTCAACAAAATCACCCACCAGCGCTCTGTACTCCTCCTCCCGTCCATCCCTTATACACCCTACCACTGCAGAGTCATCCGAAAACTTCTGCAGGTGGCATGACTCTGAGTTGTATAGAAAGTCAGAGGTGTATAAGGTGAACAGGAAAGGAGACAGCACAGTCCCCTGTGGGGCTCCAATACTACCAACCACCACATCAGACAGCACACTGCCCAGCCGGACGTACTGTGGTCTGTCCGTGAGGTAGTTGGTAATCCAGGAGATGGTGGACGAGTTTACCCTCATAGCCTGCAGCTTGTCACTCAGTAGCCGAGGCTGGATCGTGTTGAATGCACTGGAGAAATCAAAAAAGGTGATTCTCACAGTGCAACCCGATCCATTCAGGTATGAGTGAGCACGCTGCAGCAGGTAAATAATGGCATCGTCCACCCCCAGGTGAGGCTGGTAGGCAAATTGCAGAGGGTCAAGGAATGATCTCACCTGCGGTCTGAGATGGGCCAAGACCAGTCTCTCAAGCACCTTCATCACATGAGATGTGAGTGCTACAGGGCGATAGTCATTGAGCCCAGAAGGAGTTGTCTTTTTAGGGACCGGAACAACGCATGATGTCTTCCACAGCACCGGGATGGTCTCCAAGTGCAGGCTCAGGTTGAATATATACTGGAGAACAGGAGCCAGCTGGCGTGCACAGGTCCTCAGGACCCTGGGGCTGATACCATCAGGGCCAGCAGCCTTGCCTTGGTGGAGTTTTTCCATCTGACTCTGGACCTGTCCTGTGCTCACAGTGAAGCGGGGGGGGGGGCTTGATGGCAGGGGGGATAGAGGGGGGGGGGGTCTGAGGCAAGATGAGCAGAGGGGGGGGGGGGGGTCAGCGGCAATGTGAGCAGAGGGGGGGTGCAGAAGCCAGGCTGGGTGGTGGAGGAGAGGTGTGAAGTGTAGGTGGTGAGCAGAGGGGGGATGTTGACGCCAGGCTGAGAGGAGGAGGTGAGGTGAGAAGAGGAAGTGGAGGAGACAGCAGCGGGCGGAGAGCTAAACCTATTGAAGAAGGTGTTCAGCTCGTTGGCCCTCTCCAGGGTGCCCACAGTCAGTCTGTCTCTCCCTTTGAAGCCAGTGATAGCCTTCATCCCAGCCCAGACATCCCTGCTATTGTTCTGCTGGAGCTTAGTCTCCAGCTTCTTCCTGTACGAATCTCTGCCCCTCCTCAAATTGTCTCTCAGTTGATGCTGGATACTCTTCAGCATTGATTTGTCCCCAGACTTAAAAGCTTCCTTTTTCTTATTTAAAAGAGTTTTCAGGTCACTAGTAATCCAGGGTTTATTATTGGGGAAACAGTTGACAGTTTTAGCCGGTAATATTGTTTGTTCACAGAAGTTGATGTATTCTGTGATGCAGTCAGTCATATTATTGATGTCCTCTGCATGTGGCACACAAAGCACGTCCCAGTCAGTGGTCTCGAAGCAGTCCTGTAGAGCCTCATTAGCCCCTGGAGTCCATTTCCTCACAGTCCTGGTGGATACAGGCTGCCTCTGCACCAGAGGGACATATTTAGGAGCCAAAAAGACGAGGTTGTGGTCAGATCTGCCCAGGGGGGGGGGAGGGCAGTGGCACAATATGCATTCTTGGTATTTGCATATAGAAGATCCAGAGTATTATTTCCCCTGGTGGGGCATTTCACATACTGAGTGAATGTAGGCAGAGATTTGTCCAGTTTTGCACGGTTAAAATCCCCAGTTATTGTTATGAATGCATTTGGGTGAAGAGTTTGGAGTTTGGCCACAGAGGAGTGAATGACGTCACCAGCCACCTCCGCGTCCGCGTTCGGTGGAATATAGACAGCAACTACGATGACAGAATAAAGTTCTCTAGGTAGATAAAATGGACGTAATCCCACAGCTAGCAGTTCAATGTCCGGGCTACAGAAACGCTCCTTCACAGTAACATGTCCAGGATTACACCATCGTTCGTTCACATACAGTGCAATCCCTCCTCCTTTCTTTTTACCGCTCAGAATAACGTCCCTGTCCGCCCGAACACTCGTGAAGCCGGGGAGAGCCGTGTTATTATCCGGGATGAGCGAGTGCAACCAAGTCTCGGTAAAACACATGATGCTACACTCACGGTATTCCCACTGCGTCTTCGTCAGCACGCGGAGCTCGTCCATCTTATTCCCCAAAGACCTCACGTTCCCCATTATGATGGCCGGTACACAGGGTTTGTACCTCATCTTCTTCTTCATCCTCAGCTTGGCCCCAGCTCTGCAGCCCCGCTTGAGCCTCCGAAGCTCCTCCGGGATGTCATGCCTGGCTCCGGGCAGCAGCACGGGTCGGCACAGCGCAATCAGCTGCTCACGCGTGTAAACAATGCCATCACTCCTCTGAGCATGGCTCTCCGACACAAAAAGTGAAAAAAGTAGCAGAAGAATGACCAGAAAACGTTCGAAGTAAAACGTGGCCATAGTTCGCTGCAAAACAAAATAAATATCCAAAGAAAAAAGTACAACTAAGAGAATAAAAGTAAACAAAAAGACAAAGATCAATAAAACACCGGGAGCTGCATGCAACAGGCAGCCACCAGCACGGCGCCTTACGCAATTGATTGAATGTTCCGAATAACCCAGCTTCCCCCAAATTTCTTTTTGGTGTCTATCTACGCCGGGATCCTGAGTCGTGGCTGTGGTCCTGAGTCCTGGATCCTGAGTCATGTGTCCTGGATCCTGCATCATGAGTCCTGGATCCTGAGTCCTGGATCCTGTGTCCTGGATCCTGAGTCCTGGATCCTCTATCCTGAGTTCTGGATTTGAGTCCTGGACTTCGAGTCATGGCTGAACCGGTCACTGTGGTCCTGTCTGACTCTCATCATACTACTTCCCTGATGGCTCCCACAGGATTGTTGACATCCTCGCGGATTCTTCTTCTTATTATAGACACATGCATTTCCAAACATTCAGTCTACCTACGCTGTAAAATGTATTATCTCTTCGATTTACGCACGTCTGTCCGTCCTGGGAGAGGGATCCCTCCTCTGTTGCTCTCCCTGAGGTTTCTCCCATTTTCCCACTTTAAACTGTGGGTTTCTCTCCGGAAGTTTTTCCTTGTACGATGTGAGGGTCTAAGGACAGAGGGTGTCATATTGTCATACTGATATTCTGTACAAACTGTGAAGTCCACTGAGACAACTGTAACATTTGTGATATTGGGCTATGTAAATAAACATTGATTGATTGATTGATAGCTGCTATAGCGGCTGTGTGTTTGTATGCTGTATCTCAAAGCATTTATCTCACTGAAAGGAACATTTTTAGAAGTATGTATATGTGTTTGTGTATAGAGAAACTTGTGTGTGAGAGAACAGTGACCTCTGTGTCCCTCTCTGACCACAATGACTCAACAAAACATCCAGGAAAAAGCTTTGTAAGCTTTCTTTCCAGGTTTTATCTATGAGGGGCAAAGCAGGACACAATTGTTCTGTTTAAATGATGTAGAAAAACATTACTATGTACTATAAATATAGTATAGTACTAACTTATGTTATATATATAGTAGAAAAAAAGTATGGAGAACTTTTCAAATAAATTGTTTTATTAACTCTCATAATGTTCTACAGTTGGCTTATCACTTAGATCACAGGATTATCAATAATGTATTTTCTATACATAATTGTTATTCAATTATTCCATTAACTTTTATCAATGAGTTCATAACCCCAAAGTCATCATGTTTACATATAAGGAGTTTATCGTTGTTTTATACAAGGAATATTAAAGAAAGTCATTAATACGTTAGTCACTAGCCAATAGTTATGCACACATCTCACATAACCCACACATATATATATATGAATATATATGAATACACATGTACCTTATTCCCTGCCTCACCTTTGAAATTCACCTCATGTAGCACAACAATTAAGCACTTTTGGCTAAAAGTCAATACTTGGATGCTCGAGATGATATTCCATCTCGAGCCATCTTCCATCCATTTGCCTTCTGTTCAAGGTTCAAGGTTCAAGGTTCAAGGTTCTTTATTGTCAATCTGACATAGCTACAGAGTAATTATGCAGTTGAAAATCTTATGTCACAGGCTTCTCCAACAATGCAACATAATAACATAACATAATAACAATAAGAGCAAGAACAATACAAAAATAATAATAGTTATAAAAATGAAATAAAGTTATGATGTGGATGTGATGTGTGATATGATGTGGTTCAAACCAGTACTGTGGTTTTACTGTGGATGTAAACTTTAATTTAATTGAGTGAGTTACTTTGAGGCAGAGGTGGGGACTCGAGTCACATGACTTGACTCGAGTCAGACTCGAGTCGCATATTTTTTGACTTGAGACTTGCTTGACTAACATTGATAAAAGACTTGACTTGACTTTGACTTGGTATTCATGACTTGAGACTTGACTTAAGCTTGAGACAGATGACTTGAAAGGACTTGACTGTTTAAAATTAAATATTTGCGTTTGTTTTTGTAGTGAGATATTACGTTTAGTTTTTTCGAAAAACGTGATTGGGTGATTATAGCGCCATGCGCGCAAACCTGGCAACCCACTAGTAGGCAGGAGTGTCAGTTAACATGGCAGCGGCTAGCGTTACTCCACAAATAGTCAAGTTTGGATTCAAGGATTATGTTGTCGATGACGCTAATAAGAAGAGAACAGCGGTATGCAGGGTCTGCAGCATAAAGATCAGTGACACGACCACCACAACATCCAACTTCATTCGTCACTACAAAAAAACCCACAGAGAAAGGTGCGTGAATGTGTTGTGTTAGCTAGAAAGCTAACGTTAAGTTTAAGCTACGTTAGACTTGGTTTCAAATCGATTAAGCATTACAAGGAGAAGACAAAACGGTAAATTAACACTAGAACCGCCAAGGGATTCATTTTGACTAACCCTGATACTGACGGGCTGTCAGGAGAGGGAGAGAGAGAGGAAAAGAGATGCCTCGTTTATTTCCCCTGTGTTATTCTCAGAAGTTACTGTAAACTGTTGAATAATTTAGTTCATCTACTTTTAGTAGTTTGTTTAAATGTTTTAATTATGTTGTTTTTGTTTGTAGAAGTGCATCATTCCTTGATTTATTGTAAAAATGAATCTGAACTTTTTGATCTGTTATGATGATAAACTGAAGCAATTTCTAAATTAACCCAATTAAGTGAGTTTTAAATCGTCCTACTTAGTTTATAAGGAAATGATGAAGAGGAACAAATTAAATGATTTGAAAATGATATCTATGTAGGTGCTGACGCTGTTGGCGGTTCTAGTGTTAACAGACATTTAAATTAAATATGTGTAATTGCAAATGCCATATATGATTTTCTTACCTGGAATTCTGCCTTTTTGAACAGACTTTTTGATTGAGTCCTATATATTGTCTGCAGTTCTAGGGTTAATATGAATCTAATATGATTGTCATCGGTCTAAATTAGATATCAAATTATTAACTGTGTATGTAATGAAGATCATAGTGTGGGTTGAATCCATTTTCATAACCACTGTCTTTTAACTGATTTAAATGCGGAAACTGGGCTTATTCATCAGAATTTTGTATGACTTGACTTGACTTGCTTGACTCTCACCACAGTGACTTGGGACTTGCTTGATACTTGTAGGTCAAGACTTGAGACTTGCTCATGACTTGCACATGTAGGACTTACTCCCACCTCTGCTTTGAGGTTTCCAAGAAAGGTCACACAATAAGAATCAAACCAACTCAATATGACTGTGGAGATGAGTCTTTTTTGCAAATGACTCTGTTGCCATGTCCCCTTGTCCTTTGGGCTATTGGGATTTCCCCAGCACGTCAACAACATAAGCAGCTTTCACGCCAACAAGTCTTTTTTGTTTAGTATTTAACTTTCGGGAAATTCTAGATATTTACGGCTGTTTTGATGACGTTATGTGGGGTGTAGTCTGGGTTCGTTTTGTCATTAAAACACCTTATGATACTATTTTTTTTAACAGAAGAATATGACTTTCCAACACAATCCCGGGTAACTTGTGCCTTTCTATTAAAAGGCATGATTTGACATGCCCGTTCCCATGGTATCACACTCAGATTCTCACTGTGTCTTGACAAAAAATGTGCTTGCCTCATGGGGAGTGGGTTTGTTGCTGGTTGGCCTTTTTTGGGGAGCACAATTGGCCCTTCATGTGGCAAAGTGCACCTCCCTGCCTTCAACCTAAAATAGCTGTTGTTTTGATTTGTTCTCATACTTGTATTATTTGATTTGGACAAAAGGGTGCAGATTAATTGCTGGGTCATACAACAAACTGATGAAAAAAACTTTGATTATGGCCAAAACTGCTGGCAACCAAACAAAACATTGTGTCCCATATCCATTACACCTATATGTATCTGTTGTTATCCCTCTATAAAGCCGTAATCGTTACACTTCTGCCATATCAGACCTAATTATTCTAGGAAGACTCTCCACAACACACCCATTCAACCACAGGAGTATTAGTGAGGTTGGCTACCCAAGTGAACTTCCTGGCAATCAGTCGTCAATCAAGTTTATTTAAAAGATGTTTGATTGGGTTGTTGTATAAAAGGAAACGTTGAGAAAACTTTCCAATCTAACCAAAAAAAGGTTTAAGCTTTGAGTTCATCAACCATAAAAAAACAAAACATGATTTACTAATTGATCACCTCAATCAATAAAACCAAAATCATATGTGACTAATTTGAGGTTAATGAAGGGCGACTGTAGCTGTGAGGTTGTTTTTCAACCAGAAGGTTGTGGGTTCGATCCCAGCCCGTGCAGTCAACATGTCGATGTATCCTTGAGCAACCCACACCATGCTCCTGGTGTGTGAATGTTAGCTTCCCTATGGCAAGTGGTACTGCTCTGCATGAATGAGGTGTGAATGGGTCATTGATGACTTGTAGTATGTAAAGTGCTTTGAGGGGTCGAAAAGATATGTAAATAGTCAATTTAACAGGAATGTCATTGTGACTGCGCAGACTTGTCAGGACGGGCCTGGGACTATGATACAAGTAGAAGCATAGCAATCACTGCTCACGTGTGGAACGAATCCTCCAAATTGAGTGCAGAGAGGAGTATAAACAGATGGCCAAGCGTCCTCTGTGTCCACAGCTGTCCTTGACTGAGGCTCAAGGGTACAGAAAGTGTCAAAAGTGCACCTTTGTTCATCATGGTTTCATTGTGTTGATCAGAAAGAACACATTGCAGCTGCCCTGAGAAAAGTGTTTAGTAAGATACCAAATGGGCTTCATCGGGTAACTTTTTTCATATCAGAAAATTATTTGGAGAATGTTACCCCTAATGTTATGCTAGTAGGCTAACAACGTTTCAAAATTCATCATAATTAAACTATTTAAAATCAATATTGACAAATGTATCTAATAACCCTGAGTTATAAATAAAATAACAACTTTATCTTATATAACTTTAAATGAGATTTTTTTTGTTCAAAGTAAAAAGTAAACAAGGGCCATTAAACTAGCTGGCACAGTTTCAAATATTACTGTATTTTTTCATATTTTTCTTTTCATGCTATTGCCTAAAATATAACCCGTTTTCTAATCAAAAGTTTACCGAAATAATGAAGACCAAAAGTTTTACTTTTATCCCTTGTAAATTTGAAAGTAGAGAGGCAGGGCTGAGTTATATAAAGGAAATTATAACTTAACTGCAATATAAATATAAATGTCAGCCATTTTTATCCAAACTTTCAATTTCCAGGATCAAAGCAAATTCCTAGTTTCTGCTGTCCAGGCACGTAACACAAAGACTCTCCATAAACCACAATGTGTGTCATACAGTTGTAAGAATCTGTTCTGACAGCTGGAGTTAACACAACCACTGACCCTGAAGCCCCTGACACACCAGGCCGAAATCGGCCGTCTTGCGTTGTCTGGCGACAATGGGTTCCTTGTCGCCCAAAGTCAATTTGGTGTGTCCCGAACCCTCAGCCGTGACACGCCTTATTTGGGTAGAGCACACTCAGACACGCTTACCTCGTGAAGAGTGTGCATGGAAAACAGTGAGGAGGGGATGGACGGCGTTTGTGCCTTTTGGGATCTAAGCGAAGGCCGTCAAACCACATCTGCAGGCGACGCATATGCAGTAACCCCAGCGGTACCACGAGGTGAGCAGCCGCCATGAGACCCAGAGTCTGCATGATGGTCAAAGCTGTCACCGTTGCCCCCTGTCACAGTCTGCAAACTGCCTGAAGCAGGGATGTCTGTCTGCTCTCTGACAGGGTGGCACATAGTCTGCCTGCATCGAGCAAAATCCCCAGATACCCCACCTGCTGGTGAGGTATGGGACTGCTCTTCTTCCAATTGACCGCAATCTACTCTGGATCAATTGGGCTGTGTTTACCTTTTCCCTGGACCTGGCCATGACTATGAGGTCGTATTATAAAACCCTCATGCCATGGTCGCGAAGCGGCTGAAGCACTGTGGCCACACATTTGCTGAACGTGCGTGGGGATAAGGAGTAGCCAAACGGTAGTCTGTTGTACTCGTAGGCTACCCCCTGGAAGGCAAAACCAAATACTTTCTGGGCTTTGGAGCAATTTTCTACATGAAAGTAAGCGTCCTTCAGGTCGATGGTTGTGAACCAATCGCCCGGCTGCCCTAGTTCCAGTAATTGGTTTACATATAGAACTTTTTGCAGGCAATGTGCTGATTCAGGCTGCGAAGAACCAGAATGGGTCTGAATTATCCTGTATTCTTGGGAACCAGGAAGTACATGGAGTAAAGCCACTTTTCTCTCTTGCAACAGGGCCTGAATCTCTGTTGAAAGGAAACCTACCTCCTCCTGGGATGATAGATTTGCCTCTCTTAAGCTCTTAAGGAGGGACGCTGCAAAACTGGAGTGAGTACCCCAGTTTCAGTGTCCTGTCCATCCATTCTTTCAGTACACAGCTAAGCTTCCATTCCCCATAAGACTGTGTTAGGGGACCTGCAAGCAGCTGTGGAGTCGCAGCTAAGAAGCTGTAGCACTCTCTGGCGGCCCACTCCACCGCCAAACCTTCCATAAAAGGAAGATTGGCTCATGGGGGGCTGACACAGAAAGGGCCGATTTTCGACAGAGGTCCTTGAACGCACCGCGGCACGCCCTCAGGGGGCCGCGCGCCCCGTCATAACGCCGTCTTCACACAGACGGTGAAATGCATCAATCGGAGCTATTACACTAGGCGAGGTGTGTTTTCTTTTTTTTTTGACCAAAGAAATTGATCCAAAGAGCCCTTCCGTAGACACAGGGGCTCCCAGGAGATCATCACGGTCTTTTTGGAAAGTGCCATTTGGGGCGTGATCCCCCAGGGACATCACACGGCAAGCAGCGGCGGCCACACCGTAGACCAAGCTATTAATTAGGCCGATGCTGCGGCCAAATAATCGCTCTGATCCGGTGAGGTGGGGGCATCTTGCGGAAGAGCAATGAGCGAGACGCCCAACACACCCGTGTTTATTTGCAGCCGCCCTGTCACACGGCAGCGGGGCAGAGGCTCTCTGCCCAGCCTGCTGCCTGCTGGGAGCAGATGGGCTGCCACGCTCCGCCGCCATGGTCATCCCCAGGGGGAAGTACAGACCTGGGCGGTGGACTTCCATGGACGCCGGACCCGGAAGTGCCCGACAACGAGAAGTCCTCATCATCCTCCTCCCCGGCAAACGGAGCCATCCGCCCCGCTGGAATGGCGAACGTGAATGGCACCGCCTCGGCCATATCCTGGTCCCCCAAACACTCGAAGCAGAGATGGTGGGGATCGGCGCCCGCTATTAAGCCAGGGCACGAAGGACAGGCCCAGGTCTCTAGAAGTGGCGACTCCATAAAGGTATGATAACTCTTTCTTCTTCTTTCAAACGTTTTACTTTCTCTGCTTGAGTTGTTGCTCGCTCGCTGAAGAGAAAAGGATGACAGTCAGGAGGCGTGGCCGCCTTATATACGGTGGGCTTGCGCGCACATTCATGTAGGCCCGCCACAAGGGGCCGGCTACATTTATAGATATCTCAGTAGGTGAATGCTTGCATAGCATGATTGAGGGAAGTACCCATAGAGTCCAGTAGAGGGCGGAGCCTGTGTAAGAAATAACTAATTTACACACAGACATGGCAATTTATCAAAGCATAACATAATGATTAATAAATGTAGTGTTGTATTGGTTTGAATATTTAGATTTCTTGTAGCGAATAAGAAGGCATTGGTCTTGAATTTTTTATAAATTAAACATGTTTTTTAGAGTGTTGTATTGTTGTTTTTTTAAAAGGTTGTTTTGATAGGTGCGGATTGTCCGTAAAGCACGCAATGCATGGTGGATCATTAATACTTCATGTGCTGTTAACTGTATGAAAAAGTATTGTGAAACAATGTCAGACAAATTAAAGTGCCATCATTGATATAATTTACTCATACGTGGGTAAAAAGTTGTATTTTGTATTATAATGCAAACTTATATCAGCTGTATGCTTGTTTTAAAGAGTTAGCCAGTGGCTATTTCATTGCTAGCCATAGGGTCAGAAACTACAGCATGCCTTCTGGCCAGAGGCTTATACTCTAAGCATGACTCAGGAAACCCACTAAATGAAACACTGCAATAAACCCGGTAAGCGTTACTGACATTGTACAACTCAGCGTGTTGTGATGCGTATAAGTATGAAAAGAGCCATATGCCAGGTCATAACCACACTTCACAACGGCAGAGAAAACATTTGAGGTAGGTGTTTTTTGGGAAACACATACCGTATTTTCCGGACTACAAGTCGCACCTGAGTATAAGTCGCTCTTGTCAAAAAACGTGTCGTTAAGAGAAAAAAAAAACATATATAAGTCGCTTCGGTGTATAAGTTGCATTTATCCACTGAAGTCTTCATCCTCTGTGTCGCTGTGAAGGTCTCACTATCATAGCTAGCTATCCATCCAGTTAGACACTTTCAAAGAAACTCCGGGACAGATGTCAGCTTTACTGAAGTTCAATGAATTGGTGAAACTGTAAACACAATACAGACATCCCAGCTAGCGGGGAACGTTCTCACAACTTTGGCTAACATTACCTACAGGTTCTAATAATGTTTTAAAGAAACGTTTTAATCTGATGTTCAAAGAACCTTTTTAGGATGTTTATTATTTCAAATAATGTTCCTATAAGGTTTAAGGTTAACTAAGACATAACATTTTAACTGCAACATTCAGAGAATGTTTTGAGGATGTTATTAAGGCCTGAGATGACAGAAAGTGTTTTTTATTAAACGTTCCTTTAATGTGATATGTTAACAAAGGTGGAACGTTTTGCCTGCAACATTCTAAGGATGTGTTTTAGACGTTGTTGGGGTAACACATTAAAGATGTTTTTTATAAAACGTTCCCTCAATGTTACATGATAACAAATGAAGAACATTCTCCAAGCAACATTCTGAATATGTTTTCAGGATGTTATTCTTTTTTTATAAAATGTTCCTGTGATGGCAAATATTAACACGGTCATGATCAACGTCAGATTTATTTCTAGAGCGCTTTAAAAAACAAACTTGTTGCATTTGTTTGAAAAGGATGTTTTAAAAAATCTGATGTCACCATATTTTCCTTTTGAGAAAAACAAACAAGCACGTAATTCATGATAAGCTGTAACCGATATTGCATGTTTGCGGTGGCATGTGTGAGTTCCCAGCTAGACATTTTTGGTTCTCAAAAAATTCTGAGAATGTTACCATTCATTGTTCTAGGAATGTTTTCAGCGGGACGTTTTATTTTGGTTCCCAGAATGTTCTTCTGAAAGGTAGGATAACGTTCTTTAAAAACATTCTTGAAATGTTTGGTGATAACCTTCTTAAAATGTTTTTGATAACCTTCTTAAGATGTTTTTGATAACCTTCTTAAGATGTGTGTGATGACCTTCTTAAGATGTTTTTGATAACATTGTTAGAACATTATGCCCTACTGTTCTTAAAACGTTTTCAGCGGGACGTTTTAGTTTGGTTACCAGAATGTTCTTCTGAAAGGTAGGATAACGTTCTTTAAAAACATTCTTGAAATGTTTTTAATAACCTTCTTAACCTGTTAAGCACCAAGCCTGTTTTTCATGTTTCAGGCTCGAAAATGACATGCCCAAAACAAATGACTACAACTTAACTTCTAAAAGGGTTATATGAATAATTTATTTTATCAAAGCAAGGTTACATCTGTGAGTTGGATGTATAAGTGTCAGAATCAATATAAATGTTTTTTATTTTAAAGAAAATTCAGATTTTACATAGTAAAAAACTGTAAATTATAGTGTCCGTCCAAAAATTATTTTTTACAGATAGTGAAAACTACCCTTGGATGATGGGTTAGTAGACTAAAAGCTTTAGGAATCCAAAGTACAACATATAATAAGTACCCTGTATCAAGATTGATGCAAAACAAGTGACATTTGACCTTTTTAGAGAGGTTTAGCCAAAACCACCCCACCTCTGAGGTGATTTGGGTGAAAATGTTTTTTTTTCTATATCTCTGGCCCCCCTTGCTCGATTTTGATGGTTGACACCTCTTTCTGACCGTTAGAGCCAATAGAATCGAAGGGGGAGGCTCCCACACACAGACGTTGTGAAGAGAAAAGGTGGGGGCTGCGCGCATGTAAATGTAAAGCAGAGTGGAGCTACATTCTAGCTCTGGCATTTGGAAACAAAAAAGCAGTTTTATTGCTTATGGATTATCAGAAATAATTTCAAAGAGGGCACAGATACATTGGATGAACCTATGGATTAACTGCAGCATCGCTTTTTTATCGTTTTAATGCCATTGAAGACCAGTTTTGACCAAGGTAAGCCATGTTAGCGTTTCTAGCTACTTAGCTCCACATGTTATGATGTACGCTTTCGTTTATAGCGTCGCAAATGTTTATCACTGAGTGTTGAGGTTTTTTACACAGATTCCGTGCTCCAGGACACCAAAAACGAGTGGTTGGCTGTGCATCTAGGATAAGTAATAAGGGAGTTATTGTAAGTTTAAGTGCCGTTTTAGGTTAAATGTTTTCGCTCGTGGCGAATTCAGAGGCTGAGTGCTAGCATTGTGGGTTTTTTTGGAGAAAAAAAATTAAAAAGATCAGTTAGCTGAGTTTCTTCCCGTTACATGGATATAAAACATTCATAGTTTTATTAAATATTAAGATTCCTTAGACGTTGTTTCCTGCAAATGACGCGTTTATCCGCCCGGTACCGGGGGGGCCGTGCGTAACAGGTTAAGATGTTTTTGATAACATTGTTAGAACATTATGCCCTACTGTTCAAACGTTTTCAGCGGGGACGTTTTATTTTGGTTCCCAGAATGTTCTTCTGAAAGGTAGGATAACGTTCTCTAAAAACATTCTTAAAATTGTTGGTGATAACTTAAGATGTATGAGCGCATTGAGACAATGAATAGGACGTATAAAAACGAATTTGCATGCCAATATTCACTCACATGCACTTATAATCACACTAAGGTATGTAGGCCCACAGTATTTATAATATCATATGTGTAAAGTCTCATATTCTAACTGTTAGATAAGCTATCTGGCCGTGTGTGGTTTGTGAGGGCTGCGTATAAACAGTGTCCGCTGTTTATGCATATTGGATAATTGCACCCTTTAGATTTGAGACCGACAGACATATAGAAGAACGGACCGACTGTCACTGCCCGTCCCTGAAACCCCTGTTAGTGTTTGTATGTGTTTGTTTCTACTGTGTGTGTCTCTCTCTCCTCCCCTGCCTGCTGGTCTGCTCTACACGGCTGGGAGCAATCTCCAATCAACCACACCTGCAACCTGCTCATCAGCCACACTATGAAAGCCTGCAGCCTGCACTCATTCCCTGTCGGATTGTTGCCGTGAACGGTTTGTTGCGTGCCGCTCTAGCTTTTTACCAGCATATTCTTTGACAACTTTGCCTGCTTTTGCCTCACACTCATTTGTATGTCTCTCCCAGGAGGAATCCAAGGCCTTCCACACTCCCAATACCAGCCAGGCCTCTCTACCCACCCTGGAACAACCGTTTCCCACTGCCGCCATAACCAACCTCCACTCCCAGCTCCCCTTTTCTAATAAACAAATGTTACTTTCACCAGCTGATTACGAGTCTGATTCTGGGTCCCCTCCAGTACATGTGACACCGACAGTGACTTGTACTAGCTGCTGGTCACGTTTTTAAAAAAAGAAAAAACCTCTGATAAATCGGAACGATAAAGCACGTTATCCTACTCTAAAATAATAACATTCTGGCAACATAAAAAAATCTAACTTGCAGCTGAAAACGTTGTAAGAATAGTAGGGCATAATGTTGTAACAATGTTATCAAAAACATCTAAAAAAGGTTATTACCAAGCATTTTCAGAATGTTTTTAGAGAAAGTTATCCTACCTTTCAGAAGAACATTCTGGGAACCAAAATAAAACGTCCCGCTGAAAACGTTTTAAGAACAGTAGGGCATAATGTTCAAACAATGTTATCAAAAACATTTGAAGAAGGTCATCACAAAATATTTTAAGAATGTTTTTAGAGAACGTTATCCTACCTTTCAGAAGAACATTCTGGGAACCAAAATAAAACGTCCAGCTGAAAACGTTTTAAGAATAGTAGGGCATAATGTTCGAACAATGTTATCAAAAACATCTTAAGAAGGTTATCAAAAACATCTTAAGAAAGTTATTACCAAACATTTTAAGAATGTTTTTAGAGAACGTTATCCTACCTTTCAGAAGAACATTCTGGGAACCAAAAGAAAACTTCCCGCTGAAAGCATTCCTAGAACAGTGAATGGTAACATTCTCAGAATGTTTTTAGAACCAAAAATGTCTAGCTGGGATGGCACACTGTTATTAACTGCCCGACTGACGAGCTGAATAAACAAAATAATCCACACAGTGAGCTACGGCACATAATACTTATACGCTAATTAGCCTAGCCGCTAATTAGCTTAGCCACTCGGAATTCTCACTGTATTTATACATTTGCTGTTAAACACTTCCGCCAACTCCGTTGTCGATCAGACTCACCATCAGAATCAGCTCCGATTAGACCTTTCTGAATCTCGACAGGATGGTGTCGGTCGTCACTGAAGCCCATGCTGTGTCGATCCATCCCACAACATCCCGGAAAGTTACGTGACGCATCCTCCCGGTTGCCGTGACTTTTTTCTTCTTCAGTGGTACAGCAGTTTTCATTGTATACAGTGCCATCTATTGGCCGGAGTTTGAACGCAGTCAGACAAAATTCAATATATAAGTCGCATCGGACCAGCCAGACAGGTAAAAAAAAAAACACGACTTATAGTCCAGAAAATACGGTAACCAAATTATTTCTCATCTTCACGGTAGTGTGATGTGAATGGCATCTCAACTTTAAGCTGTGATGGTTGTGATAATGTGGGTTCACTGTTAATTACAAAAGCTGATGAAACACAGTCTTTTAGCCTTTTGACCATAGCAAGAAAATGGTAAGAATGTTACTTTTTCCAGCAACTGCATTTGCAGATAAATAATAAATAATATTTAATTTAACTATTTTACAGTAAAGAAAATAAATAGTTAAAGTCACATTTCTATTTCTAAAACACTTTATAAATTACTGTTATACTTAGTCAATTTTACTGCTAAACCCTTACTTATAGTTAGTAACATTAAGTGCAAAAAGGTTTTAGTCACATTTACTGCTCATACCTTTTGTTATAGTTAGTCACATATACTGCTAAAACACTTCTTAGTTGCATTTAGGGTAAATCACTGAGTTATAGTAAGCAGTATTTGTGCAACATTTCAGAGTGAATCCAAATCATTGGGGCCCATATACACACATTTTAATATTGGGAACACCATTGGCGAAGATCTGTGCATTCCAATTACCCTTTGAGCTCTAAATGCAAATGCACGCACAAAGCTAGACTCATCTTCATGTTTTATTCATAACATTCCCCTCCATGTCCACCCTTAACTCAACAAACATCAGCTTTTACTCCATGAATGTATAAATATGACCAGACTCCATTGTCTTGTTTTAACTGAAGACGTCAGAATTGTGTGTATTACATTGCAGCAGTTGTTGCATGCCAAAGGCCTCGCATGTTGTGGCTAACAGGCCATGCATGAGCGACTGAGCTGTTGTGTTGTAGCTTTTAGAGCCGGGCTTTAACAGCAGGCTCTTTAAGCTTAGGGTGGCCTGAATAAATTGAGCTGTATATAGTCCCCCTCTCCCTCCCTGTCTTAGGCTGAATTTCTCTCCAGGTATGTTTTTAGTCAAGTAACACATAGGGATGAAAGTAAATAGAATCAGAATCAGTTTTATTACCAAGTAGGTTTACACATACGAGGAATTTGCTTTGGTATATGTGGTGCATACATAGACACAAAAACACATATATATATTGACTACTATGACGTCCTATACCGTTCCAACAACAGGTGCATGTTGAAAAAGCAATAAATGTGGCGATCATTTTGGGTGCATTATTAACTTGACTGAAACTGATTCAAATATAAATTCCTTGACTTGAAGTCCACTTTCTGGAGCATTTCTTTTGATACTGGTAACTACTGGTTCCAAGGGTAACAACAACAATTCAATATCAGCTTAGTCTGTCCAGGTATACTGAGCTGATTCTACTTAAAGGGGACGTATTATGACGGTTTTCAGGTTCATATTTGTATTTTGTGCCTCTACTGTGACATGTTTCCATGCTTTAATGTTCAAAAAGCTCTTTATTTTTCTCATACTGTCTGTGCTGCAGCACCTCTTTCCACCCTCTGTCTGAAACCAGAGCCCAGTCTGCTCTGATTGGTGAGCTGGAAAGCTCTGATGTGATTGGCCAACTACTTAGAGATGTCCCGTCTCTAAGCCTATAATGCACAATGTGTTGGAGTGCTAGCCAATAGAAGCAAAAGTGTTACAGAGTGATGTCATTATGTTATGGAAGTAAACACATTTTAGTCCAATGGAGGCATTTCAGGCAGGGAGTGGGGGGGATGTGTGGGAGAGAAACTCCCTGTTGAGGGAACACAGAGGGTGTTTCTCAATCGCGAGTAAAGCTGCTTCAGAGCCACTATTTCAAGCATACTATGTCATCGAGTGCCGCCGAAGTACTGTTCCAATCTCCAGCATACTTGGAAATCTACCGAGCCCGGCGTACTCCGTTTGGAGAAATATCGAGGCTGCACATGTGTAGACTCCGCGGTCTTAAAATCCCCACAATGCTTTGCGCACGGACCAATTTCCAAAATCTGTGGCGGAAAATGTAAGGCGGGGCCTATCATATGACGCACACCTGCACACTTGCTAGCCTGTTCCACTCTTCGTTTTCCAAATGCCAGGAAGTATTCTTGCCTCGCTTCTGAACCAAGATGCTCGGCAGACATGTGCTACCAAGCAAGCGTACTCGCGATTGAGAAACACCCAGGGATTTTAGCCTTTGCAGTCCATTTACATGCACAAAAAACGATGTAACACTCTACAGGAAAGGAAAAGCCCAATAAGGCCTCTTTAAGTCGTTTCCCACTGACACAACTTGGGTGTTGAGTCTTCCAAAAAAAAGGTTTGAAAGATCTGAAATGATTGGTGCCACCTCATGCTTATCTCTATAGACCAATTACAAAAACAAAAAACTCATAACAATAGTGGTTGGAACAAGAATTCATTCATTCAAGCAATACATTCATTTGTATGGAGACCTAGCTAATGACACAGTCTCAGATGCTCCTATGTCTCAAAACTGTGTAAACGTCCTGTTTGTGCTGTGTTACGATGTGTGGCCATCTCCTCGTTGATAGCCGACAGAGATCAACGACATCGCTGTGACTGCGCCTCAAAGAGACCTTGATATGATGCATGGGCCTCCCACTGTGTGTATGCACGCCTGCTATGCCTTCTGTATCAGTGTGTGAGTGTGGGTCCGTGCAGAGGCTAATTCATAATGATGACAGGAAATATTTCATCATATCTTCACACTCAGTCATCTTTACCAAACAGCGGGGAGGAGGGGCGGATTGGCGGCAGTTTGAAGGAGATGAAGGCAGAACCACACAGAGACGGACAGGGATGGGTGGAGGAAGATGGAGCGCAGGCGGAGGGATGAGATGAGGATGCTAATGCAACTCTATCACAACTGTGTCTGGAGGAATAATGAGCCAATTTATGACGTGCCACTCAGCCTACACCAACAATTACAGTACATTCATTATTTGTCAATTTTAAGTTTCCCTGAAAGATAATACCTTAATGGCTGACAAGCAGTTTGTTTAATTTAATATTATTTAGAATAGAAATTACAGATTTATTATTGTGCCCATCACACAAGTTTAAGATCACATTCCTACACCTAACCCTAACCCTGACTCATGTAAACAGTTTCTCAGACCTTCATATCTACAATATCATTCTTAAATAAATCATCAAAAACGTATTTCAGTCGGAACTTACTTGGTAAATAAAAGTAATGACTCTTTTGATAGCTTTTGAGACAAAGTTAAACTCAATGGGTCATTACAATTTTTCATCATATCTACCCTAGAATTGTTCAGGGTTTTGTTAAATTAGTTGATGTCTATTACCTCTTAAATCATTATGATAACTTAATAGCTTAATTTGTATCGCTCCCAATTGTAAATTATGTATTTTCCTTCTTAAAATGTTATAATCTGCTAAAATCAATAACTACAGTAAAGGAACAATCCCAGGTTAGTTTTTAAAGAGGAAATATTATACACATTTTCAGGTTCATATTTGTTCATATTGTTCATATTTCTCAGGAAGGAAAACTCCAAGTCGAAAGTAATACAAAACTATTCAAGTACTAGTTTTTTTGTGCAATTGGGTTGATGACTTTATAAGTCGATACACAAAAAGCCTGTTAGTATCATAATGTAGCCCAATATAAAGCATTGCAGTCTTTACCTAGTCTCTGCTCAGCTGTTGATAAACCCACACCGTATTAATGAAAGTCCTACCATCCAATCTCAGACCTATCTCTAATCTAGGAACACATCACAAACTTTGAGAATTTAGAAATAAGCAGCAGAGAGCAGCTCACTCCACAGGAGGGCTGCTCTTTCTCAATGTGAGCAGCAATTGGCAAAGACCTCAGTATTGATCTCCACCACATTGAGAGGAGTCGTGGATGTGGAGGAGGTGTAGAGTTCCAGGGAACACTAACGAAGAGGAGACCCTGAGGCAGCATGACCTGGAGGGGTTTATATCACTGATCCACCTGGACGCCCACGGAGGGATTTGTGTTGATCTGTTTGCAGTTTGTGAAAGTTCAACCTGAGCTCTGATAATAAGTCATAACAAACCAAAAGTGCCAAAATACAGACACCCTTAAGGACAAAAATGTCCTCATTGAAACCCATTGAAACCACCATTTTTGATTACTGACTGCTACTAAATTGTAGCCTTAATAATTTCCACCAGGTTTGAGCTGTTCTCTAATGTTACCCTTATGTCGTGTTGAGGTCCTGCTCACTCATGGTACTTTTCTTAATAATGACTGTCCTGCTGCACAGAATCCTGCGTATTACACTAATATAATAAACATATAAATTGACATACAATATTTTGCAATGTAACTCATCTGATCGAGTTTTTCTGTAACTATTCAAGTCTGCTTGCATTTTCTATACCGAGTTCCCTTTAGTGTATACTTCCTGTCTGTCTTCCTCTGCTGTTCTCTTTAGTGTTTACTTCCTGTCTGTCTTCCTCTGCTGTTCCCTTTAGTGTATACTTCCTGTCTGTCTTCCTCTGCTGTTCCCTTTAGTGTTTACTTCCTGTCTGTCTTCCTCTGCTGTTCCCTTTAGTGTATACTTTCTGTCTGTCTTCCTCTGCTGTTCCCTTTAGTGTTTACTTCCTGTCTGTCTTCCTCTGCTGTTCCCTTTAGTGTATACTTGCTGTCTGTCTTCCTCTGCTGTTCCCTTTAGTGTGTACTTCCTGTCTGTCTTCTTCTGCATGTGTCGTAATTACTGCAGACAGTTTACCAAGCCTGAACAACTTTTGTGATCTCCACAAATATAAAAGTGAATATTCACAAATATTTCACGGTGTTTTTCGATAGAAAATAAACGTATGTGATTTTTTGGCTTGAGCTGACGTTAAATTGTCCAGACTTCTTTCGGCTGACTGATATGACTGCACATAGTCCTACGTATGAAGCATCCGTAGCAGCGGTGGGGTATCGTAAAAAAACAGATCACTTAATGTCCTAATTGAAAGAATCAGCTATTCAACTAAGCTGTGTAATAAAATAAATAAATGCCTTTTGAAATGTAACACTTTGTCTCTAGATTCCGTATGTTCACAGCATGACAACTAATCATGTGTGCTCACTGCGATGTACAGTGTTATTGGCAGGTGTGTGTTGTTTGTATGTATGTGTGTGACGGAGTGAGAAATCACAGAGAGTAGGGGGTAGAATGTGTAATATTTATGTCAGACTAATGTGCTTATCATTAATATTTGTTTGAGCTACTTTAAAATGGTTTCATCCCACTTATCCTGCTGGTATTAATCCTCCGTCTTCATTTCACTGCAATTTATGGAGCTGTGCATTATGATAAATAATTGCTGAAGTAGTGACTGTGTTTTCTTCTGAAGTTTGGTCTTAACTCCCATTTCAACAAAAGAAAACTTGAAAAGTTAAGACCTCAAGAGTTATGGGTATTTTCATTCATTTTCTTCAATTATTTCCTTTTTTATTCATTTATTGTGGTTGGATTTGAAACATGAAATGTCAGATTAATATAAAAATGCTAAGTTTCACTGCTTTCCATTCCCTGAATCGTTCATTAAGTAGCAGCCTGAAGGTAAATTAATTTCTTCTTTGAAGTCTATAAAATAACCAATAAAAAATGTTTTTTATTACTCAACACAAGACAGAATATTATTTTTAATATGGAGTTGAAGGTGTAATATTTACATTGGCATCTTTTCAGCAGATCAAACCACTATGCTTAGAACTAACTACACATTATAGTGGTTTCTAAGATTGGATTATTTGTCTTTGGCGGAACAGAGACATCTATCTTCAAAATAATTGTTGTTGCCCATATTAGCTTCTCATCTGAGCCTCATCGTGAGCTTTGAAAAACTATTTCATATGTTCAAAGACAACACAATCAAACCGCCGGTGCTGTGTTCTTGTTAAACAGTGACTGCTGAGCAGAGAGCTGAATAATAATATTCTCGAGAAGGTGAGCAGGAAATGTCTCATATGGGTCACAGAAAGCCCAAAACGTTTTTAGTATTTCTTGTTAGGGTCAATCATGCAGAAATTGAAATTCAATCTTATATATTGATGTGATTCGTCTGGATTACATGGTGTATTGATCGGAAAACATGACAGGGGATTTGTCAAGATGTAACACACACACACACACACTCACAAACAGAATTCTATCCTACAGATGGGAGTAATTTTAACTCTCATGAAGAAACCGACAATGGGTCAAAATAGTGGCACAGTGCAATTTTACTGCATTGCGCACATTTTTCGTAGATTACTTTTATATGCTAACAGTAGTTGTAGTAGAAATAGTAGTAGTTGTAGTAGAAGTAGTAGTACATACAATATGACAGGGTGCTATAAACTCGATGACGTAGGGACAGTATTAGTTGGTGAACTAGTGCTGCTATAGAGCTAATGGCTAACAAGCTAATAAGCCACATGCTAGGCACAATTACATTCCCCTGGTACTTCCGTCTTAGGAGGGCTGAACTCATTTCATTATTAATTAAACTTCCAATTATTCTTTTTGTATAATCGATTAATTGTAAAAATGGGAGAATTTTTTTTTCTCAAAGTCCAAGATTCCTAATGGTATTGTCAGTCCCATACGCAAATATATTCACTGATAGAAACCAGAGAACATCTACATAATGGAAACATTGACCTTTACTGTATGCTTGGCCAGCAAATTTCAATAGAGTGAATAGGCGACATTTTTGAGTGTGGTATCCAGTGAATGTTCATGTCATCATTCACCAATAAGTCCTATACTAAAATGAACTCTTGAAAAACGTTGTCTTTTTAATTGTTGGTGTGACAAGGCCTTTATTGTCTCTTTCATACCGCTACTTCAAGCATCCTTATTTTGTTTTATTTTGTTCCAAAAAGATTTGGTTGCAGTTAACAATCCCTTTGTGTGTGTGAGTTTGAGCAGGCGGGCAGGAGGCAGTGTGAGGGTCAGCAGCCACCTACTCGGCTATCTCCACAGCTTGTCAAGCATGCTGCTGGATACATGGTAGACATTTCACAGGTGAATACACATTCAAACACAGGCTCAGGGAGGTTCCAGGGGAATGTCAAGGGGCGAGACAGAAAGGAAACGGGTGAAAAACCTCAGCCCTCGTGAGAAAAAAACTGAAGCGCTATCTCCTTCCCTCTCTTTCTCTCTGTCGGTAATCGACGGCCTATTGAGTCGAGAATCTCCAGGCCGTTACTCACCCCTTCTGCATGGCTGCCTACCAATTGGAATACCATTACAGTGAAATCCCACACACAGAAACACACAGGTACACAGTGATATGAGCCCGGCATGACACACACGTCTGCAGTCTACGTGTGCACCAGACGGAGAGAGCTCATCATTTTCCATTCGCTCCCTCCGTTAGTGTCAACAGTCAGGCGACAGCCATCATTTATTCTACCTCTCTTGTTTAATGTCGGCTACAACCTTTTTTTCATCTTCTTCTATCCCCTCGGACAAGAAGGCACACGAGATGGGGTCGCCGTGATTTGTTTCACCCGCCAGAGTCGCTTTGATATGTGACGCGCTCTGACCCCCTTGCCCCGCGATGAAGCACGCCTGATTTGCGACCCGCTCTGTCTCGCCGCTGTCTTACCGTTTGATTTGCGGACCTCTGGGCCCCGCTCAGCGCCGGGTTGAGAGGGGTCGCACATAAACATGTAGCGTCTCAGTTTTATTCCCTTGGTCAAAGATGATTTCTTCAGGGAATTCAATCAAACGTACCTTCAGAGAATTAATCGATCGCAGCCCTGCTTCCCGTCTATACGTTCCTATTTGCATATTGCATCCCAACAGCTGACATTTGGATGACAAACTAACATTGTTTGCCGTAGCACTCCAGTCCATGAATTAGATTTACTCTGCTTATAAAAGACAATGGCTGCTAAATGCCATATCTCTCTGTGACTGCTAGTGTGTACGTAAGCAGTCGTGTTATTGTCCACAACGGCGTCTTTCTGTCTCCGGAACGTCTCGGCGAGAAAATGAAAATGCCAATCTCTTTTTGTCATTTTCTTCTAATTTCCTCCCACCCCTTCCATCACTCTTCTCCGTCATTTCTCTTTTGGCAGTAAACATGCAGACTTCATCTGCAGTCAGCTAAATCTGCGCTTATTTACCAAGCACACTTATTCACCGTGACCTTTGAAGAGAAAGCGAGGGATGATCTAATGAGAAGAACAGGGCGGCAGTTCATAGATGGAGGGAGAAGATGAAGGGGATGGTACGATTTTAGTCTTGTGTGTGACCGTGTGTATTATAAGCCATGTTTTTATCTTCTGACATTGAGCTGTCCCTTCCTATCTTACTCTGCCTTGGTTAGGCAGTGGCGAGCCGTCAGGGCCCTCTAGGCCCTCTGTGAGGGCCTAAGATATTCTAAAAAAAATATTTAAAAACATTTAAAAAAAAAATATTTTTTAAATAAATATTTTTTTAATATTATTTTTGTTATATTTTACATTAGTTTTACCGAAAAAAAAATTGATTTAATTGTATTTAAAATAACATTTCCAAAGAAATAAATCCTTCGAATCTGCCTGTTCAGTCTCTGTTGAATGTGAAGGGTTACATGAAAGAAGCTCGTCTGGCCCTCTCTGCGATTCACAGAGGGCCCGCTATAGTAACTGAACGAGAGAGTAATGTCAAATGACAGTGCAATTGACCAATCATATCTTCCCTCTAAATGGGTGGGTTTTATTATCGCGGACTTTATGACAAGTTCCGCCCGCTGTGAAACTTTTCTTGTTTCCATAGCAACAACAACTTCCTGTCAACAGCGTGAACTCGCCTTCAAAATAAAAGCATGCCAAATTACACTTAAGACATACAACTGCAACGAAAGTAACAAACACAATGCAATATCATTGTCAATGTCAAAGAACACAAATGGGGTTCCCAGGTGTTGTTTTGTGTGGTAGAGGGTCGCTGTCATTGATGCGTTTTGCACCCTGGGCCGTTGTTTTGATATTCCGCTGAAGTATACGTTGTGACGTAATAACTATTTTTTTTTTTTTTATTCGAGGGAATTGATGGGGGTCAGAGGGCCTAGGTATAAAGCTCACGGCTCGCCACTGTGGTTAGGGTTAGGGTTAGTAGAGTTTTAGAGTCTGGGATTCTAATCCAATACACCTATTGTCAGTTTGTTTAATATTCCTTTTGGTCGGCTATTTGTTGGTTGTGTTTGGGTACCGTGTGTTCATACATAACCCTGGCCTTATAAATGAAAAACAAATTAGTCATTTTGTACAATTTGAAGCTTCTATTAAGATTTTTTAATGAAGCTTTGAATGTCTATTGTAATTTATGATTGTGTTGGATTGGTACAGGACCGCTCCATTAATTCATGCTTTTTCAGTGCCTTTAGTGTTGGACCAACGGAGCAAATAGTTTTTGACCGTATTAAATAAAAGTAGACTTTGAAAGTCAAATATGGGTTAAAGCAGAATATTTTGTTACATATAACATGTGGTGAATTTGAAAACATGAATCCATCTACCCTTTTCCAATAAACCCATCTACCACATCTAGGGTGTCTACCAATCAGAGGGTAGATGGTTAGATCCCTAATCCCTGCAGTCAACACGTTCTTAGGCAAGATACTTAACCCTTAGTTTCTCCTGTATGTCTACAGTGTTGAAATGTACTGTATGTAGTGGGTTTTGGTAGAAGTATCTGTTAAATAACAAGTAATATAATGTAATAGATCAACATAACGCTCTAAAGAAGCACTGATGGGACCGATTTGTTCGGCTGTTGAGTTCAAACCCCACAAATCTTTAAAAAAAAATACAGACTTCCTCTCAAAAGACCTAAAGAGAGATATCTGACTCCTGGTTTACTGAAAATTCTACTGACTGACAAGGTTTTTGTCCTACTGTTTTTATATGTGTCCTTGTATCTGACAAGCTAACATCATGGTGTGTCAATAAAGCTGACTGGCCGCTGGCTATTCTAAGCTGAACATCTATTAGGGTGACTGACAAATGTAATGTTACCAATTGCTAAACTGACGGAGAGAGAAACCTACAGCTGTGAGGTCTATATGTCACGAGTGACATGCTGATGCTTAAGTTGCTCACCAGCTGAAAGTGACTGGGAAGTCACTTTTTAGTAGTGTTTTCATTCTTATAGACATACAGTATTTCTCAGAAACTGTGTGTTTATAAGTATAGCTAGAAAAGAAAGTTAATGTTACACGAATATAATAACTGTGTCGCTGGGACTTTAAGAACGTTGGATTGTGTGACCATTAATCATTGTCGTTCTATTATTATAGGATTATTAATGTTACATTTTTTAACTTCAGTTTTTCATAATGCTTTGGATGTAGTAAACAAGAAACATAATAATGGTAAGGCATCACTTCATTATAGGCCATGGGCTACAACTTGAGTCCAGTTTTGATATTAGCCTAAATTGGTTTACAATTTTTGACAAATTGGCACCATTAAAAATATGTTCAATGGGTTACTTACGGTTCCGGTTTGCAGTTAAGTCATACATTAACTATATAGTTAAATAGTGGAAGTTATAAAGAGCATTTTTTCACATTTGTGGATGGTTTGTAGGCCGATTCAGGGATGATTTGTCTAGAACATTTGGGATACTGATATCCTACCAAGGAGTTAGTTAAAGCTCCCATGTCATGCTTTTCCGGTTATTACCCGTCCCCTTGTGTGTTATGAAGGTTTTTATGCATGTAAACGGTGTGCAGAGTCAAAACCCTCAAAGTACACCCTGTAGCGAGTAAAACTCTAACACAGAAAATACCTCCCCAAAACGCCTCGTTGGAGATACGTCACTGCCCATTTGAGTCTTCCATTTAGTTCCGGGTACGGCATGATGTCATGCCGTACCCGGAACGAAATGGACCAATCCCGAAGAGCTATGGCCACACCCAGCGGCGCTGGCCGCACCCTCTGCCAGCCTAACATTTACTGTTGGAAGCTCTGGTTCAGTTCACAATCGATCCAGTCATGCCACTGCCAAGGACCTGTTTCCTGAAATGTGAGGAGAAATCTGAGCTGTTTGTCCTACCGACGGAAGAACCACGACGAAGTCAGTGGTTGAAATTTCTTTTTAACACTGTTCCTTCAGAGGTTAGAAGAACCGGCATTTCACAGACGAAAGCTTCCAAAACATTGCCCAGTTTGAGGCCGGATATGCACACCATTTGAAACTGAAGGACGATGCTATTCCTAGTTTGTTTGGACCGTTTGGAGCAGGGGAAGATTCGGGTACACAACCTGTAAGTTTGCATTGTTATTTGTGTATTTATCAAACAAGACTGTTTAAATGTATAAACTGTGTCGGACTGCTAAGCCATTGACACAGTGCTAACTGTGCTAACTAAGTTGCTAGCGTTTCCATATATCAACTCTAATATCAGCAGATGGCCTTGCATACAGTACATGTATCTCATAGCAGGAGAATGTCTGCATTCACACACGAAATACTCATAGACAGTACTCCGGGTGATTTGCCGTGCGGTCAGTCACGAAACGTAATTACATTATAGCTGGCGTAGCGTGTATGCTACCGAGCTAACCAATGGAGCTAGACATGGGTTTGCTCGGGAAAACACGTTCTTGCTAGCCTAATATGAATCACTAGCTTTTGTTCATAGTGGTTTTATTACACTAAACAAGCCCAGCTCATACAGTATACTCCGGGTGATTTACCGTACATTGTGACAGTACATGTACATACTGCATGTATAGCTAACGAGGCTAGCTATACATGCTAGCGGGAAACATCGTATTCATGACAGTTACAATGAATGACCGAACGTAGCAGAATACCCGTATAAGATTGCAATTATAAACACGTTATTGCTAGCCTAATATGAACCACTAGCTTTTGTTCATAGTAGTTTTATTACTCTACATTATAGTTGCCGTTCCTCCGAGCTAGCGTTCATATCGTGTTAGCTACCAAGGTAAACAAAGCTAGGTTAGCATATTAGCTGGCAAGCTGTTCATTAGATGGATTAGATAGATCCACACTCCTACCACAACTACTACTAACGAATCTAAAACAACTAAGTTTCTCTAATATTTTGTGATTTGCATTTGATTTCGTCCAGCCAGATCCTGCCGGACAATACATGACGGGACTACCACACTGATGCATCGTCCTAAAAAGCCCCGGCTGCTATAGGCAAGATGCCGACAATGGGGAGTAATTGATGATATAGATATGTATATATGTATATTTACGTTCATTTTGTACATTTCTAAAAATAAAGTTTAATGGAAATACTTAGTAGGCCTATCCTTATTAGGCTATCCTTATCCTGAATTATTTGCTCCTATAACATATCATTCATATATAGCAAACCATGATTTGATTTCTCATCAAACAGTAGTAGTTTATAACAGGTAAAAATAACTTACTCTTTGTTATGACCGGCTCGTAGGCCACAACGGAAAGACAAGGAGACATACACGAGTTTACAAAACCACGGCACATTTATTGTGGTAAATGCAGAGATAGGTGGTCGAGGGGAGAGGATCGCTGAGCCGCTTTGGAGAGAGAGAGGGGCCGCCGTGTGACTCCGGGCAGCTGGGCTTAATAGCACCTCGGCTCCGGCCAGGTGTCCGTGATCGCGCTGATTAGCCTCTTCAGCTCCACCCCATCGTAAGACAAAGGCCCTGGGGCCGTCACACTCTTCTATAACAACAGTTGTAGGTACAGTTCGGTTAGTTAGCGTATAAAATATACGGCTGTACCGACGCCATTATAAGACTGATGTTCCGCTGAGAGCGAGCCGGAAAAAGCACTGTTAGACATGGGCGGAGCCTCTCTGGTGGTTGACTAATCAGAACAGAGTGGCCGAGCTGACCAATCGGAGCACACTAGGCTCACAGGGAGGGGGGGCAAGAGCTCCAACGAGTCGTTTAGTGGAGAGAGTGAATACTGCTGAATACCCATACTTGACAGAGATGCTGTCTGCGAAACCAATGTGAGTTTGGAAAATTGCACAGTATAAATCTATTTTAGTATACCTCAACAATGTAATTATGATCAGTGGAAATGGCCATGACATGGGCCCTTTAACTAAATATTTGCGTGCCGATATTTGTCAGAAATTCAACTATCTATACATTTACTTTACCCCAAAACCAATTCATCTTTCTCTGTCTTTTTATTTCCTCTTTGTCAACATTGGGTTTTAAATTAAAGTACTAATATCTTTTGTGCCATTGAATGTAGAGATCACTACTAGAGAAATTAACAAAAAATGTTCTAACAATATTCTGTCAGTATACGCAAGATTGTCCTAAAATGGTGTAAAACAAATTGTGAAACATGATCCATTACAAGCAAATTACAGGAAACATACAGTATTTGAGACTGTCATGTCAGAAGGTAAGATCCCAAAGATGTGAAAGCGTCTATAAAAGTATAGTTTATTAAATATATACTGTATAGTTACAAATAACGATAATAGCGGTTTCCCTCCATTTTAATCTAATTCCTATGCTATGGAGATTTCACATATCCGAGCTAAAGTATCATTTCCAGTTTGGCAGCGCTCCAAAACAAAATACTATGCACAGCTCAGTATTTTTTAATGTGTTTGTCATCAAGTCAAGACTCATCAGCTTATTGCCTTCAAGCTCCAGTCTAGTCAGGTCATCCGCCAATCAAGTCTCAAATAAACTCATTGTTAAGATGCCAGTAGACGCGACAGATTTGTCAGACGAAATAATGGTAACTAGTTAATGGTAAACCTTGTTGGAAAACTGTATTTTTCCAATCTTTTATGACTTTATTTCAAGAATGTGTTTGTACTGTAGGAACATTAGCTTTTACAAGGTGAAGAAACACTATGAAAAACAAGCAGTTACTTTAGTGCATTTGTACAAGGTCTACCACCTCCAACCTCAGTTTTTGACTGCAGAGGCAAATGTTTTTCTTCATTTTAATACTTATCACAACGTAGCGCTCTGTATGCAAGCATCTGCATTCAATATGATTTTCTACCCACTTACTAACCACTACTCCTTGACTGTTCGATAAGACGGAAAAACATCACTTTTTTTTTTCTCAGTCAAACACTCAATAAATGAATTAAATTGTACTTAGTATAAAAAATTTAAGAAAAAACGTAAAATCTGGATCGGTAAAAAAAAACACCCTCTATTATAATGTAGATGATGAATGAATACATTAGCACATGTAAGTGCGCTTTAATCAGGAGCGTATGAGCTTTAAGCTACCGGTGGTTGTGGAAATAGCTTTTCCTAATTAGCATCTATCATCGATCACACAGCGACACCAGAACAATAAGTGTGTCCAGTGTGTGTGTGACCATAGAAAAACTGCTGCTGTTGGACCCAATAAGGTCGCTTCACTCTAGGAGACAAGGTGTCGCATGCGCACACGCACGCACGCATGCACACACACACACACACACACACACACACACACACACACACACACACACACACACACACACACACACACACACACACACACACACACACACACACACACACACACACACACACACACACACAGGGATAATTAGCAGGTGTGAATAGAGGGCAGCAGGCAGGAAAAGGTAGCCAGAGAGAGAGGTAATTGGTGCACCTGTCTGCAAAGAAAAGGACAGCTCTATCCAATCAACAGATATTGACGTGTATGTGTGTGTGTGTGTGTGTGTGTGTGTGTGTGTGTGTGTGTGTGTGTGTGTGTGTGTTCCCCGGGCGCCGTTCATAATGGCAGCCCACTGCTCCCAACACTAGGATGGGTCAAATGCAGAGAAACCATTTCGTTATATAGTAAGTAGGCCTACTGTGTAATGACAATAAAAGTATAAAAAAATGTGCCTCCAGCACCTTTAACCTGTTAAGCCCCAAGCCTGTTTTTCAGGTCTCAGGCTCGAAAATGACATTCCCAGAAAGCTCAAAGTAATGATAAACCTGTGAGTTGGATGTAGAAAAATCAGAATCAATATAGATTATTTTTTATTTTAAAGTAAATTCAGATTGAACATAGTATAAAATGTAAATTATAGTGTCCGTCCAAAAAAAAAACATTACTTATAGTGAAAACCACCCTTGAATGATGGGATCGAAGACTAAAAGCTTTAGGAATCCAAACTATAACATATAATAAGTACCCTGTATCAAGATTGATGCAAAACAAGTGACATTTGACCTTTTTAGAGAGGTTTAGCAAAATAAAACCCACTTCTGGGGTCATTTGGGTGGATTTGCTCTTAGGGTGGATATCTCTGGCCCCCCTCGGTCGATTTTGATGATTGACACCTCTTTTGAACCCTTAGAGCCAATAAAATCGAGGGGAAGTTCCTAAAATCCATCTAAACATTACCATTGGTGAATGCATGCCAGCACGCTCACAAACAAAAATGGAAGAATGGATTATCAGTAATCATTTTAAAGTGACACAGAGACATTGGATTAACCTTGAGTAGCGTTTTTATTCCCTTGAACACAACTTTTGACCACAAAACAGCAAAGGTAAGATGTAATTATTGTTATGGTTTAAAAACCCAACATTAAAAACGGATGTTGTTTTCTTGCTCTGTTCTGGCTGCTAGCTCAGTGAGTTCTGGCCGTGCAGTGATGAGACTTACACCAATGGAATCTGTGGAATCTCAGCTTTCAGGTGATATGCCGTTTATGCGGATAATATGAAGTATAAACGATCGCTTTTGCTAGTTATGACCGGAAGTAGCATTAGCCCATTTTCGCTAAGGGCTCATTTCGACGCTTCTTGTGAGAGTTGTGTTTGGTTCTGTAAAAATGGTTTGTATTGTCAGTTAGCTGAGTTTCTTCCCGTTAGGTGGGTATGACACATGCATTTCGTGTTATAGTCACGAAATTCATCTATTGATTCGTGTTCACCAACACGATTTCGCCATTTTTTTCGTGTCACACAGAACAATTTTAAAAGCAATGTAAATAATAACAAATTTGAAGGAAAAACAGATTTAAAAAAATACAGATTTCAGTATTCTGACACAGAACGATTTTAGAAGCAATGTATTTCTATTGGTAGTATGTTTAGTGCCTGCACCAAATAATAACAAATTAGAAGGAAAAAAAGATGAAAAAAAATACAGATTTCAGTATTCTGAGGCTCTTTGCCCCATTTCTTTTAAAACTCAACAGCCGAACAAATAGGTCCCATCAGTGCTTTTTTAGAGCGTTATGTTGCTCTATTACATTATATTACTTGTTATTTAGCAGATACTTCAACCAAAAACAACTACATACAGTACATTTTAACACTGTAGACATACAGGAGAAACTAAGGGACGGCAAAAAAACTCCGACATTATACAATTTAAAATAAAAGGGATAGGGTTAGGCTTACAGCCCGTCCACACAGCGGCGTGCGCTGAAAGCTTCACCATTCACTTTGAATGGGGTGAAGTCACTTTTCGCCGAACTGCATTGTGGGAAGCGAAGCGGAGCTTTGCTGGCGTGGCTCGCTGGAAAAGTTGAGCAATGTTCAACTTTTGAAGCCTCTGCAGAAGCGTCAGCCAATCGAATCATATGCCAGTACAAACAAAAATCGTGTTGGTTAACCTGTTAAGCCCTGAGCCTGTTTTTCAGGTCTCAGGCTCGAAAATGACATTCCCAGAACAAATGACTATATCTTCCCTTCTAAAAGGGTTAAATTAATAATCTTTTTTCTCAAAGTAATGATAAACCTGTGAGTTGGATGTAGAAAAGTCAGAATCAATATAGATGATTTTTATTTTAAAGAAAATTCAGATTTTACATAGTAAAAAACTGTAAATTATAGTTTCCGTCCAAATATTCTTTTTTACTTATAGTGAAAGCTACCCTTGGATGATGGTAAGGTAGACTAAAAGCTTTAGGAATCCAAAGTACAACATATAATAAGTACCCTGTATCAAAATTGATGCAAAACAAGTGACATTTGACCTTTTTAGAGAGATTTAGCAAAAAGAAACCACTTCTGTCATTTGGGTGGATTTTCCATATCTCTGGCCCCCCTTGCTCGATTTTGATGGTTGACACCTCTTTCTGACCGTTAGAGCCAATAGAATCGAAGGGGGAGTCCCCCACACACACTCAAAAAAAAGGTGGGGGCTTCGCGCATGCAGTTTTGCATCAGAGCGAACCTATCTCTAGCTCTGACATCTGGAAACGGAAAAGCAGTTTTATTGCTTATGGATTATCAGAAATCATTTCAAAGGGACACAGACACATTGGATTAACCTATGGATTAACTTCAGCAGCGTTTTTTATCCTTTTAATGCTATTGAAGACCACTTTGGAGAGACTACAGAGCCAAGGTAAAAATGTTAGCATTTTTAGCTACCTAGCGTCACCTGTTTTGATGTCTGTTTTTGTTTATAACGTCGCAAATTCGTATAATTCAGTGATAATGAGGGTACCCATCGATTCTGTGTCACCTCACGATGTGAATCGATGTCATGGATGTGGAGAAGAGATAAATAATAAGGTTTTGTGAGTGATTTTCGGTGCAGTAATCTGTTAGCATTTTTCGCTCGTTGCTAATTCAGAGGCTCAGTGTTAGCATTGTGGGTTTTCTTTTGAAAAAAAAATAAAAATGATCAGTTAGATGAGTTTCTTCCCGTTACATGGCTATAAAACATTCATAGTTTATGAAATGAACATGCCCTCAGACACTGTTTCCTGCAAGATGTTGCGGCAGTGCCCCGGTACCGGGGTCTCTCGGGCTTAACAGTTAAGGCGAGACATCCCAGGTGAATAGGGTAATTTTTTTTAACTTAAAGATATCAGCTAGAAATTTATCCAGTTAATTACTTACAATAAGGCAATTGTTTTTTGTATTACAAGTTTTCTGAAATAGCATGTTTAAATATGCAAATGAGCCATTATCTCATTAAATATGTGCATATTTTAACACATTTCAGGAATCAAAATCTGAACTTTGGATAAAGCCAGGTTCAAAATTGTTGTTTCATTTTGTAGTCATATTAGTATCTAAGGCTTTTACAGAGGGGATTTTGGATATCTCTTATCACTCCATAAATCAGAAAATACTGTCAACAGCCCTAAAATATCCATTTTCGCCATGTTATTAGGTATACAATGTTATATAATTCAGGCTATGAATGATATATGAACAAACCCTTCTGTAAAAGCCTTCATAATATTGATAGGAATATAACTGGAAGGTTTGGTGTATCTACGTGCTACTGAAGTGGAAATTTCGGACTCAGAGTAGGAGAAAAAACTCATTTTGAGAAAACGACCTTTAAAGATTGCAGTGTGGCGCTAGCTAAACCCTCCTGTTCTTTGGATGACAGCTTGCGCCTTGACGCACTCCGTGAAGGTATTTCATGTTCGGGGTCATTTATCTTTTGTATAACCTTGCTTTGTGCAAGTGACAATTGTTGTCGTCTTCTCGGTGAACGTTTTTTTCGCCGTTCTTTTGCCATTTTGAGATTTAAATTTCTAGCGGAAAGCTAACCAGGAAGTGTTTTAGCACACCACGTGACGCATCTGAACGAATCACGTTGTCAGAAATTGACACCAGCCAATGAGATTTCGTTTCTTGGTTTAAGACCCCTTTGTACTTTCACGATTGGTTGCTGATACAAAGGAAATGACCATATTTGGATCCGATGAGATTGTGCAGGAGAGACTGAGGTCGTTTCTCAATCGCGAGGATATTGGCTTCCAAGCCAATATTTCAAGGATGCTACGTCATCGAGTGCCGCCGAAGGACTGTTCCAATCTCCAGCATACTTGGAATTCCACCGAGGCTGCGTCCTTGGTTTGGGGGAAATTTCGAGGCTGCACATGGGTAGACTTCGCGTCCTTAAAATCCCCACAATGCTTTGCGCATGGACCAATTTCCCCAAATCTGTGGCGGAAGATGTAAGGCGGGGCCTCTCATATGACGCACACCTGCACACTTGCTAGCCTGTTCCACTCTTCGTTTTCCGAATAGCAGGAAGTATTCTTGCCTTGCTTCTGAAGCAAGATGCTCGGCTCGGCTGTGCTACCAAGCCAGCATCCTCGCGATTGAGAAACGGCCACAGCTTTCCAACGATATCTCTGATGACATGGTGCAAACAGCGGTCGCGGTACTTTATGTTACGTTAGAATGCTAACTTTTGGTGAATTTAGGAGAAATCTACAGACGCAAATATACAAACTATAGTAAAATAAACACTTAAATGTGTATTTTGTACGTTTTCCTTCCAAAAGCCTGAAAGAAAACATGTTAAAGAATCAAAATAGCACAAAATCTCAAAATTGACCAGTGCTTGAAAAACTATGTTTTTGCCTGCCGTGTCTCGCCTTAATTATTAAATTAATTTCTTGACTATAACATGAAATGCCGTGAGACTGGGTTGTAAGTTCACAGCTTAGCAGCCAAATGTGACAGCCAAAAGCCAAATTTAGGTATTTTCCAAATATCTTTTGTCAGCCAGTGTGGCAACATTTTCAATACTTGGCTTTTGGCCTTTTTGTTTGGCGACACTGTAAGCCAAGAGCAAGATTACTTCATAAAGTATTGTTTTTGGCAAAAGAAGAATCTTGGGCTTTGTTGGAAAAGATGCCATCTTCCATCATTAGGAATCACAATGTAGCATGGAAACTGTTATGACATTTCCAAAGTGGAATATTTCACACTCTGTTGGGTAGCCTTTAACTGCCAAATGGTGCTCTATTTACTACAAATCCCACATTTTTGTTTTTATTTTATATATTGTTGCAGTCCATGATATCAGTTCTGAGGATGTTCTTAGGAACAGTGGTTTATACTGACGCATTCAATAGGAAAATTCGAACTTCCATCAAACGAAAAGGATCCCACCACATGCCATCCATTTTGCAGTTTACGTCCTTACATTTAGAACTCTTGACAACTGTCAGAATACAGTACATAGATCAAATCAAAACGCATGAGAAACATGGGTTTAGAATTGACATATAAAACATGGAGCATAAGGAAAGTTCACAAGCTACGAAATTCCATTTTACAAAGTAGACAGAAAAGGTTTTATTCCACTGGCTTCAACAGACGGGACCAATGTGTTCAGTATCAGCTTTATAGACCATGGTGGAACGCGGTGGTAGGGGTGCGCGCTATGAGAAATTGATTGCATTGTTGGAGTTTTGACTGTAAAAAAACTTTCAGACGGACAGAGATGCTTTCAGAATCCCTGAGAGCTCTATGGGCCAGACAACTTAAATTCATTGACTTCAACCTTAAGAAAATAAATGTAAAAGCCTACATTTGTCTTTGGCCGTAGCAGCAACAATGAACTTGGCTACTAAAAAGGGCTGAATAGAGGACGGTTGATCATCATATTTCTATCTAATCAGAAAATACCATCTTGGTATCGGATAACATTCTTTGAAGTGGCTGGATAGGAATTGATATAGATGATTTGAACGATTAAAAAACAACTTTAAAGACTTAAATTACAAATTTGTTGCCATGATCATTGCATCTTCAGGAATACAGCTAAAGCCAGCACATGGCACTTTTTGTTTTCAAGTAATAACATTTTTAACTTTATTTAAAACGTCTCATAATAGGCCAAAACAGGTACTGTGATTTGCGTGTAATTTCAAGGTTAAACGTGATTTTATTTATTTTGTGGTATTTTCCACTTAATAAGGGTGGTGGGCATTCAGTTATGAGGGAACGTTTTCAGTCGGTGGGGAAATGTTCTGTTGACTGCTTGCAAAGCTACCACATGTTTGTATTGCAAATTCACAATGTCAATCACACTTCACTACTACTACGGATTGTATTGTATTATTTTTCCTATGTTTAAATGAAATGGTCAAAAGAATGGAAAGATTGGAGCGGTAATGTTTTAGCGGGTCAAAGTGTTTACTTGTTTGGACTTCCTTCAGCCGCAATAATGATGATAAATAATTGGTGAAAACTGTGAAGGAAGAAACGGAGGAAGAAAAGACTATAGATGTGAAGCGAGATGAGCACAGCGTCAAACAAAGACAATGTTTTCCTCCCACACTGGTATACGCGCATGTGTGCATTGCGTCTGTATTTGTGTGGGTGTGTGTTCACAGAATTGTTCTCACTCCCAGTGCGAGTGTGATCCGGATCCAGGGCTTCTGCTAAAATCTGCCGGGCCGCATGCCAAGCATTGTGTTTCACACCAGACACACACAAACACACACATACACATATATCTCATAGGATCCTTCTATTGTCTTCTTAGACTTGCTCTACTCGGACCAAATGTGGACGAATGTGGCAAAACATGCATGGTGTATGTGTGTGTGGGAGTGAACACCTGTCCGTCCGAAGAACTGCTCAAGAACTGCTCAAGCATTGCATGTTACCTCAACATATTCGTGCGTGTGTGTGTGTGCCATCAGGTTGTCACTTGTTTAGAAGTGAGTGGGCTCACATCGTTAAATGCCCCTGATTGTTTAACGTCCAAGTATCCACACACACATTCTCTGCACACCCAACACTCATATTCATCTCAAATATGCAGAAGGCTTTGAATAGACATCCAAGCACACAACACAAACACACACACACAATCCAAAAGGGTCTTTGTGCATGTTTTCAAAAGTTGGCGGAAACATATAGAGCGTCAGCGGCGCAGTTGGCTGCTATTGTCAGTGCCGACAAACTATTTCATTCTTGGCTTATAAAACTTGGAAAGCATAATTGTGTCACTGTTGTAACTTCGAACTTGAAACTAAATGGTGACTTTTGAAGCATTTATTTGAGATGTTTGTAACTTTTTTGAAAAAACTTTTGAACAATCCCTTCTTGGCAGCTGGATACAGTTGTTCTTTGACAGGCTCTCTATAAGTTTACACCTGGAGACTTCAAAGTAGAATACAGGTCACATTGTGCTGCTATATGAACACAGAGCGCATGCTAAATAAAGTCTGACATTTATTCTTGGTTTAACTTGGCAGTACACTTGACATATTTCAAACGTAGAGTGATAGTGATATTAGTGTCCATTATCTTCTGGTGTAAGTCATGGCAATCCATCAAATAGTTAAAAACCACAAATGTCAACAATATCTTTTTGCAATCCATTTAGCACAGTAGTTCCAACATTTCAGTAAACTGACAAACCCTGACAAAAGTTAGGTGAATTATGTATTACAGGGTTTTTTCTGGAAAAATATAGTATGAGGGCGCTAACGTCACTTCAAAATTACGGCCCGCCCACTTTCCGGCGAAAATAATGCATTAGAGTGAAGCGAAAAATAATAGTTTCTAATTTCTTAAAGCCGCTGAGTCATATATTACACCTCAAACAACAAATAAATCCTGAGTTACAGTTTATTTACTTCCTCTGCATAAAAACGGACAGTAAAAGAAACACTCTAATTCAGGAATCCCAGTTTTAGTGGAAGCCCGCTGCCTGCCACTCTTCCCCCGGCAGACCGACTGGTCATCGATCCTCTATTTATTCGGAGCTCCGTAGAAACATAGCTGTCTATGCCGTCTGACGGTCTATTCGACACTATTATCATATTTTTGGAGTAATTATACAGTTATTGACGAACAGAAATATTGTTTTCTGGCATCACTTTTACGGGGAAAATCTGCATTTTGGTATGAGGGCGCACACCGAAAGTGAGAGGGCGCAGCTGCCCTGTTACGCGGTTTAGACAAAACTCTGTATGCAATATTGTATTAACCGTACAGAACAACTGCTAAACTCTGAAGTTAAGCCACATGAGGAACGCCATAACTGCAGAACGTTTGAAAAAAACCAAGCAATTTATGATGAATTTTGAGCATTCATTTGATGTGAATATTACATCCGAGATTAGTTTTCTGTTACTTTTAGGAACTTTTGAAACAATTATGTTTTATTTCCATGTGTTTGACAGTCACGCATACTTTAAATACTTATTTTCTGACAATTTCAGTGTTTTATTCTTCCTGAAACTTCACTTGTACATTTTGAATGCAGTGCCATGCTTTGTAGCAGAGTGAAGGCTCAATAATAAATAAATAAAGTGCCTTTTTAATGGTTTTCATCTCAATTATAATTCAAACTTATATAAATAGCTACTTCATGTAGGTTTCTTCACAGAAAAGAATGATATTCTAAGTGTATACGTGTTTATTTAAAATGGTATACTGTTTAAAAATAAGAAGACACAAATTATTTGCAACATTTTGTGGCAATCCGTTATCTTTCAGTATGGACCAAAGTGGTGGACCAACCAACCCACATTGCCATCAACCGTAAAGCCACAGTGCTAGCATGGCTTATTAATTAGCTCTGTTAAATGTTAGCACTGGTTCCTGTGGGAAACACCATACCAAACACTTCTGGGGGCAGTTTTTTCCTCATAGTATTTTTAGATCAGCACTCAACCCAAATCTTAACATGTATTATGCATGTGACGCTGCTTGGCTGTCACGATAATGTGGTAATGGATTCATTGACATCCACAAAAGAAAAATAAGCTATGACTGTTGGTTTGTGCCACAGAGAAGATTAGCAGTGTGGCTCTGTTACAGCATGCTGGGCGGATTAACTTTTTGTTTTTTTAGCTGCACATCCTCTTTCTACGGAACATGATTTGTGAAACACTCAATGATTTATTTCCATAAATGTATTAATCGTATTACATATATGTGCTTCTGCATTCCCATGAAATGACCATGACAGTACAGATTAAATTAAACAATAATATGACTAATTAACATGGAAATATATTTGGTATGTAATTATTCTTAGGAGAAAAGAAGAACATTATATAATTTAAACAAATCTAGGCTAAAAAACACTTGATAAACAGACGCACACAAGCACACGTGTTTTGTATGTAGAAATGTCCAAGGCCAAAGGTTGCCTTGGCATGTGTTTCATAAATTGTGTGAGACAAACACACACAAAATCACGCACACACACATCCAAACTTTGAAGGATTACGATTCCTCCTGTAACAAATTAACATTGAGTGTGAATCTGGCAGTAGACAAATCATTCTGTGTGTGTGTGTGTGTGTGGGTGGGCCTGTGTGCGTGAGATCCATGCCAGATTATTTGGAAACAAAGATGTATTGTCTCCCCCGTAAATGTATATTCAGCCCATTTATCATATATGGAGCTGTGTGTGTGTGTGTGTGTGTGTGTGTGTGTGTGTGTGTGTGTGTGTGTGTGTGTGTGTGTGTGTGTGTGTGTGTGTGTGTGTGTGTGTGTGTGTGTGTGTGTGTGTGTGTGTGTGTGTGTGTGTGTGTGTGTGTGTGTGTGTGTGTGTGTGTGTGTGTGTGTGTGTGTGTGTGTGTGTGTGTGTGTGTGTGTGTGTGTGTGTGTGTGTCAGGGACAAGCTGGTAGGATATGTTAACATGCAGATACATTGGGTAACCCCCACAATGACCATCGTGTCTCCCTAAGTGAAATAAAGTAGGGATACAAATTGGCTTCGTGCACTTTGACCACAGATTTCTCAGATTCACAAAATGTGTTTTGTCAAGATTCAACAAGCATTTGCTTTGATTTATCACAAGACCACAATTACTCATCACACAATCACAGCTGGTTGGGAACAAAACATCTTCCTAAATGTTACAAAAAGGGTCGATGAAATAACTAGGAATTAAATAAGATGGCTAGCGTCACAAAAAATGTATCCTCAAGTGCTTTTATTAAGAGCCAAAACGCTGAAAAAACAAAGTAACAAGGATGTACAGTCCAAAATACAAAGAAAAACAAACCGTAATATATATACAGGTCGAAGAAATATAAACTGGTACCTCTCTGCTCTACAGCCACAGTCAGACTAACGGAGCTTACACACGGCGGCGTGTGTTGAAGCTTGCCGGCGGGCATGTCTGACGCTCGACCAACAACCAATCACATGAATCTCCCGCCCCGGACACACAAGCATGCGGTTTGATTGGCTAGAGCTTGTACTGGCATATGATTCGATTGGCTGACGCTTCCGTTGAAGCGTCAAAAGTAGAACATTGCTCTACTTTTGAAAGCTACGCTTTGCTCCCACAATGCAGTTTGGCAAAGCGTGACATCACTAGTGATGGCAGTTTGACACTGAAGCTTCGAACGGAGCTTCAACCCTGGACTTCCTATTCCATAGAAGCAGTGATTTGAAGCTTGCTTCAAATCACGTGACATATGACGTCAGAAGCAGCAACTGCTTCAAATCACGTGACATGTTACGTCCGAACCAGTAACTGCTTCATTTCCTGAATGAATCAACTCACTGGTTCGCCGTCCATTCACGCGATTCAATGCACTGCCTCGTCTCTATTCTGACAGGTGACAGGTTGAAACAGTTTCGAATTTGAGCGCTTCAACACTTTATAACCGCTCTAAACAATGCGCAATGTGTGGGTTGTTGTCGTAGTTTGCGTTGTTGCTGTTGAGTTGTTGTTGGTATTGCATTTGAATTGGATCATTATAGAGCAAGCCAGGAAGAAAGATAGGTCGTTCTGGCTCGGGAAACACTTCAAAATGTGGAGAAGTTGTGAACAAAAAGACAATTACGAGTCATATAAAAACTGTTCAATAGTTTAAGGAATAGATAGCCCAGTGGATAGAGCCGGCGGCCCGAATGCGGCGATGTCCTCCGCGCAGCTGGTTCAAAGCCCGGAATGGATAAACTTTTAATCATTGCTTTTCAACTTTAATACTTTAATAACTGATAAAAGGCCCTCTCCGCCCAAAAAAATGTCCAGCACTCTCTAGTCTCTTCTCAATAACCAATACACACAATTATCAATCTTTAATTGCAAATAGAACATGATATTGAGTATTAGTGTGTGTGTGTGTGTGCATCGAATATGTTTCAAGGCAAAGATACGTTAAACCCACTGCAGCCTTGCACTTCGCCAGGAGAGGTCGCTGTAACTGAAGCTTCGAGAAATGAACCTATTTCCGACACAATTGTCCAAGTGGTTCGATGCTTCATTCAAAGCTTCATTTTGCCATCACTAGACGTCACCCCATTCAAAGTGAATGGGCAGAAGCGTTGAAGCTTCAACGCACGCCGCCGTGTGTACCGTAACTCCAAAGCATTTGTGGCCAGAGGTTTCTATATGTTAAGCCCCTCCCCATAGGACAATCCACTATTTATACACTTAATTACTGTTATTCTTTTCATCTAAAAAACGTATTTAAAATGGAGCTCAAACTAATTAAACAAAATAAATCAAATAGGTCAACATATTCTACATTTCTGACCACAGAAGCCTTAAACAATAACACTTTTAACACTTGGAAGAAAATTGTCACCTGTGCCCATGCACTACATGGTATGCTCCAATTGAGCACAGGTGTTTCCACTGATTGAGCCTCTACTTAAGGCTGCATTTTTCTGTTGCTCTGTTTGGACTTCACAACCTTGAACGAGAGGGTAAGCAGGTTACTTTGGCACAGCATTGTTATGTATGACTTCAAATAAAGCTGTCTTGAACAAATAATGACTTGGGTTTTATTTGACCAATGTCCAGCAAAGTTATTAATGTGTTTCCCTTAGCGTGCCTTTTACCATGCCCCTATGCCAACTGTGATGAAAAAAAGTTGTCGATAACTGTTTTCTCATGGTGCATTCTTTGAAAAAGGGGTGATGCTAAAATAAAAATATATTTAAACGACTTTCCCAATAGTTTTTGACATAGCACACGAATGATTTGCGGTTTACAATGTTTGCGTCTGTCTTCCCTGACATTCATTTATTGTCATCAATAGCAACAGCATGCAATATGAAGTTACACCTCATGGTAAACGAAAAGTGATATGTTAAGCTTAACACAGACATGCCAGATTTTAGCTAGCCACTAGGGTATTTAAAATATGGATAGTATTAAAACTGTATTATAAATGTATCTTGGGTTGATATCATTGTGTTTCTTATACATAGATTGGCCCAACAGGGTTTAGCCTAGCGTAATGCACAAACTGAAATGACTGGTGTCTCAAAAGTATGCGCTATCAACTCACCATAGCATTAGCTATTTCTAAAGACTAAGCAGCTTCTATGAAGTCCTAGACATTTAAGTTTTAAGACATAGTAGTTTTGTTAGCTATGGTTTGTTAATCTGTTGAGCTAGTTTGTACGCTAACAGTGCAAACTGTAACAACACAAACTATAGTTCTCTCTCCTTTTCCTCAAGTTTCAGGCATTCTCACAGCCTTTGCATATGAACACTTCTTCTACTTCAAATTCAAACATTTCTAATTAACTTGGATGTATCTCAAATCGCAGTCTAGTCATAACCACGTATTTATTCCATCTGTAAAATTTGATTTTATATTAGGCAGAACCTCTTTTAGTTTGTTTAGGTGGTTTTAATTGTTAACCATATACTGTGTAAAAAGGAAGGCTTGCAGAGGCATGTCTCAATCCACTGTGGACCTATTTGAGAATTCACTGTTACACACTCAACGAGGACTATATACTGTGTGTCAGAGAGGTTTAAAATAACCTCCTCACTAATGGATTTGTAGAGGTGGAAAAAATGAGTGAGAGTTATTCACACTGATACCATACATACATGCCGCCCATACACTCACACACAATAGTGTAAACCACTTTCAGTGTTATCTCCGCGTCTGCCAGCCCGTCTCTGACTCTTTGCTAGGAGTATGATAAGAATTGACATACAACCTTTCTCTCTGTCAAGGCTAAATAAAGGCTTGGAGATTACAATTAAAATGAAACAAAGTGGAAGATCTTTGAAACTTACAATCAACAAAATATCTTTAATTCATATTTCATATGTTTGTATCTTCAACTATATAATGTATTACTTTATTAATATTGTAGCAAATTGAATATAAAAGCCCAGCAGCCTTGGTTCTCTCTGAATTGATGTGGTACATCCACCTTCAGAATATTAGCACACTCATTTTTTTGAAGAGGGCTCCACTGTTAAAGTTAATGATGGCCTTAGCATGAATTTAATAACACATATTTGAAGATGATGAACATTACCTTTTTTAATTACCTGCGAGTCTATTCATAGTGTTTTATTGTGAACATTTTCAGATCATACATAGGCAATTTAGAATTTTGTTCAAATGTTCTATCAGGGCTTCAATATAAAAAAGAAGAGTTAATATTTATGTTACAATCATCAGTTGGTCAAAAAACAAGACTCCAAATCAATGCTGCTGCAGGTCTGCTGGCTACGTACAATTTAACAGTTTGAACAACACTGCTTTTAACATACCCTCAAAGAACGTAGTCTATGCTGACGGTCAGGAAAACACACATTTCCACCATGAACTTGTTCAACTGAGCTGCTTCAATGTAAAAACGCTGCCATGTTGCCACTCATGGAAATATTGCTTTTTCAGCCTTTTGGCTCCGGTTTCTCCTCCCTCACATGCTGCGACACTCCACCTCCCTTATCATCTGTGTCTGCGGGCCTCTTTACTCCAACAATATGTGGCCACAATCTGCTTCCAGTTTGACAGTCTCATTCCGCCTCAGGGAAACACAAGCTAAATCGACGTAGTGGGTGGTGAGGCTGCCCTTTTGAAGGTTTCTCTTAATAATGACACAATCAACATAAATCTTGTGATGAATTATATGTCCCGGGTGTGATGTAGCGGAAATTAAGAATGGTAGATGCCACAGCTTTGTTAACAGGTGTTCACTGGGGATTTCTTGCCCCATTTAGAGCTAACATAACCAGCTTAACTTGTTTAAAACGCACCGTTTATATAAACTGACATTTTGCATGTGTGTTATTTGTGTCCCTTAAGTCTGTCTGACCAATATTCCTTCTCCCGTCGCTGTGGACGTTTTGCTCTACGACATCAAATATGTCAGTAAATACCCAACTTGTGAATGTACGAAGCTTCTATGCGTTATAAAAACAGTGGTTGCTAATAAGTGACTAAATAAACTAGCTAACATGATCACAGCAACACAAGCTTTTTATTTCTGCAGATTTGCATTTACCCTCCAAAAAGCACAACGTGGTGTTATGTGAAGATCCTCCTGAACATGAGTATCATAAAGGTGTGTTGGCAAAGAGCTTATTGTTTGCAATACTGAGATCCAATAGAAAGATCCCACTGCTTGTTGTCATGGGAGCCCGTGCAATGCTAACTTCCTTGTCAGCCTACACAAATACATCATCACTGAGCCACTCTTTTGACGAGGGTTGTGACGCTGTATAGCTGAAGGCCTGTGAGATGAACTTCTGATGCGTGAGTACAGATGTGTCTTTGTCATGGCAATATGATCCGGCTTCTTAACGTCTTGCTTAACCTCTTTCTCTGTCTTTATTTGTCCCCATCTGACACCTGAGGGTGGGACGCGTGTGACCTTAATATTTCTAACTCTTTTCTCCGCCCAGGATTCAAGTGCCAAACTAACACCTCGTCGAGTGTCAGAATGACCTCAGGTTCAGAAGAGAATGTGTCTTTAAGTGGTTTGGCATGTGTGTGTGTGCACATTTGCCACCAAAGGAACACCTACCACCTCGGGCTTTTATTTTTCCGTCCCACTCTGCCTTTCTCGCCATTTGTTTCCCTCAATCAATGTCTTCACACCTTTTGATTTTTGGCTCTCTACCAGTAGGGAGTAAATCTCAGCTGTGATGTCAGACTCGTATTTCCATCTCATAGCTGGAAGCAGTATTTACAAACACTGCCATGCTCTAGCGCCTGTGCATAATGTCCTTCAAGTCCATTTCTGTAGCTATATTTAAATTGTTAGTATGTTCAGGTGAGAGCCACTTTGTGAGTATTTGTTTGTAGGTTAGATCCACATGATTTTCTTATTTCACTGTCATGTTTACTCATTCTCATGTTCCTACCTTTCCTTTTTGACACGGAACAACATTGCCCTTTTAATGACTTTTTGTACCTGTGATGACTCTGTCACACAGCTCACTGTATTTTCTTCAGATTTCTGAACTTTGTCACACTTGCAAAGATGATTCCGATGTCCAAACCTCTCCTGATGCCACAGTATGACATTTCATTTCACAGCAACAAGCAATCCTGCTGCGCTCTGCTACCTCTGTTGCTTGGAAATGAAATCATAGAGGTAAAAATAAAAAGTTTTAAACCCATTAAAGGTATACCTGAACGCTGTTGTTCTTTTTCTGATAAAACTATGCTGCGTTGATACAGTAATGTAGAATGCTGTTGACAGTACAATTGGAAAATGTAAGAAAATGTGGTTTTGACAGCGGCCAATATGATACAAGACTTCAACTGGTCCAGAACTCTGCCGCCCGCATCATCACCAGAATCCCCTCCATTAACCACATCACTCCTGTTCTTCAGCAACTTCACTGGCTCCCCGTCAAATCCCGTATCACCTTTAAGGCCATCCATAACCTCACTCCTCTGTACCTCTCCGACCTCCTGCACATCAACACACCCATCCGCACTCTCAGGTCTTCTGCTTCCCTCCACCTCACTACACCCCCCTTCCGGTTAACCACCATGGGGTCTAGAGCCTTCAGCCGCTCTGCACCCTGCCTCTGGAACTCTCTCCCACCTGACATCCGCAACACTGACTCTCTCCCCATTCTCAAATCACGTCTCAAAACCCATCTCTTCACAATCGCATATCCACCCTGATCATTATCCATCACACATTTATTTATTTGATTGATTGATTTATATATACTGCATTGTCTTGTTTATGTGTCTTATGCTGGTGTTATGTATTGTGTATCTTGTTTTTTATGTGTTTGTACGGCGACCTTGAGAGCCTTGAAAGGTGCCTATATAAAATAAATGCATTATTATTATTATTAAGATACAAAGAAAGACAGAAAACAAATCTTTCATTCAAGGTGAACTCTTACCAAAGCTAACATGTCACATTACAGATGACACAGGAAAAAACTAATTGAGGGTTTCAAATACTGGATGGCAAGAACCTAAATTCACCTAAACCAGAATAAAACTGAAGACTAAATCGCCATCTTGTGTTTATCTTTGATTCTGGTCTCCAATTACACAAACAAATCGAGTTGGTCATCAGCACCAAATCATCACAGAACATTTTTATATCAAATTTCCATCATTCCTGACGATTAAAGATGGCTTAACGTATTTTTGATTACTCCATTGTCCATTTCAATCAAAAATGGACAATGGAGTGGGAGATGGTCAGGAGATTCAGAGGAACAGGAGCGATACTGCATTCGCTTTACCGCACCGTTGGGATGAAGAGAAAGCTGAACCAGAAGGCAAACCCCTTATCTACATGTCCATCTTCGTTCCTACTCTCACCTATGATGATGAAGGAAGGGTCGTAACAGAGAGGACAAGATTGCGGAAACCTATGGAGGCTTCCATGCACGTCCAGCTGGGAGGAGACCAAGGGGCAGACCCAGGATCAGGAGGAAGGTTTATATCTTCACAAATGTCTAGGAGCACCTTGTGATCCCCCGTTCAGATCTGGTGGATGTGGCAAGGGAAAGGGAAGTCTCGGGCCCTCTGACTGAATTGCTTTCTCCGCAGCCCGACTCCTTATAAGCAATTAAAGAAGGATGGACTGATGCTGTCTTAATTTACATTTCTATTGTGTTCTTAAATGTCATCCTAATACATTTCGGTGCATTATTTAGAATAGTTCAAATGTTTCCTTGTTTGAAAAGCACTTTACAAAAACATCAAACGACATTATGTGCACCCACCAATTGGGTTTTAAACTGATTCCAGCATCTTCCTCAGATACGAGTTTTGTCATATAACTAAATATATAAATCAACAATAAAATCCGATACCTAATCTACAACTGAGCCACACTGAAAAGCATTTGACAACTCTGTATAAAGAAAACATCTGTTTTAAAACAAGTATTTATTATTCATTTGAATTACACTCGTACTTTCATAATTCTTCACAATGCTTTTGGTACGTTTGACATACTAGTGCACATATTTAGAACCACCCAAAGCATGCATTTCTGAGGCCGCAGCAGCATAGCATTAGCATTGGAAACTCGTGCCCTGGGCTTATAAGCCATTACAAAGTCAAACACTGCAGCTCATTTATTCAGTTAACCTGACTCACCCAAAGTCTTTATAGCTCATCCGAATCAATGAAAACAAAACACAAGCTGAGCTGACAGATAGCATTTTTGGTCTAAATGAAAGTCACTGCGGGTAATTATTTAACTAAGAGAAACGTTTCTCTGTTTCATTTTCTCTGCTGCTCTGTTTCTCTTTATATGTGAATTTGTGTGTGTTTTTGCTCACTGAACAAAATCTTAACCAACTCTAATTATGTGCAGGTGTGTTAAAAAGCCAGCTATAGAGACATGCTGACCGTTCCACTGTGTTTCCATGGTGAACTAATTAATCTGATTAATTTGATTCTGTTAATCAATAGGCAACGGGGTGTAGACATTCAGTTAACACATTCAGTTCTCCACAGCTGGAGTTGCAGCAAATGTGTAGATGTGTGTGCAGTAGTGTGTGTTTTAATTTGATCCAATAGTGGTTGAATCAAGAGGACATTACAAAGGTAATGTCCTCTTGATTCCGTATAATAGAAATCTAACTGCATGCTAATTATTGTTGGTTCTGTCTTCTTTCCTTTTAAAGATACATTGTGAGTTAGTATAGAGTGGTGCAGTCATAACATATTTGTGTAGGCCAAACACGGAAGTAAATATCGCTAGGGTCCTCTCGACAAAAAACAATGGAATTTCCCCGTTGGATTTGAGTACAGTATATTGCAGAAATTAAGCTTGTAGGCCAACACACGTTTATGATGCCTAAAGGCCCCTACACACCGAGCCGATTTCGGCCGTCGATAGATGTCTGGCCGTCGATGAGCGTCCTGTCGCCCTACTTAGATTGGTGTGTCCCGCACCGTCGTGTCTTTTCGGCCGTGCCGACACCTTCCGCTCCTGATTGAACATGTTGCTGTCGGCAAAAGGCTTTCGTCAAAAATAAATCACTCTAATTGGCTGTTCAGCTTAGCGAATCAGTGCATGAGAAGCAAAACGGAAGTGAAGAAGACACACACAGACGGCTATTATTTTTCATTTTCCAGTACTGCACTAAACATGTTTTACAAGTCGTAATGTGAAATAGTCTGAGAAACAGTCTGTGATGGACGAGAGTGAAAATGGAACACTTCGGACACTCACAAGTGCGGTATTTGTTGACATATTTATAACAAAACTTTAAAATCTCTGAAGCTTGTTTTAACCACAGATATCATTTTAGGCTTCTAATCAAAAACACCTTCAAAAGATCCTTGACTTTGAGACGAGGGACCGGTAAGTGTTTAAAATGCCAACTCATCTCCCGGTTTTAGAACTCATTCCTGCAGAACTCTATTGGCTATGTTTTTAAGCTGTTTGGAGAAGAAGTCACATGTCGGCACTAAAGGAATATCCAGGAAGCTACAGCCTAAATATTCTCTACCTCAGAATTTACTTGGCAAAGGCTTTTCCAATTTCCAAATCTCTTATGTCAAAGGAAAAACTACCTCAAGCAAGGTTAAAAACATTGTTGCACACTTGTGAAGGTTTAATCAAAGTATGCCATTACCACTCAGCTTTTCTAACGTGATACGCATACAGTTATCTTAATGGGGAAAGCTTCACGACACCAGGTGTAACATAACGATACAGACAGCAGGGATTAAAGAAAATATAAGAAGATAAAATGATTCAAAAATGTATTTAATGTTATTGTTTGATAGAAAAAAGCAGAACTGCTCATTAGCTGTTGAAAAGCTTGTTAAGTTGTATCTCTATATAATATCTGTGTGTTGAGTAGCTGAGGACTCCAGTGGGAGTGAATGGAGTCAAGTTTAGAGTCAGCTACTGTGAAGAGAGGCCACAAGCTGATAAAAGAAGAGTAGTTTCGAGGGGCGTTCGGAAGTAAAGTAATGGGGGGTAGCCAATAACCTTTGGAGTAGACACACACACACACACACACACACACACACACACACACACACACACACACACACACACACACACACACACACACACACACACACACACACACACACACACACACACACACACACACACACACACACACACACACACACACACACACACACACACACACACACACACTCTTACACATCCAGAAAACAGCATGGCAGGTGCCTGTGGCCAGGTCATAGAAACAGATTTAGGTTGAAAACCACCATCCTGCACACACACAAGTTCTCTTAGCAAACACATGAATCTTTAAGACAACAGCACCTAGACTACACAGGAGTGCTAACTGATGTAGCACGCCTGTGTAGTCTAGGTGCTGTTGTCTTAAAGATTCATGTGTTTGCTAAGAGAACTTGTGTGTGAGCATTTTAATTGTGTGTGTGTGTGTGTGTGTGTGTGTGTGTGTGTGTGTGTGTGTGTGTGTGTGTGTGTGTGTGTGTGTGTGTGTGTGTGTGTGTGTGTGTGTGTGTGTGTGTGTGTGTGTGTGTGTGTGTGTGTGTGTGTGTGTGTGTGTGTGTGTGTGTGCTGATACATGTGTACTTAAACAAATGTTATAAGATATCGGAATGCTTTCGCAGCTTTCGGGTAAAACAGCACCCTGGAGAGATTAATAAGCAGAAAAATAAAAGAAGATGGTAACCATTGTTGATCAAATAAATAAACTACATTTAAGTGGTGGTTTTTATTCATTTAATGCTATATAGAAACAGGAGAGGTTGGAAGAAAGGAAAAGAGGAAAAAGGCGTAAGAGAGACAAACGATTGGCAGCTTGTTTTTTTACCTAATTCATTTTATAATTTTCTATTATTTGTAACGGCATTTGTTTTGCAGACTCACTCATATCTGGAGCACAGCTGACATCAAGTGTGTTTCTAATTTGAATTTGTATATATCTTTATATTTTAATTTAATTTTAGATAACTTATTTGTGCAGAATTACAAAAAGTGTGTTTAAAAAAATGCATATTTTCATATATAAAGCATAAATGCAATAGATACGCATTTCACTTGCAACCTTTCCACAAACACACACACAAATAAACACACACTCAAACACACACTGCACTATTCTTTAAAAGGATAAGAGCTCCTTGAAAACTCAATTAGACTGGGGGGCAAAGCCTACAAAAACCTACTACTCTCACACAGTGACGTGCATGGTGGCACTCTCACTCAAACACACACACACACAAGTCAGTGTTTTATAAACCTAACCTGCAGCTATTTCCGGCGTTAAATGGACTCTGAGGTTCTAGACGAAAAAGCTTGTTCTATGGCATGTACCTAATTACACAGTTTGTGTGTGTGTGTGTGTGTGTGTGTGTGTGTGTGTGTGTGTGTGTGTGTGTGTGTGTGTGTGTGTGTGTGTGTGTGTGTGTGTGTGTGTGTGTGTGTGTGTGTGTGTGTGTGTGCTTTTGATGTAACAAAACACAACCCTCTCAACACACACACACACACAGTTCTAACGTCCATGCATTGAGCCATTCATTTAGCATACTGCATTACAGTACTGAGATACAGTACTGAATCATCTGGCTCTCTTTCTTCAGCAAGACAAATGATCATTTAATAACATTTAAAATGGTTTAGGTTTGTCCGAGGCCCCTGTGTAAGTGATTTGGTTTATATGCAGTCCTAGTCCCCAGAGGTTGCTTTTATATCCCACTAATTTGTTATTCAAATGACCTTATTGTTCGTAAGAACAACTGTGACATATTTCCATGCTTTCATTTTCAAAAAGCTCTTTATTTTTCTTATACTGCCTGTGCTGCAGCATATCTTTCCACCCTCAATTTCAATGGCCAACCGCTTATATGTCCCGCCTCTTAGCATATCACATACAAAGTGTTGGAACGCTATCCTATAGAAGTGCGAGTGTTACATAGTGATCTCATTATGTTACAGAAGTAAACAAAGCAGTCCAATGGAGGTGTGTCAGGCAGGTGGGGAGTGTGTGGGAGAGAAACTCCCTTTGGAGGGAAAGAAGGGATTTTAGTTGCACAAAAACATAACACACTTCAGGGAAGAGAAAACTCCAAAAAGCATAATAAGGCCTCCAAGGTTTAGCAAAATATGGTGGTTTAAGTCGCAGGCAAGTTTACTTTTCATTTAAAAATAAATATATATATAAATGTTTTGTTCTTTTTACTTGTGGCATTGATTGTGCTGTTTTTGCCTGGGCCTCAGAGGGTTAAATGTCAATTAAAGCAACACATCATGAGCTGTGCATCAATTTAAGGTTAATTTTTGCCTTTTTATAGATAGATAAACACATTTCAAAGGGGGAGAGAGAGAGAAGTTGACATGCAGAAATGATCCACCATGGTCTGGAGTTGAACTGGGGTCCACTGCAGCGGGGACTGAGCCACAGTCAATGGACTGCCAGATCTACCAGGTGATCTTTAGCGCGGCCACACAGCATCATTCATACATTGGAATGAATATTGTGCAAATATATTCAAAATCAACATTTTGCAATTTGCCAGATTACGTTGATTAAGAAAAGGTTTTCAGATTATGTTAATCTAAAACAAAATCCAGGTGGTATTATGTTTAGTTTAAATGAATTTGCAGCAAATTAGATCTACATCCTAGGAGGCGGATGTGTGAAATTAGTTTATGTGAATATCAACATTTGAAATACCTTCAATACATCTGAAAACATTTGTTTATACAAATGAGGTTGCAGTAACTAAAATTAAATCATCATTGCGGGACCTGAATATTCTCAGAAAGGTTCCAATAGTTGGTATGTTGTATTATATATGCTGTAGAACAATAGAAAACGTAATGTTCATGGTTCTGGGAAAAAAGGGATTCTCCATACAAAGCTTGCATGTGCCAAAAACCTAGGCATTGTAGTTTATTGCAATCTAGAGATTTACAACCGAACAATGCTAAATGTTGACGAAAATGCGAGAATAGTAAAGGCAGAGGTGTGAACGGTTATGATTTAACACATTTTTATGAAGTTATCCAGTGAATTGAATTTGAACAGTGAACCAGCATCCACAATATCAGGACAATGACATTGTCACCTCATCAGTATCAGAAAATAAGGTATTTTAATTTAAATATCGTTATAAAAGCAACGCAATTGGGTAGTTTTCAAATGTTCCCGTTCTAAATGCCATGTGTACACTTCGCATTGTCTGCTTTTGCAATCATGTGCCATCGTGATAACATTAGGGATGATAATCTTTATTCCACTAAAGCAGAGACTTTATTTCTCTGCAATTTGTCCGAAAATATGCGCAGATATTATCTAATAACGGAAACATCCCATAGTGTTCACACTTTCCTTAAACTAGCCCAGAGATATAAGATGCAGCCATTATTAACACATTTCATTCAATTGGTGATCTCATGCTTTGGCAGTTGAAAAATAGTAGTAGAAAGTTGTAGAAAGGCTACCTTAGCATAATAATGGTGGCTGGCTCTGACCAAAGTTCAAAAATCCTGTTCAAACTCATAAGTACATTATTAGCAAGCAACTCTCCCTAAAAACATAACCTTTTGTCACACTTCATGGTTCGTATATGTTAAACAAACAAGGTAAAATGGTAATAAGCGAGTTGGGTGTGTTCATTTGGGGATTTTTTTACTTGACTAGCAAGAATAACTGTCACTTGGTGCTTCTAGCCAGTCTTAATGCTAAGCTAAGCTCTAGTTCCAGAGTTAACACACACAGATGGGAACGTGGCATCAGTCTTCTCATGGAACTCTCGGCTAGAAAGTCGTTCCCCAAATGTCAGACTGTTCTTTTTACTTCTGATGAAGTAGTAAAGCAAGAAAAGTCAGAACGAATATATCTGCAAAGTTTCTGTGATCAAAAATGTTCTGCATGAAGGCCTCGCTTTATCAAAACGTCAAATGAAATAGAATGAGAAAAACTCAGAATCCGTTCTCAATGCCAACCTGCACACGATGTTATCAAACCTTATCACACACACACGGTCACACAGTTTCGTGTTAATCCTTGATGAGAAAAAGACTGTCAAATCAATTTGGACAAGCCACCACCGTTACAGTTTAAGAGAAACACGAAATGAAGGAATTAAGTGAGACCAAGTGTGTGTATAGGGTGTGAATTGTGAGGTGTGTGTAGTTTAAGCCCCCCGTTCTGGTCCCTCCTATGGGTCAGTAGTTATTAACCCCCAGACAGTCACCTTGACGCACTCCGTCTCACACACACACTTAGCAACACACATATTTAGAGAGCGGATTGACCCGTTCATATGCGCACACACTCTAACCGTCTCTAAAACACACACACACATTTTTATCAGTCCACCGTGACCATGGCCTCCGCATGAATCGGCGTGACGCGGTAATCCTAATATTGGGTTATCAGACAGTCAGAGATTATCCCCTCATTTTAAGATTAGCAGCTTAGTTTAAGATTAGTCCATTTAAAGTGCCACTTAAAGGTTATCACATCGCTTACGACGGAAAATGGTTTCAGTACGGTCCATTTCAATGGGACAAGAAACACACACACAGAGGACTGATTAAGAGCATAATTGAATCTAATTAGGAGATTACATACATGTAAAACAGCAGGCTGATGGTGAAGATGCTTAACCTGTGTGTGTGGCAAAAAGGTTTTGGAGAGTCAGATGAAGTAATTGAAGAAGAGGGCATTCCAGCCTTGGATGAAGTAATAGATCTAACTAAACTTTCTCAAGCAGACTTCCTTTCATTCTCAGCCCCCGTTTTTGTATAGCCTACTTTCAATAATAAGTGCATTCCCTCCAGGGTATGTACAGGTCAATATGGTTACACTACAAATTAAGAACAAGGGGGGGCAACTAAGACTGAGCGTCCTGGCTGCTTATTTGGGTTTTTTACTCTGTGGAAGTGTTCACAGGCGCAACTGTGCTCTCACAGTCCAACCGCTAACTAGCTAGCTGCTAGCTAGCCCTACCACATCTACCCGCAATAAAGTGTCAAAACAGAAAGAAAGAGCTCAAATTGAAAAGTGAAGTTGAGCATATTAGAACTTCTATTGCGTGTCTGAAAGACGCCAAAAATGTTAAGTTCCTGCAAAAGAGGACAAACTTAAATTTGGAAAAATTGTGGTTTTGCTTGAAAACGCATTGCTAGCGACGCTTCCCCGTGTGATCGGGCGTAACACTAACCTATCCAAACCAGTCTCACGGCATTTCGTGTTATAGTCACGAAATTAATTTAATCTATTGATTCGTGTTCACGAACACGATTTTCGCATTTTTTTCGTGTCACACAGAACGATTTTAAAAGCAATGTATTGGTAGTATGTTTCGTGCCTGCACCACGTCTTTTTGTCCAGTCGGGTCTTGGGAGCTGTGTGGTTCATAAAAACATTTTCTCACTCAATATCTTACCCTAAGCCTAACCCTATCCCTTCTATTTTAAATAGTATAATGTCTGAGTTTTTTTGCCATCCGCGAGGAAAATAAAGGCTCAGAGGCTCAGAATACTGAAATCTGTATTTTTTTTAATCTTTTTTTCCTTCTAATTTGTTATTATTTGCATTGCTTTTTAAATCGTTTTGTGTGACACGAAATAAAATGGGGAAATCGTGTTGGTGAACACGAATCAATAGATTAATTTCGTGATTATACACGAAATGCCGTGAGACTGTGTTGACCTATCAGTCTTGTATTTTTTATGAGGTTAGAAAGAAAATCAAAGTTAAAGGTGGGGTAGGTAATTTTGGAGAAACCAGCTCGAGTGCGCTAGAATTTGAAAATACACAACCGGAAAAAATCTGCCACTTCCTTATAGAGCCCCTCCTCCAACACACACGACATGACCAATGAGGGCACGAGATAAGTTTGTGCACAGATGGAAGGCTGACAGGCAGGTAGGCCATCCAGTTATTTTAGCCGGGCCGGCTAAAATGATTGGTCGTGCTTTTTACAGTACTACGGCTTCCACAGATGACATTCTTTTATGGATTTTTTGTCAAAGCACTTAAGATATTCATTGCTATCGGGATGTTAAGAGCATTCCATGGAATATAACAAAAAGTGTATCTCGAGCCGGTTTCTCAAACTTACCTACCCTACCTTTAATTAATTATTCAAATACAGTCTTCACATCCAAGGACTGATTATCATTTCTTTGTGTGTGTATTAAAAATGATTTGTAGTTATGCTTTGTTTGGTGGAGATAATCGGCTAAAAGCGACAACAAGAGCAAACAAAGGACTAAACTCTAAACAATGTGGTGTGTTGAGGACTATTGGGAATCTGTGTGTGAATGTTCCCCCTCTTCTCCCTTTCCATTTAGTTCCTCCCTTATCTCTCAATCCTTTTGTTCTCTCCCTATTTCGTGTCATTTATTTCAAATAAAGCGTCTGTTTTGTGTTATTTCTGCTTTGTCACTTTCAGCCCTCCCTCTCTTTTTTCTTTTGGTAGATCGATACAGGCTAATTGCTGTTGAGCCTCAGACAGTTGGGAGTCTTCTTGTCCCTGGAGTGTCTAATTAAGACCATCAAACTCTCTCCCTCTGTGTGCGTGTGCGTGTGCGTGTGTGTGTGTGTGTGTGTGTTCGGCCAAGAAACATCTGTACGCTTGCATTCAACCACAAGAGGTCTCTTTCCTCCTCGTCTCTCTCGAAACAGGACATTTCTCTGTCCCGCCTTTGGGATGTGAGAACAGACTACATCTCCTTACATCAGATCATTACAAAATGATTTTTTTAACTAACCAGGATTTGGGCTTCTCTCCGGAAAGTTTGCCATTTTTGGACTATAGTTTGAAATCACATAACCCCATTGGCATGTCCTGGTCTCACAGTTTACATTCTTACATAGATAACATATTTTAAAACGTTTTATGATTACTGGAATTGTAGGTTGGTGTAAGGAGGAAGAGGATTATAACACAACTGAGAATGCAGTGTATTTTGTAGGAGACAGTGTTTCCCGTTAACATCTTGTTGGGAATCTTTGTTACATGTTATTTTCTATCTGTCTTTTTAACAAATTTCCCTTTATTTCTTCTATTGAATATTGAAAACAGGCATAAAAATACAAAAAGAGAGAAAAAACGTTATATCCACAAATAGTAGCCACTGAATTTGTGGAGATTTAACCTTTTTATTTGACTATTTAACGTACTGTACATGTGTGTAGTATAGGAGTAACAACTGAATATGATGGCCATTTGATATAATAAGGGTCTGTCTGAAAGTTGGCATGTGAAAAGATTTCATTTTAGTTTTTGAAAATCTCTGAAAAGCTTGTTTGAATATTTTAGCAGACATCCATCACCTTAGCAAGTATCCATTTGTTGGCCCTCGACAATCGAACATCAAACAAACATTTCAGTTTTGTGCCAAACTACTTGGTAGGTTATTTTTTTTAACACTGCTAATTTTACAATACTACCAAATGATTTATATTTTCCCCATATTTTTTCAAAAGAATCAACAGATACCAGCTTTATTACATAAGAACATTTAAAAAACATTTTCTGAGAAGGTCAGAAAATAATGGACCAGTAAAGTAAAGCTTATGCTTCTTTCAACGCACGTCTTCATTGGACAAAATGAAAGGGAGATTTTTATCCTCCGAGGCTCATTGACTCCCATTCATCGGTGTAGACGATTTGCTCATTCATTACCTCAACCACAAAACAGATAAAAGCTCATATCCCTCGGCCTACACTCATCCTGCAAGAGAGATTCCTTTTTAGACAATATACAAATTGGAGGAGTGCTTCTCAACATTTATACTCAGAGGATGCGTGACTTTGATCATAAGAGAAAAAGTGACCCGAAGCGAAGATGGAGGAAAGCACGGAGGTTGACAAGGGTCGAAGTGGCTGAGCAAAGGGATGATGCAGGAGAGAAGAGGGGGATGAGCGGGGATATAAACCAGTAGCAGCTGTTTCCAGCCCATTAAAATGTAATTAAGGAGCACCTCATTACAGAGAGAGACAGAGAGAATGATGGGGGAGATCGTGAAATAAACTGTTTTTCCACTGTCTACTTTATCACTCAACCGGACAGAAAATCATCAGTTTATTTCAAGTAAACACTTTGAACGAGAAGTGCTGTCTAGTTCTATGATGCTAATTAGATTTGAGCACATCGTTTGGCAGAAAATACATAATGTTCCGAATTCAGTTTGGCACTTGAAAGGATGGAATATAATAATCCTTCTTCCCAGTCAATCAGTCTTTCTCCAAAGTGTGGGATTTCGGTCTTTCTGTCTCACAGCACCAGCTCTAAAGTGAAACAGACTGTTGAGAGTAGTTTTACTGGATGTCTCATTCTACTCTTTAAAGGAGTCTTTACTTTTTGTCACTGTCTGATGGTAAAAGCAGTGTTTTCTGTTTTAGGTTTTGCTTCGACTATTAAGCCTACATTCTTTTCCATCTGTTTTAGCTTTTGCTGAAAGACTGCCTGTGTTTGTTTCCACTGATGCCTGCCAAAACAGAAATATTAATAAAAAGTTGACGAAAAATGCATTGCTTTGTCCCTGTCAGATATTTTGCCTGTTCGTAGAAAACACAACTCAAAATATGTTCAAAATATACTCTGAATTGGAGCTTTTAGATGCAAGTAACTGGTTCCAAAATGTATGCCAGTGTTTCAGTACTAACACTTTTGATATCTCACGTTTAGTTTTTTAACATTAACAAAACAACTACTTAAACAACTTGAATTTATCAGTGTTTGAAAAGCAGCTCCAAATAACATTACCTAAATGTCCAGAAAGCCCAAACCTTTGATGCATCCCTATTGACAAATTGCTTAAAATATTCAAATCTAATCTTCTAGGAATCATACAGCTGGAGTCAGTGGAGTGATTAAGGTCCATAAATCCACTTGATATTCCTTGGAGAAATAATACAATGCTCTCCTGGTGTCAGACTTAGCTTAGAGGCTGGCACTATAGACTTTAAAACTGTGCAAATGAATGAGCAAGCTTTCTTTAAATTACTTTTTTCTACATTAGAACAGAAAGGTAGTTAATGCAGGAACATCACTATAAAAGCCAAAATGCAGAGCTCTTTTGTCAATGAGTTGTGTGGGAGTGCTTAACATTTCAGAGAGTCACTATCACACAATGATGTTTTATGGTGCATCAATAAAGTATATATATATATATATATATAAAGTATGTTTTAAAGGAATGCTTCCAAAAAATCCAAGGCTGGGCCATTGTATAGCTCACTTGGTAGAGTTGGCGGGCCATATACTGGGTCCCCGGGTGAAACAGGGGTTTGAAACCATTTTGGGACCATTGGACGCCATTGGATGTCACTCACTTTGTGTCCCCCTTTCAACTCTGTCACTTCAATAAAGGCACAAGTTTTAGGAAAATGATTATTGTATTAAACAAAGTCCAAGGCTTCCTCACATTCTACATTTCATTATCTATTAACACACAGAAATGCATGGTGTGTTGGATATATTTGGACACAAAGGCCAAAGAAAATTTGAATGGCTTTAAACGTTGTTTTTAAAGTATATACTATTTCCAAATAACAGCAGTTTTGGCATTAAACCAACAACGTCCATGCACTCATTAAAAAGCACAAAGCAGGAAACGTAATAATAGTTCCGACACACATGACTCTCTTTCTTCCTCAGACAATAAATAGCATCCAACCTAAGACAGAACACGCCAGAAGACACAGACACACAGGTGCAATTAAATAGATAAATAAGCACATATATATGTAAGGACAAAGGGAGTAAAAGCACACACACACACACACACACACACACACACACACACACACACACACACACACACACACACACACACACACACACACACACACACACACACACACACACACACACACACACTTTTTTGTGTTCTTATTCAATCAAGCCGTGTGTGTATTTAGGCATGAGTAGGAGAAGATGCTGAAGGCAGCGCAGTACTCAGATCAACTCAAAACTGTGTGTGTGTGTGTGGTTGTCTAATAACTAGGGCAGAGCAGTCTTGAGGATATTAGTGTTTTTTAATTGAAAAATGGTCAGAAGGGAAAAGCAGAGGGATAAACACAGATTATCCAGATATACACTTAAGAAGAAGGCGTATATTAAATGGTGAACTAACCCCAACAACAGCAGGGAAGCATTAAAGTAGATAAAATCATCTGGGGTAATTGGTGAGAGAAAGTGCTTTTCCTCCCCAAAACACGACTTAAAGTCTTTATTGTGTTTAGTGGCCTAAATGACGACTGAAAAGCAGAAAGTGTAGGACTTCACAGGTCCAAAATGTGTGCCCAAATCCACAAACATACTGAAATAACTGACTTAACTTTTTTAAACAATTGCTTTTGATGTCAGTTGTGAAAGTTAGCATTGCTAATTTTCTACCACCTGTGCTCTCATTCACAGAGCTGAACTACACTTGTAGCCATTCAATTAACATCTTAACTGTGATACTGTGCTCATGCTCTTCTGAAACATTTTAGACAAAGATGAACTTATCTTTAGCTCCGTTCTTGTCTCCACCTCATTTTTATAAAAAGTATCGGGCCATATAGCTCTTAAATGCTCTACAATTTAACCCAAGTAGTTCCTAGTTTGGCTGGATCCCTCCTGCTTTTGGAATGCAGGTTGCAAAGTCTTGCAATATCAAACCAAAACAATCAGCTGAAAGACACTAAAAACTCAACTGAGGGAAACTGCAAAGTCAATTCATAACTCTCCGTGGGATACTCACTATGAGCAACATCTTGTACACGTGTTTTATTCATTGTCTATACATACACAAATAAAGATTAATGCATCTTTAATGCATTGTTCACACCATTGTGTACATTGTAAAAATGCAAGTACATAATAAACAAAATACCCCATGAGTATTTTCGGCAGTTCCCAGACAATAATAAAAGCTCTTTTTTAGTTCAAACTTAAATGTCCAGGTGCCTCTCTGACTTGCCTTGCTGACTGTGTATGTGTATGTGTATGTGTATGTGTATGTGTATGTGTATGTGTATGTGTATGTGTGTGTGTGTGTGTGTGTGTGTGTGTGTGTGTGTGTGTGTGTGTGTGTGTGTGTGTGTGTCTTTGTTTGTGTGTGAGTTGCCTTGGGAGGAAGTGGTTCAAAGAGCATCTGAAGCCTTGATTAAAGAAGTGTGTAATCAGACCCGCAAGAGTCGGATGCTGCCTGGAGGGGCCTGACACACAGGAGGACAAATAGCCAGGAAACAGCTTATCACGCACACACACACAAAGTGAAACACACCCAGCACACACACAGATAGCAGGATTCTCAAAAGCTGCTACTTGAGCTAAATGCAGTTGGGTTCAAGAGCTTGAACTTTGCAGAGAGTTCTACTTGTAAGGTATACTTTGAATTCATGTCTGGATTGTATGGACAACCATGAGCCAAATTGGAGGTAATTCAAATGGAAGTCTGAACCTGTGTCCCAGATCTTAGTGCAAATCTGGCAGCCTTTTTGGTGTTAATTGCAAAAATGAATACCACTATAAAACAAGGACACAATTCCCACTGCGTTTTGCTGTACAGCTCTTCTCAGCCAGGCTCTTATTTTACTATCTATTAGCAACAGTTGTGGTTAGTCCTCGATACTCTTTTGATGTACCATGTTGGTCAAGGTTCAAAGAAAATTGAGACAAAACCTAAAAGATGGAGTTAAATACACTGCTGACCACTGATTAATCAGAGATAATAGACAACAGCGCAACACAGTTGTTATTTCAGCAAGTTACCACCAATAGTCATTCAACCTATATATATATATTTTTTTTAAATGACAGTCCTCAAACTACGTTGAACAGTTGACAAAGTGCAGTCTTAACTCTGTTTAGTCGTCAATGAAAGGAACAAGGGATTGTTGAGTTGTCATGACAATCGCTGATGATGTCAAAAACGTTTTACGTAGTGTGGCGATGGAAATCAGCCAAACAAAGAAAAGGACCTCGTCCCTGGAGTTGAGTAGATAAGAGCCATGCGTTGGAATAGTCGTAAGAAGATGCCATACTTAAGCACAGCTGTTTCTGATCTAAATGCTAACATGCTCAAAATGATAATACTGATGTTCCAAACCACGACTGTGATTTTTTTCTCAGTATTGAAATATCATATTCACCGAGGGCTTGTTGGTTTGTCGTGCCGCTTCAAAGATAAAAAGGATGAACGATTTAAAAAAGGAAGGGAAAAAAAGGTGTCTTGAGAAAAGTCCTTGTGAATGAAATGTCAAGTCTTGTAAAATAGATCAATGCAGACTGCAGAGGTGATGTTGAAGTGTGTTGAAGATATTCTTTTTCTTGTTTGGAATGGTATATTCTCGGAACTTGAATCGGCAAAGGAGACAAAGCTGGTGGTGTGCGGTTGATTTGAACTCATCTGGATTTTCTTTTGACCAGAGAAAATCTGCCCCTGACAATTGTTTGGCGATGGTGATACTTAACAATGTGTCATATTACATTTGGAATGTGTTTCCTAAAAATTCGAACTAAAGCAAAAATTACACCTTTTCTCAAAACACCTTTGTAAAAGTTGCTGCTAAAACTGTACGGTAAAGTTTTAATTGTAATATTCACAACATGTTCCGTTTCTTTTATATATTTAAATGTGTTCTAACCAGACAAGAGTTTGTAGACACTTATTTTTAGGCTATTACACAATGACAAAGTTTCATAACACCCCAAGTATGGAGGAGTGAAGTGTTTCACTTCCAGTATCTCAAGCTGAATTTAGCTTTTGAACTTGGCTGTTTAACCAGCATCCAGAATAGTTCCCTCCATCTACACTATAAACACTCCATATTGAAGACTCTCATGTATTTTGGGGGCATCGACAGTTACCCTTTTGTTATCTTTTTCTGTGTGGAAAACCTCCAAACTGGCTGGCTCGGAACAACTATGATCCCAGAGGAGTTAATTTGTGTTTCATCTTCAGAAAAGGTAGCGCTTTATGTCAGCAGCAGTTTTCCAGTAGCTCGGCTCTATATGTGTTGTTAAATCTGTATGAGAGTCTCAAATCACAACTGATATCTGAGCATATCTCGCTATATAACATGTGTTTTCTACCGCTCTCACCCCAGCCTCTTCACTCCAGCTCTCCCCGAGCCCCACTGCTCCTCAATAACAGCACTGTAACACAGCGACAGACAAGAAAATAGATTTTGTTTGTGTATGTGTGTGTGTCTGTGTGTGCACAGATAAAGTGCGAGAGAAGGACCCGAGCTAAGGACAGGGAGAAAGATTGCAATGTCTGTGGAGACACTAAGATCACATTTCAGCTAATAGTTTTCCAATCTTTCGTTCTCAGGCACAAGTTTAGTCAGCTGGGTGTGTATCAGAGTGTGTGGACACACGCATATAGCCGACCATGAGTCTATGTCGATTTGTATTCCGCTACAGTGAACATGATAGCCTTTGCTGATATCTCTATTACTGTTGCAATCTCCAACTATTGTCAGCTGAGAAAAGTCATTTGTTCCTCCATTCCCACATCCGTGTGTGCCTAACTCACACACACAGAGACCATGAACACAAAGCAATACTAAAGTCTTTATAGACTCTAGTACATAAAACAACATTACACATTTATTGTTAAAATTTGGCCAAACAATATGTAAAAGTAAAGAGTATGCAGCAATGACAGATTTAAACTAAAAGTTATAAGCGAAAGAACACATACGGAATCCAGAAGCGACATGTAAACTTGCAGAATGAAATATTTGATAGCTGATCTTCACAAAGGACAATGTGCTCGTCTTCAAGCAGCTACTCATAGTTCTCCAGTTCAAACAAGCGAAAGTAGTTTGTCCTAAAGCTGTGTTCAGACCAGAATTGGCAAGACAAGATACACTCAGCAGGTGGGACTGGAAATATAGTGGGTGGCAAAAGCTGTTGAAGCTAAATTTGCTAAAAGCAAGGAACAGATAATAGTATGCTTCCTTTTATGACGCACTTTGTTGCTTGTTGCTGTACGCTTTTTACAGGAGGCCTGGATTCAATTCACACAAATTAGATTTGATTTGAAAATCTTTGTCATCTACTTAGTGTTTAAACTATAAAGGGGTTCAAATATAACTTGATACACAAAGCTTTGATACTTTGACGAAGTTTGGGACTTGTTGGGCTTGACTTGGGACTTCAATGCTAATCATTTAAAAAACTTTGATTTAAATCTCATAAACACCAATTTGTAAACCATTCGCCGCTTCAAACCCAGTCAACTAAATCCTACTGTCTGGATCCATCAGATACTTGTTTGTTTGAGCATTGAGCATCTATTTATCCAATAATTCGTGTTGAAATCAGGGGACCATCTTATTGACACACAACCCTACACTTAGAAACATTCATTAGCGTAGAAAAGCTGAAATAATTATTCAATCATTTGCACATAATTTCCCCACCAACACACTTTACTATTGGCTGCATATTTCAAGTAAAGAACAGTCGAGGCAACAACAAAAGCTGTCTGCGTTTTGTCCTAAAAGCATTTCTGAGCCACTTACACCCACCTCTCAGACTTTAACAGAACATAATATAGCCTAATTTACATGCAGGGTCTTTAGGCTAAGGAGGCTGAAATAGACAGTGACGGTATATATTACTGGTCTGCTGCTTTTCATCATGCAGCTAATGATTCCCTGTCAAGTTCTATTGTAAATGAACGAGGGGCAAAAAAGAGAGTGGGAGGGCAAAGACAGGAAGAAATAGGGTATGGAGAAAGGAAGAAGACACACTGAAAAATGTGTTGAGAGATGCTACAATGATAGTTGAAACTGTTAAACATGTATAAAAAGGGGCTAAAATATATCCCTTATTTAACAAAGACAACTTTCATTGGAATGTCTACTATAAATTATTTGGCTAAAACACAAACTAAAGAGAATTGTCACAAAAAAAATACAGTTTCACAGTATTCATTTAAACTAGGGCTGTCAAGTTAACGCCACTAATTATTTTAACGTGCTATTAACGCATGTGTATTTGTCCTCGGCCCGCCCCGTAGTTTCAGAGCCCAAAGGCTTGACGTTGTTGTTGTTAGTTGGATGGTGGGAGAGTGGGGGGGGGGGGTGCTAGTGAACTGTCAACGGGGGGGAAGCCTCGCTGCGGGGAAACGGCGGACCTCTGTCGGCGCAACTTCGATGAGGCCGTTTAAAAACATAATAAAGTAAGGGCGGTGCCGGCCGTCAGCGAACCGAGCCGGCCGTTCTGTGGTTCTCCAGATTCTACAGACGGCCAGCCGGGGAGACGGCTGGACAACAACAAATGGGTGCATCCAACGTGTCGACTGCACATCACAGCGCATTATTTTGACCCACAGTGGGAACTTCAGTCTCATGCTTTGACTGAAGGTGAAGACAGAGGAGCGGCATTTCGCCGACAACTGTAAACAGGCTTGTCTGTTTGAGCAACTGGCTCAGTGCAGAGAAGTACACAGGGTTGGGAGAGAGTGTAAGAGAGAGAGAGAGGTTCCAGGTTGTTGTATTGAAAATATTCAGGAGAATATTTGTCATTGTTCAGAGGTTCCTCTAAGGTACATTTAGAACAGATAACAAATGTGCGATTCATTTGCGATTAATCGCGATTAAATATTTGAATCGTCTGACAGCCCTAATTTAAACGCAACCACGTAGCATAATGCTTAAAAAGTTTCCTACCATGTTGCAAGAAATCTTGACTTCACATCTGGGTTAATGTGTTCCCAGTGTCTTAAAGACACATTTTAAAATGTTGAGTAACGTGTGTTTATGTTCTTTCTTGCACAGCTTTGGATTATAAATTCAATACAACTCTAATGTCATTATGCTAAGTATAGAGCTAAAGCTAGGAGGCAATGAGCTTCGTTTAGCTTAGAGCAGGGGTGTCAAACTCAAATACACAGTGGGCCAAAATAAAAAAATGGGTACTAGTCGAGGGCCGGACTGGTTCAATGTTTATTGCAAAACGTATTGAAATGAACTTATTGCACTTATAACCTGGAACTAACAAAGCTTAAATGATTGCCTATAAAAACAACATTAAACATTAAATAATCAGTTGCATTCATTTCTTATGGCTCTATCTGCAGCTTTTCCAGAGTCATTTCTTATGATTACATTTTTCCACAGGCCAACAACAGCTTCAGAAAAACTATTTCCCTCAAAGAAAAAAAAAACATGCCCTGTTGTCGTGAGAGAAAAAGTGCAGAAGGAAACATTAACACTGCAGCACGGTCCAAGGGCCACCATGTGCAGCTCTGCTTTGGTCCTAATAGGGAGAGTATATAATTCTGTCTAATTAGAATGCCACTAGCAAGTCTCCCCAAGCGTATACATTTGATACACACACTCACACACACAAACACAGGCATTCATGCACACACATACATAGGCCTACCTACATTATTCACTGGTAATTACAATGTCAATATGCAGCTACATAGCAGTGTGGCCGCACACTGGCCATTACATAGAACACACACAGTATCCTTTAATTGCCCTTCAGTCAAATGCTGTAGTACTTATTTTACACACAGTCCCACTTGTGCAGTGGTCCATTCAGACTCCCCATGGAGAGAATCTGCCACACTCTTACCACCCCCTACTATAGTTTCATGCACGAAAAAACACACACAAACACACACACGCTCGCACGCAAGGACAAAGACTAGGTAGCGGGTTAATCAGTGTCACTTCTAGCTCAATCTTTTTTTAACATCCCCCCGCTCTTCTTGTCCTCAGAGACTAGCACATTGAAAAGCCATTTACTGTTGCTTGACTACAGTTATCTTCCCCCCCTTCCCCTTTTTTTGGTTGCTTCTCTATCCCTTGTCCCTGTTTCTCACTGCTTTCATTTTTGCCTAATCTTTTACTAGTTTTGCAGCCCTTCACCTTTTGCATTTCTCTCACTTTTTCTTCTTCTCATCTCAAGTGTATTTTCTCCGGATATTACTTTAACTATCATCTTTTATCTGCTCTACCAAAGACTGCTTCAAAGTCTTTGACTTCAGGGTAACAAGGGAAGCATACATAGCTGATCAGTTAAAAAACCTTCACCTGGCCACAGACTCCTGCCGTGTAGTCAAACTTTATTTGACCAGAACTTTATTTCAAAGAGCCACCTTGACAATATCTTCTAAAAGATCTTGTTTCTGCTGATCTCCACCGGGTTAAAGGCTGAACGATAAAGATTTTCCTAAAAAACAATGTATAGAGTCCGTCTCAATGATCACATTTCTCCCACTAAAGCCCACATCCTGAATTTCTTAACCCATTCTTGTTGTCAACAATGATAATAACAAAGCAACCAAGAAAATTGTTTGCAAACTTTTAAGAGGAACGAACATAAGAGCTATGAACATGGCGCACAAGGTTAACGTATACACCACGTAGGTTAACTTACCTCACATATGAGTTAACTCACAAACCTCCCATACTTAACTTACATTGTGTACATATCTTACTTAACTTGCGTTATATACATAATGAAAGTAAAGTCATTCGTTTTTGTATTGTATATTGTTGCCTGAATATAACCATACCCTGACTACACGTTTAAAAGGGGGACCATTTCCTAGGACGAGATGATCTGCCACTTGATTTTATTTTAAAACGCTCCTGTTGGTGAAATGAAGGTTTTTCCCCCAAACATTTGTATAAAATGGATGCAGAAGTGATACCCTTATTCATATATTTATTTTTGCTACTTAAAAGATCAGATTTGTTCATTTCATAGGCTGAGGCCACTAAGCAGTCTGACCCAAAAATGCGCTGAGTGTAAATGAATGTGAACAGCCAATTGGCAGCTTTGAGACACTGGTCGCTCTACACAAGCCAGCTGGAAAATCTAGTTTTCTATTCAATTATCTGCAGCTTTGTACTCCTCGCCCCTGTTCTCTTCTCCCCATTGTCCTCTCCTCCCTCCATCCCTGCTGCCGTCTCCACTCACTTTCTTCTCCGCTTTAATCTGCATCCCCTTTACTCTTCTTTCACCCGCTGCTCCTTTCCCCCATCTCTTCTTGATCATTCCATTTTGAATCATCTTCTCCCAATAATGTCTCTTAACGCTTCGCCTTCTTCTCCTCCTCCTCCTCCTCCTCCATTCTCTGCTCCTTCCCCCCCCCCCTCTCCCCTGTCCTCCTGTCCCTGCTCTCCCCTCCTCTGATCTGCTCTCCTGGCTCAGGCCCAGTTAAATTACCACTTCTACAGAGCGGTGGTGACAGAGTGCAGAACTTAATTACACAGCGGCTGACAGCAAGAACTACGTGTTAGATTTTATTTTTCTCTCGCTCTGTTTTCTGCTCTTCCTCCCCCCCTTCCTCAGTCCTTTCTCCTTTCTCTTTCCATCTGTTTCCTTTCCTCACTTTTTTCTAACCTTAGAATGTTTCTTTGTCTCTCTTCCTCTTATTAATGGTTGGCAAGGTCGCTGTGCTCAACATTGTTTCTATGTGCTTATTATTGGTTGGAGTTTGAGGTGGGATATATGTTGTCAGTTTTGGAGATGATTATATATCTCTTCTTTTCAATACATTTGGACTTTTGGACTGAGAGAGATGTTATTAATAACAACAATAAGAATGTCTACGTTATGAATGAAGCTACGGATTTTCAGGTACAGCCCTAACCAGCACCTTCAGCGCAATGAGGGCAAAGCAAGCTGTCATAATGAAACCAATCCAGCTAAATCTAAATGAATTTCTGTTTCCTCCAGAAAAAAAACACATATTTTTCTTAAAGGGGACCTATCATGCAAAATGCACTTTTGTACGTCTTTTATACATGAATATGTGTCCCCGGTGTTCCAGGGAACTCACCAAGTGTCAGAAAACACAACCCTCTCTATTTTCCTCCATACCCAAATCTCTAAAAAAGGGGCTGCAACGGATCTGATAAAACTGATCCAGATTTGAACACTGTCCTGACGTCAGGACGGTGGCGCTACGGCTATTGGGCCAACTCCACCAATCAGGAGGAGACAGCCACGGCCATTGCCGTTGGAAAGCGCTGGAGACGCTGTAGTACATATGCCAGGCCTGTAGATGGTGCTGTTCTCACTGAATCTGCCCTTGCAAAAACAGAGCTAAAAAATGTCAAATTGAGCAAAATGAGGCATGGCTAAAATGCATGATCTGTTTGGTATTTTGAAAAAAAAAAAGTATAAATATGCCTTATATAGGTATGGTCCTACACTATATTATTCAAATATAGCATGATAGGTCCACTTTAAGTTAAATTATACTCAAGGCCTTACCTGTGACTTTAATTCATGTCTTTTTATACCGTAAAACATCTCTTCTGCAGATAGCAAACTTTCAGAGCAAACCTGTTTTGGTCATAATTTCTTTGATAATATTCATTGTTGTTACAAGGTGATAGCATTGCATGTATGAGGCTAATACGAATTGGGGAGCTTCTTAAACGTAGAGAAGTTTCTCATCGTATTATAAAGTTAACTGTATGTGGATAAAAAGCGCTATATTGAAGTTGACAGAATTTCTTAATTCGCTGCCATGGGTCTTCAAGACCAACAAATTATAAAAATATGCAAAGCCAGTATTGTGATTATTTAAGTCTATAAACACAAAATATGAGTAAGCTAAAAAACTTCAGAACTTCATACAGCTCTCGTGTTCTCTTTGTTGGGGTACATGTGTTTCGGTCTGTGTATAATCAGGTTCTTCTTGCACTCTGCATGCATTTGTTCTTTGGCTGAAGCGTGTATTCTAACCTTACATTCTTTTCAAGCTTATTTGTTCACTGCTATGGTAATCTGTTTATTTGAAAGCGCTGCCACTTCAAATATGCTTGCGTGTGTTTTTTGCATAGGTACAGGTATGTGCATACAGTATGTGTGTGGGTCCAGTGTGAGGTCATCCTTCTATAATTCATCATGCTATAATAAATTCATGCCTTTTACTGCAAAGGAGATTGAGATAAAGACTATGGAGACCGACAGAAGGAACGGAGGGGAGGAAAAAAAGATAGGGGGAATTTGGTATAAAGTAAGAATATTCAAGGTATATAATCAATAAAGAGAAGAAAAACAAAGATATCAGTAGTGAAGATAAAAACAGGAATGGCAAATTACAACAGGAATAATTATACCATTGTGTGTGTACCTCTATCAGCTGGTGTGACACTGCTGGAGTGTATGTGTGCATTCTTGCATCGTTCTGCACATTCTGGGTGTGTGCAAATGGTAAGGGGGTAATTAATAGAGGGCTGCATATAGTCTCTTTCCCCTGGGCCCCCTGTCCACATTCATTACTGTCAAACACACACACACACACACACACACACACACACACACACACACACACACACACACACACACACACACACACACACACACACACACACACACACACACACACACACACACACACACACACACACACACACACACACAATACTCAGCAGACATGCGAGTGGCCAAGTGTTCGCTCAAATACACTCCATGGTACTTTCACATTTAGCCTGTATGCATGCACACACACACACACACACACACACGTCAAATCACAAAGTCAGGCTATAATTAACTAACCAGTTGTTATTAGAAAGTCTACTAATCCTTTCAGAGAACAAACACAGATGTTGCAGTTTTGTGTCTAACATAATGAAATATTGATTCAAGATGTCAAAGATACTTCAGATACATTTTAGGAGAAAATAACTTAAAACATGTTCAATAAACTGTTGAAAAAGGCAACCTGAATTCAAATATACTCCTCCTTCCTCATTGAAAATTCCAGAGTGTATCATTAAGCAGACATGTTTAGCGTAACCAGTGGACACAATGTGTTTCCGACTTCAAACACAAGTCTGTTTACATACATGTTCTATTGGTTTCTAGTTTTTACATCATACTTCTGTGTATATAATGTATCTTTATGAAGTCCTACAATATCATAATTGCCTTTGAGTAATTGTGATGTTAAAAATGTGTATCATTGGTCACCCATTTCTTTCAGTGAAAAACTCCTAATAGTTACAAATTCAATGAAGGCAATCATTACGAATTTTGTGCAATAAAATACTTTAATATTCTCAATTAAATTCAAATCTGACATATTATCACAGCTTATAATGAATACTAAAGTCCAGAAATGTGAAATAACCGACTTTGATAGACTTTCAGCTTGCAAATTATCCAAATAAATTAAAAAGGCTTGTTTTTGGATGGTCGAATGGCATAATGAAGCCAATCTTGCCAAGTTAATGAAACCATCCCACACTGCACCTGCTAACACGCTTACATTCATACATGTAATTGCTTTGGTCTAAGACAGTCCAAAAAAACATGTGAAACCTGTTAATAATGATCTCCCAAATCTAAAACCTAGAGTGTTAAAACAGTCATCTGTGATGTTATCAAGTATAAAGTCTGAAAGTGCTCCATAGAGAAAGACATGGGAAGGATGTTGGATATTAGAGGCCTTGCAGGGAATGATCTTAGTATATTGGTACATTGTTTGGTTCAGAGCTGACAACTACAATATATCAAGCTCATGTGTGTTTAACCCTTTAACAGCCAGCGCCACCATTTGGTAGAGCACATTTTGTGTCTTGATATCTTGTTGAAAAAAAAATTAAGTTTAACTCCATCTGATTCAGCCAGCTCTATCGTTTGGTTGACATGTTATGCACAAAACAACCTCTAGATGTCACTGTAGTTCGAACAGAATGCCCTTCAGCTAGCTTCCACTGAGAAAGTTGGCATGCTAAAAATCACTGCTGACGAAATCACTCTTTTTGGTCAACTTTTGTAAGGTAACATATACATTAAGATGAGCAAGTCTTTTTTTTATTATGAAAAACACTTAACATTACTTTTTTCCATTTTTATTTTTTTTATAATTATAATTTATTATCTTTTATGAATATATCTGGTTGTATATATTGCTCATTTTCCATAAAAGAAAAAAATGTATTTTAGTTTGTGTTTTATTTTAGTTTGATGCATACAAATACTGTACTGTAAATACGGTGGCCCTGAAGTGCAAGTCAAAACAGCATTTCAGGAAACACCACAGCATTTCAGAAAACACTACAGCATTTCAGAAAACACCACAGCATTTCAGAAAATACCACAGCATTTCAGGAAACACCACAGCATTTCAGGAAACACCACAGCATTTCAGGAAACACCACAGCATTTCAGAAAACACTACAGCATTTCAGGAAACACTACAGCATTTCAGGAAACACCACAGCATTTCAGAAAACACTACAGCATTTCAGGAAACACCACAGCATTTCAGGAAACACCACAGCATTTCAGGAAACACCACAGCATTTCAGGAAACACCACAGCATTTCAGAAAACACTACAGCATTTCAGGAAACACCACAGCATTTCAGGAAACACCACAGCATTTCAGGAAACACCACAGCATTTCAGGAAACACCACAGCATTTCAGGAAACACCACAGCATTTTAGAAAACGCTAAACACCACAGCATTTCAGAAAACGATACAGCATTTCAGAAAACACTACAGCATTTCAACTTATACGGAAAGGGTATTCCTTTTAGGGAGAACACTTCTTGTTTGTGATTGGACAGAGCCAGCCAGAGAAGCACTGCTGTGATTGGTTGTTATTGCTGCCAGTCAAGAAATGACGCTTCGTGATTGGTCAGCACCCGACAGCGCAACATGTCCCGAAACATCAGCCGTTATGTATCAATAGACTATCTAATACACAACGTAAAGTATTAGTCAGAAAACTCTTTAATGTAGAACAAATATTAACATAGACTAGATATATAAGTATTATTAATAAAAACAAACGTTTTAATTACGCATGTTTAACTCCTGAGCAATGTGATCCCCTCAATCTCCGCTTTTCAGTACTTTATCTTTTATAAAGGAACTCTCTGGTATATAAAAAAGAAAAGAAAGTGGTGGGTGTCGACTATAGGTGTGTGTGTGTCTTTGTGTTTCTGTGCATGTGTGTGTAGAATGGAAGCCTTCGCCGTCCCGAGTCAAAGCGGTGTCAGCCTTTATCAATATTTGACTGCAGAACCACAGGATGGATGAATCTTTAATATGACCTTGGAGCACAACAAAGACATGGAGACATGGGGGACAAGACATAGAAAGACAGAGAAAGAGAGGGATAGGATGGGGGAGGGAGGGAGAGAAGAAAACCAGTTGAAAAGTTGAGGGCTCAACTTCCTGGTTTGATCTTGCTCTGAATATCATGCAAGACTGTACAGAACATGATTCAAAGTCACATAGAGGTGAACATGATGGGAACATCTGTATACTTTACTTCCATCTCCCCTCTTTTAGAGTCACAATCACCCTCCAGAACCTCTTGTAAAGCCGATTAGACAGAGAGACAGCAAGCTGACAGAGAGGACAGAAGGACACTGCAGAAAGGAGGGAGACAGAATGTGCAAGAGTGGGGATCGAAGGAGAGGAGAAAACGAGTACATTTAGCAGCAAAGTGAAAAAGAGAAGTGCTGCAGGGTTTGAATTAAGCAACAAGGGCTTAATAGAGCGATAGTGCTTTCATTATTTATACTTAGACATTTAGATAGACTGTAAAAACCTACTTCTCAAATCATTCAGTGTAATAAGATGTTCTATGAGGACTGACAATACGTAATGTTGGAGTATTACTTTATCTTTAAAAAGAAAAACGATGTTATATATTTGGTGGACTTTTGTACTTATATTATCATACATTGTTACAACCGATGTAAAACCTAGAAACATCTATAAATCTCTCATGCATAGCGTTGTCTGCCTTTCGGGAGTCAACGTTGGGGTTTACTGCCAGAAGCTCTCTTGACTTAAGTTTTTATAAATGTTTAGGCCACATTTTTAAAATACATTTTTTAGATTTTGGCTGTTCATGCCTTAATATTTTAATATTTTTTTCTAACCAGTGTTGTTCTTAGAATGCAAACAATCCCAAAATGCAATTTGTTTTGTTTTATAGATATATTTATGCGACAGTTCACGTCCGTGATTCATAATTGCCCAACAACTCATTTTGAGTTAATAGGCTAGTGGTTTTGGTTGGTTAGAAACAGCTCCAAGACTCCAAGACATAAGCAGAAAGTCTAAACATCAAAACAAAAACGGCGAAACAAGAAAAAAATATTTCTTCTGTACGAAGCAGGTTTGACTAAAGCCAATGTCCTTGCTTTTTTAAAGTTTGTTTTCATTGTTGAATCCACTTCAGTGCTTTCGATAAACACATCAGCTAAATGAAACCTAATTTGATTTAATGAAGATCTCAACTGGCAGAGAGAAAGCCAATTCAAGTACAACATTTTCCTTTTAGAGCATTGCTGCCAATAACACATTTCACAATATGAAAGACATCCTCTTTTTTTATGGATGAATGGGTCCTGTTGCTAAGTGCTACACTAGACTTTGTTAATGACTTTAAAGTGTGAGGTGTAACTGTGGAGCTTAAAGCATGAGAAATACATTATCAGTGGTTGTAGAGCGGGTTAGCATTGGTATGGGACAATACAGTCCTCTCTATCCCGTTCCCTATTCCACTGTACCATGCCAGGCCACACACACACACACACACACACACACACACACACACACACACACACACACACACACACACACACACACACACACACACACACACACACACACACACACACACACACACACACACACACACACACACACACACACACACACACACACACAGATAGTGGAGTCTGGAGAGGCTCTGCCACAAAGGAAACTGATGTCCTTGTTCTGGAGGAGCTGTAACAGCACTTTCAGTTGTGTTAGCTTGGGAGGAGAAGATAACACATTTGGTTATCATGTTGCTCTGGTCTCAGAAGGTACACTGCCCAGTGCAGAGGACGGTATGTAACATCAAAAATAATTGGTGAAGAGTCATGAAAAATAAAGCCCTAAACTTGTCTTATATTCTAGAAACAAGTGTCCAAATGATGTGGTATAAAAACAGTAATAAATGAAAATATAGGCTGAAAAGTCATCATAAATAGAACAGGCTATTGAGAGCAACAAAAACATAAAAAGAAGCAGCTATATACAGTACAGTGCTTAGCAAGCTGCTCTTTGCTAATGTTGCTACAGTTTAAGCTACACGTAATAGCTCAATTAGAGCGAGCTGAAGTGCACACACTCACAAACACACACAAACACACACACACACAAACACACACACGTACACACACAAACACAGCCGAATGCAGTATGGAAAAAAGTCAAGTGGATGTCTTTATATGACAAAGCCACTTGTGTTAATTAGTCACGCCGGGGAGAGACGTTAGGAGTGCTGTAAACACATTTCATGCTAAATGTCATCACAGGCAAACACATACAGTATGCACACACACATACACACAGTGACATTATGTCCTACCACATAGGTGTTATGTCACATCTGCACGTCACAAACATGTCTGAATGTTTCCAGACTGGCTGCTAATGCTCACAACCGGCCCACTCAAAGTCACTTTTTGTTGTCGCCTATTACAGCAGCGGTATCAACTCTAGCTTTTCCCAACATCTAGTTTGTATTAAAGCCTTTATGAAAGATCAACATTCACTGTGATTAACTGCATAAACAGGGATTGACCATGTCTACCAATTGCTCTGTTGTCACCATGGCCCCATTTACAGTAAGTTTGTCTTTTTAAGTGTATTCATATCAAATTAAGATGTGATGCCATACACTTTGGTTAGTGTATGTGTCTGGTTTGGCTAATTGTCCAATCTGATTGCACGTGTCCTGTTTTTTTTTGTTGCTATAATGCAGGATGGCGGTTCCGCAGCAAAAGCTGTTTGGGAGAATAGATCTAAAGTTTTTTTAAAGTTAAGCTATCAGGCCATCCTTACAACAACCCACACAAACTAAGCCCTTCCTGGAAAGAGCAACGGCCTTTGAAGCCTTTTTTCGTAATGGCCAAACAGTGGAATTACAGTTTCTGGGTTAATCCAGCCTGTCCTCCTCCAAAAAACCACCAAATAGGTCGATTGTTCAGCAGCTTATTACGACCTATAGTCATGTTTTAAAGTTTAGCACCTCTAGTGGTCGTGTAAGAAACAACATTTTGCGGCAATTGCAAATGCTCCGGAGGTTCGTATATTCACAAATAACCCGCTCTGGAAAATCCTAAATTGTAGAATAGTTTGGCCATTAAAATGCTTTCATTCGATTATTGCTTGCGTTAGGAGCACTAAGTTGCCTAAAGCCAAGGGCCTTATTGTGCTCAGGCGCTGCTTCAAACACTTCTCTGAGCAGGCTTTCCTACACGATCTGGCGGAGGTTAAATGGCACTTCATAGCGTTAATTCCATCTGTCGATGTTGCCGTCCAATTTGTTATTGATCACTTTTTATCGATTATTAATAGACATGCCCCCCTTAGAAAATTCAGAGTTAAGAATAGGAACACTCCATGGTTTACTAGAGAACTATCTGATCTCATTTATGATCGAAATAAGCAATGGTCCTTAGCTAGAAAGTCTAACACTAGTGATGACTGGCTTCTTTTTCGTGTCCTCAGAAATAAATGTTCAGCCCTTATTAAAAAAGCTAAAGCTGATTACTATCTGAGCTTAACCACTGATTGTTTTAATGACCATTCTAAGTTCTGGAAAACAATGAAATCACTTCATAACAAGAATGTTTCTAGTTTCCCTCAAAAACTGAAGGTCACTGATTCTTTTATTTCAGATACAAATGAATGTCTAATGCCTTTAATGCTCACTTCAAAAAGGCTGGTCACATTTTTGATGAGCAAAGTCATGAGTACTGTGAAATGTTCGTACTCACAGCCATAGTCAAGAGATGAACTCCCCTGTTTTTGATTTCGCTTCTTTCTCGGTCTCTGAAGTCTTACAGGGTTTGCACTCAATTGATCCTAAAAAGTCTGCCGGGCCTGACGGCCTTGACCCGTTCTTTTTAAAAATTGCAGCTCAGACTATAGCACAACCAGTAACTGATATTTGTAATCTCTCCCTGTCCACTTACACACTGCCAGCTGTGTGGAAGCAAGCTCTTGTATCGCGCCTCTTGAAAGCTGGTGATCCCACTGAGTTGAATAACTATCGTCTTATCTCAAATCTTTTTGTGTTATCAAAGATTCTTGAGTCCCTTGTTTCTACTCAGCTAAAACTTTTTTTAAATTCACACAACATCCTTAACCCTATGCAATCTGGATTTTTTGCTCCCAAGTCAGCGTCCTCTTGCCTCTCCATTGACACCCTTGATGGCGTCTCTGTTGAGTTTGTCGATACCTACAAATATCTGGGCTTTTGGTTGGACAGTAATCTGAACTTTACACCATATTGAAGTTCTAACTAAGAAATTGAAATTCACTCTTGGCTTCCTTTACAGACTTAAACGTTGTTTTTCAACTTCATCCCGTAAAAGGTTGGTCTCTGGCTTATTCCTGTCCCAGCTGGACTATGGTGATACCATTTATAGATTTGCCTGTCCCACTGTTTTGGCCAAACTTGACCCACTTTACCATGCTGCACTGCGTTATATATCAAATGCACCCTATAGGACTCATCATTGCAAACTGTATAGCCTAACTGGATGGTCCTCACTTACTATGCGTAGGATGCAGCATTGGTTTTTATTAATGTATAAAGCCATTTTAGGTAAGCTTCCACTGTACATATGTGCCAGATTTGCTCCAGTTTGTGACTCTTACAACCTCAGATCCAGTGCCTGGATACGGTTCCAGGTTCCTGCTGTGCGGACTGAGGCTGGAAAAAGGAGTCTTTTTTATTATGGTCCTTGGTCTTGGAATGACCTTCAATCAAGCCTAAAACTGAGGGCACTTGTCTCAATAGCATGTTTTAAATTGAAGTTGTCTGAAGTCCTCACCGCCAGCTGCTCTTGCAGTAATAAGTAGTGTACCTTTCTTACTGTCCTAATGTGCACAATGTAGTGACTGCTTTTCGTATTTTTGTTTACTTAGTTGTGTTCTCTGTATTTTATATGTCTGTGTTATGTGTAATAATGTGTAACGTTGCTGCCTTCTTGGCCAGGTCAGCATTGTACATGAGATTTTATCTCAATGCTTTAAAAAAAAAGTTAAATAAAAGCAGATTGTGGAGTCTGGAGGGTTAAAGGAAACACTAGTGTGCTTGCTCTATTTGGCCCAGGGATGGGGAAGTGATTTTATTACCCCACAGTCGAACTATTCTGGCTTCATGCGCCACTGAGCAACTTTCATAGGAATGAACAGGACCCAGCCTCCATCACTGTATCCAGTTCTGTTTATACATCCTAAAAAGTGTTTTCCTAACTAATGCAACTAAATCAATTAAAATGATAGTTCAATATTTCACTGATGAGGGATTAGATAACATCTTTAACACCATGTTGTGCTTTCTGGATGATCGGAAGATGTGTATTCAAATCAAGAGTCTATTACAGTAAATGTATCTTGAGCTGTAATTTGAACAGACCCTGTAAGAAATGCTATAATCTGTATTTATATAGTTCAATTTCTCAAATCCGGAATGTATTCAAAGAGCCAAGGATGTCAGATGCTCTACAGATTGTAAAGCCCTTTATACATATTAAGACAAGGAAACACTCCTCCCAGAAAACTAGAGACTTTATCTTCAGACTATTTAGTTATGAGAGGAGTAAAGATTACATATTATGTAAATAAGATTACATTTTGTAGGAGTGTTCTGCAAAGATGCTACAATCCAAAACTTTAAAAATGTACTTTACCATGTGATAGTGTCACCAAAATAAAAAAGTACATGTTTAGATCTCTGGAAAAACACAACTAAACTAACTTGCAAATACAACTGGGGGAAAAAACCATAATGTAACTTATTTATTGAAAGTCTGAAACTACCTGCACCTTTCAGTTTCCCGGGAAAAAACAACGTATTTCCCTGTCTGGCTCCAGCTGCTGTAGTACAATAGGAGCTTATAAATGTTAAATATGTCTCATCCTCTTGTCCTCTGCCACTGTCTGCATTCTCCACCATAGTGAATAAGTCATTTGCCTTTTTGCCTTCAGCACTTTTTCTCCTGTATAGTTTAAAAAACTGTTTAAGCATGGGATTGATCTAAATGTAAGTTTTTAACTGAAGTCACTGTTTTACAGTCCTTGCGCAGCAAAGTTGATCACAGCCAAGCGTAAAAACCACGTGCATCAACGTTTTACCGGAGAATGTGTCTGCATAGAGAACAGAAGTTAAGAATATGCTAAACTTAAGATGCTTTGGAATGCAAAATTAGATGTAGCATGCAGATAGAGCGAGGGACCGACCTGTGTGTGTGTGTGTGTGTGTGTGTGTGTGTGTGTGGGGTGTGTGTGTGTGTGTGTGTGTGTGTGTGTGTGTGTGTGTGTGTGTGTGTGTGTGTGTGTGTGTGTGTGTGTGTGTGTGTGTGTGTGTGTGTGTGTGTGTGTGTGTGAAAAGACAACTGGAAGTGTGTTTTGTCCTTATTGTCTCCCTCAAAACCAGTGAGCACACACAAATAAACAGCTTCCTCAGATATACTTCACAAAGCAAATATGTCTCACACTATGATAAAGCATGACTTACACACACACTCACACACAAACACACTGTTATCTTTGCTCTGCTTTGCATGCGTGGAGTTAAGTCACGATAAGATCATACCGAGGCCTAATCGTTCTTTGATCTCAGGTTTTAGCTGCGTCAGAAAACACACTCGCACACTCGGAGACACACGTGTTCTTACGCATACATACAAGGGCATTCACTGGCACTCAATCACCCTGACACACACACATGGGAACATACACACACAGCAAACCATCTGCATCAGCACATCATGTGATTTAAAGACTGTTAAGACAAAGCAGGTGCAATAAATGTTACAGTCTAGGTTGTACGCCACAAAGCCAAGTTGCAGTTTATATCCATGTTTGTATGAAATGTCATCACTACATTATTTTGTCCCTTTGGATCTTTGTGTGAAATTGTGATAATTAACATAACATTAATTTAATTATGGACAAAAACATGTTTTAGAGGTCATGGCAATCTTGACCTTTGACCATTATCATGACCATTGGGCCAGAATAAAAACATGTAACCAAAGGCATTCCAGATATGAGAATGGTATAAATGTGAAGTCAAGGTGACCTTGACCTTTGACCACGAAAATATATTAAAAAAAACACGAAATACCTAGGAGAGCTGATCCGATTTTGGATGAGATCACTTTGACATCACAAATATCTGATCAGTTTCTTTTAAATCTACATTATCCGTTTTTTTTCATATATGTATTATTTTTGAAAATGTTTCCACTTATTTATTTATTTCTATTTGTATTATTCTATCTCAAGTTTTCTTTCTATGCTTTGGCTTTGTAGATACAGCTGAATGAAAATGAAAGAACTGTGGATAAAAGTGTGAATACATTTGTATAATCTGAAATATAAACTGTGAGAAAGTGAGAAAAACAAATTCACTGAAGGTGTTCCTGAGATATTGCATAAACAAAAGACACATGGACAAGCAAAAAAAACTTTGAAAAAATAATACCATTTATCAATTAAATGTGATGGGAACACACAGAACATAGTGTTGTAATGTGAAAAGGTCAATACATTTACATTTAAACATGGAATACATCCAATCACTAAGTATTGAGTATAGGACAACAGAGTACAGAGGACCACTTTCTTGCTTTATGTTTGATGTGTTTGTCTCTCTCCTCCTCTCTTGCTGAATAAGCCCAGCAGGGATCCAGATAAGAGTCTGTTATCTTTCTACCCGCCATCTCTCCTAATCTATTGGTTTTGTCTGAAGCGCTGAAGCCGTTCAAATCTGGCCTTGACTAAGTAAATTATGGCCCTGTTATATAATAAACCATAACGCAGGGTACGAGTTATGGCTAGGCTAGCTTGTGACTGTCAAGTTGCCACAACAGGGGCTTTACCCCGGTTTGTTTAGCGTTCAGTTGTAGGAAAAGACCCTTTAACAAGTCCACTGTTCATTATTACCGCGTACTGTAAGAACATTTATTTTTTACCATGTTTTTCACTAGCCAAAATATAGCATTTAAATGTACATTACCGCTGATTACGGATGCTCCTTGCTAACCAAGCTAGCTAGCTAGCACTTCTGTATAAATGTGCCAGAATATACAAGTTATTTTATTAGTTTAATCCTTAATAAATTATGTTGTAATACCCTCTTTTTGATATTGCATCTGTAATAATCAGTACACAGTGGTATGAATGAGTCTCAGGAGGAAAATAAGAATAATTATAATCCAATTAGACACATTCTACTCTATTTGCTACTCTGTGCTTGGACCAAGCCCACCCATTGTATTCAATTACCAGCACATAATGCATTCTGTCCTGTTGCCTTGGATCATCTAACTGCTGTATACTTCATGCTGTGGCTTGTTTACTACAAGTTGTAATATGCATTCTTCATGATGGTACTTCCATTTGGAGCCAAGATGGATGGTTGTCAACATGTCCACACTCTTCCCATACAGAAAGATGTCCATTCAACTCTCATTGACTTTGCCTTAGTTTGTGTATCTGGGTGTTTTATTGGCAGAAACATACTGTGGAAACTAAAAATACCAATGCTGCTGAAGTGTTTATGATACATACAGAAGATCCGGTATAACTCTGTCAATGTATTTGGCTCCATACTGTAGCTCGCATTATTTGTGTCAATATGTATGAAAAACACTTTAAAGTGCCTCCTCACCTACCGCAAACCTTCCCTCCGCTGTGTCTCATCTCAATTTGTCCTCTTTCTTCTGCAGCGGGTGCTACATCAAAGCACAGCGGGGTGACTGACAAAAAGGAAATGGTAGTGCCTATCCATATGGTGTTCAGTTACACACACACACACACACACACACACACACACACACACACACACACACACACACACACACACACACACACACACACACACACACACACACACACACACACACACACCACACACCACACACACACACACACACACACACACACACACACACACACACACACACACACACACACACACACACACACACACACCAGAAGCAGCGAGGGAAAAGATCTAACAGCCTATCTTTGGTGGACTGTAGCAGTCGCCCACATAAATGTCCGCTTGGCTCTGCTCTGATCACATAATTGCTCTGTGCACACCTCTCCCACACACACACATACAAAGAAGGAAAGTGCACATCCAGAGAGCATACACTGAAGCACACTTAGGGAGCTCACAAACACACACACACACTTAACATCTGGATATATACAACACCCACACATACAGTCCAATGTTAGATATGACATGAAGCGGAGCAGGTATGCCTGCCAGTGTACGCACACACATACACAGCAAACAAAAACTCCCACCAGCTCTCCCACACAGTCAGTATGTCGAGTGTGTGAAAGATAAAGACAGAAAAAGATGGGACTGAGCAAGAAATGCAGCAAAACAACAGAACAGAATTGTGTTGTATTATTTTTACTTGCTGCCTTTTGTCTATTTGTTGTCCAATTCCTGTTGGAGGTTTTGCGTCATAATATTTTATGTGGGTGGCCTCGACGCCATTTTAGCAAATTCCTTTACACCACATCAATAAATCATAGTAAAAGGCTGTTGTTCTGACCTTTGACTTTCTTTTAGAGACAACTTGTCCCAACAAGCAGGAATCTTAAAGCTTCTGCAAAACATACTATATTTACATTGTTGCTGAACATGAAATTATCATAAATGGGCCCCAATAAGTTTTCTTTCCACATTACAACTGTTGTGGATCATTAAAGGCCCAATCAAAATGTTATTTATATTTGTACATATATTATATATGTATAAATATAAATAAAATATATATATTTCTTACCTGAATAAACGTTATCATTCACAACGTAATAGGTAACATACAAGAAAAGGAAGAATACTTTTTTGGATCTTGTGAATTCAAGTTAGATTCCGGCATTTGAAGAAATGTGCTGTTTATCTTTCTTGCTGAGATTTATATAAGGAAAGGGAAACCAATTTCATGTCTGTACAGTAAAATAGCTAAGCTAGTTAGCTTAGCTTATCACAAAACACTGGAAAAAAGGGAAAATTCATATCCTAGTTAATAGCGTTCCATCTGAAGGTAACAAAATTAACCTCTAAAGCTTAATATTGAAAAAGACATATGTCATTTATACAAAGTTGCATTAAACTGTTTTGGTTAGGGCATCTCATTTGAAGATGCTCATTGACCGCCTGCTTATTCAGCCGAAATGCAGCGCACTCATTTCAATGAATGATGGGACTACAGTATTTGCTAGAATGCCTGAACACTGCTGCGTCCAAATCCATTTATGAAAACAAAGGGGGTTTGTGATGGACTTTTCCTCCAGCTGTCACCAGATTCTGACTCAAATGTTGCTAAATCCTGATTGGTGCACTAGAGTTTGTGATATGACCACCTTAAACCAGTAATAAGGGAGAACACAGAGAAAATATATGAATACACAACACTCTATGGTTAAATGTGTTACACCTTTGGTCAGACAATAGAGTGATAAGATCCCACCTCACATAGTAAGACAAACATTGATACAAATGGTTTTGAGGCCTTTATACATCAAATAGACCCGTGTATTTATTACAGTAGCTTGTTTAAGCCATGGGATGGTTTTCTTAGGCTGTGTGTGTGTAATTACAAAAGGATCTTTAAAGCATTGTTATGGTTGCCCTTCAATTCCCTCTATTAAACCACCAGGACCTGCACTCTCACTTAGAGGCAGGCAAAATAGGTAGCAGGATTACATTAGAAGAAAATCAATTCTATCTGGATTGTTATAATTAGATGACCTGAGTTTGCTAAAAAGTCGGTAAGTAATTTTCTCTGTTTTTATCACTTTCAAGACTTGGCAGTGGTGCATGACAATGAAATTACAAATGCTGTGGGTGATATTTATAATTACAAATGCTGTGGGTGATATTTATAATTACAAATGCTCTGGGTGATATTTATAATTACAAAATGTGTAGAACTGCAGATCAAGTATTCAGCGCAGCATGAATGACGATGTGCGAACACAAAGCAGCAATGTGTTTATATCTGTCACACATACTCCACTCACTATGCAGTACCATACAAAGTGTTATTGAGACTGCATGCCAAACATCAATAGACCAAATCACTGCCGCTTCGTGGAGCTGATCAGCAAGAAACAACAAATCGATCCCTGATAAAAGACCATCAGTCGATCTGTCATCAGCCGGATGCTGATACACAAATGAGCTAAACGGCAGCAACAATGACAGCAGCAGTAAGACAGTCAGACGGCTGATCTTTACACACCCTCAGCAGGAAAAATGAAATGCAAGGAAACAGAAGGATAGCAATCTGAGATCTGTTATGGAGTTTAGAGAGAAGTGGGATAAGAGAAAGGTAGAGTGGTGATGGTGAGAAAGAAAGAAATAGCAAAGTAGAAGTACATATTCCGTTGTGTCACGTCAAGAGGTGTCAATGCATCATGTAATACAAAAGGGAGAAGACATTTTTGGGGTAGTGTGAGTAAAAAACAATATGTTGCATAGTCATTGTATTCGAGAAAACACTGAAGAGTAACGAAAATATGTAAAAAAAAAAGGTAATATCAGTAAGAGGCATAACAAACGACTTTCGAGGACAGAAAGTCTCATTTTCAACAAAACGACACAGCTGGGGTAGCGCTCGTAGACAACAAACACAGAGGCTGTTCCTCCTACCTGAGTTCCTCTTGGAGATGTACTTGACATCGTCACAGGCTCCCAAGGCGAGGAGGAGGAGGAGGAGGAAGAGGAGGGATAAAGAAGTCATCTCTCTAGTCTCCCCTGGTACCTTAAGAGAACATTTGAAAGTTTTAGAGAACCATAGCATGTATATTTCTTATTTTCATTGGCAATATCAGGAGAACACAACCCAAACAGACAGAGATCATAGATTGAAGTGGACGTGGTTAATGTGATGTCCATTAGTTTGTGGAGTGCCGTTTTGAAGCATTTTGAATGGCATTTTGATTCGTCGCAATCTGATTTTTGAAGCCATCTGGTTTATGGAGCCAGATGTGACTTAACAGGGTGAAGCTTAGTACAACCCAATAATGGAAAAGATGAAAAAAGGTGAACAAAATGTTACAATTAACTTTTATAAACTCACAAAAAGCTGTGAGGAGTTAAAGTTCCAAGATAGAAAGACACCCAAATAACGCTGTGGTAGCAGATTGTCACAAGCTAGCCTACACTAAAGAATGATCTCTTTTATCTTCCAATACTGAAAATTGAACCATCATTTTACAACATATTATATTGAAGAAGTTAGGAAACTAGTGATTGAGCCCATCCAGATATATACTGTTAACACAATTACAAGAGACACTATCATAACAAAACACTTTATTACAAGTATGGCCATGATAAAAGCACAACACATATTAATATTGATCTGAAACGCAGGTACTCGTGCTGCTTTTGAAAATATCAACTGATTAAATTCACAATACAAAAACTGAATTAGATTCGACCATAGGCCAGGAATTACAAAGGCTGCAGAATGTTTTACACACACACGCAAACACGCACGCATACAATCACACACACACTCTTTGAGCCAACAATGTGAAATCACACTGATAGACCACAATCCGATTTTTCTTATGCTTTTGTGTACAAACGGCAGTGTATGTTCACACACAGACACTCACACACACAACCAGGGAGAGATCGAAGAAGCAGATTAGCCATGCCAGCAGTTATTTCATTGTATTTGACACACATGTGAAAATAAAATAATGGGAACTCAAAATCTATCTTGACTGCTGATTGAAATCACATTTGATTCACATGAGCAGTGGGACAGTCCGTGATAGATCCTAGTGGGGTGTAAATTTGTGAGCCACAGTTATTTGCCTTTAAAGTAGGACAATGAAATGATGGGATGGGGATCTAAAACTGGAACCAAATTGATGTGAAGAACAAAGCCGAGAGAACAAAAACATGATAAAGGATAGTGTACGATGTTGCCAATAGCAGTTGTAAAATCTTTATCTTTGCTGGCTTTAAAGGCATCTGGCCTTTCATCACTTGAAAGGACAGTCATTTTCTTTGTCTGTTAACCTCCTAATGTAGTGTGTCATGCCATCATCTTGATAGTGTCACAGGTGTATCTCAAACCATCGTTATAAAAACAACACCAAAGTAAGGAAATCATTTCTGATTGGTTGAGTGAAGGTCAAAGCCACAGCATCTTTACCAAGGTCTGAACAATGTTTAATATCTCTAAAAGTAAGAATCAGATTTAAAAGTTGTGTTACATGAATAATGTCAGAAAGATGTGTAACATTTTAAAGTTGTAATGAGGTTTCTGAGTGAAAGTATGAAGGAGCAGTTAGCAGTTGAAGAAGGAGCAGTTAGCAGTTGAAGAAGGAGCAGTTAGCAGTTGAAGTTGCATGAAGATTTGTTGAAGTCTGAAGTGTTTCTCCATTGACTTCAATGGTTAAAAATGTGATGTATTATGGGATGTATCTCTGGAATTATGAAAGTTATGAATGATAAAAGTAATAGCCATCGATTCCCGACCGAGCTGAACATTTTGATGTTTGAACGGCGATGTTCAATGTGGGAGAAGAAGAGGCGCAAAATAACCCAGCGGAATAATAAAGAATTTTGTGCGTAGCATAACAGATACTGTAGTTGGAATGCTGTGTAAGCATTCCCACTAAATCAGCCATAGTTAGTTACCTGAGTTGTCCCTTCTTGGTTGCTTATTAAAAGGCCAATGGTCCTCTCTCTTTCAAACTGTAAGTCTCGTCGTATCAGTAAGCAGTATGCGTATCTTTAAAGTATCAGGGCCCTGACATAAAACAGTGGAGCATAATACTTTCATTTAAATTGCATTAATATAAAAGTATTATGCAGTACTGCAGTTCAGTGCTTTTAGTTTGGAGGCTTGGCTGCAAGCTAAGTTTCATATCTTGAATATACATACATCTCTTGCTTTTACAGAGCAATACAACATGAGGCCTGCCAAAACAATACAGCATTACCGAGCTAACATGGTTGCACACATTGAATACCAGAAACAGAACATATCTGCTTTTGCACTTTGAAAGTTTAAAAGGTGTACCTTTACTTTCAGCCATTTATAAGTTATTTTACTTTACCAATGGCATTCTCATTGGAAGCCAATATGGAAAGAAGTAAACTAAATAAAGCAGTATTCTGACAAAAATAAATGTGTGATAATAAAGTATGACTTCTTAAACCCCCTCGGTGCCTGTTACGGCTGCTGTTTCTGTCTGCTCGTTAACCTGTTTGGGATTGTTTGCAGCTGTGTGCGTGTGATATGTAAATGAGCTGTGTGGTTGCCCCAACGTCATTGGCTGTCATCTCCTGGTCCACCTCCGAAGACACTGATTGGAGCACGCCGGGCCCAACGTTCTCCAATCCCCGTGCAAGCCCAGCGCACACCTTCCGGAGAGGACTACAAAGCCTGGGGACAATTATCACTCGGGAGGCTCTGCTGCGATCAGACGCCTCATACAAAATGCTCTTGTGTCGTGGACACTACAGACTGTGTTTGGTGTGACAATATATGTGCCTAGTGTCGTGTGTTGATATATGTGTTTAAAGTGTTGTGTTTAGTTTCTTCTGTTAGCTGTGTTTTCCTGCAGCTCCTTCCATTAGTGCTGATTGGAAGTGATCTCAGGTGTGTAATTAGGCTCACTTTTAGAGTCCTCTTTCTGTTATTAGCAGTAGACCTGCGCCCTTTTGGCTTCTTTGTTTAGCTTTCTTAGCATCACAAGCTGCAGTCAGTCTGCAGACGTCACAGGAGAAAACAGGTTATGTTATACTTCAGCAGAACACGCTAAAATGAGCTGTTGTCTTCAGGTAAAGATAGTGAGGCAGGCGCTCTGACAAGCAACACTGAGACAAATCAAAGCATGAGTCAGTCTTATGGGGGAAGTGCTTATCAGGTTCTTTTGGAAAAGTCGAAACAAAAACAGAAAGAGAATTACCAATGGACTTCGGCATCGAGACCTTACGTTTTTGAGACATAAACACCTAGAAATAGGAATAGGTTACATCATCAAACCTTGTGAGGAAACGTATATTTTGCTCTACCACCTCCACAAGTTGTTCAGGGTCAGCTACAGAATAGAAGCCATGCAACATGGATTCCAAGTCTTGCTAAAAGCAAATAGTTTCTTAAAATATGGTGCACGGGCCAATATTGGCGTCCAAACGCGATGTGAAATGCATTAATTATTGTTCAATGATTCACAGTTCTTTTCAATTGGCCATATCTGAATACAGGTGGACTCAGAGCTAAAGGAGTTTACTGTCATACAGAACCACAACAATTAATGATTGGTTTTGGAATAATGGGTCCAAAACATGTGTTAAGACTTTAGATTTTTATAAATAAAACAGTGTATCCTACATTCTGAATGTATCTAAAGAAGTCTAAAAATACAACAGTCAGTTTCAGGCTGTGTGGTCTATTAATTTGTTTGTGCTTTTATAGAAACAAATTATAATTTCAGAAAAGGTTAAACTGAGCTTGAAGGCAACTTTCTCTCATCAGTGCATTGAAAGCCATGCCCATTATGCTAGTTGATCTAACAGGAATGTGAGTGAGTTCACTTGAGGTGACCGGTTTCCCCATGTAGAGTTTTCCATGTAAGAAAAATATTTTCAAAGCTATAAGGAAGGCACTGAGCAAAGAAAACAGGAGCTGTAGGTATTTTATCATGTATAATTTCATAACTCAGTTCACCTTGAGGATACTACAAGTCTTTATATTGCTCTCAGACACATACTTACTTTTTCATTCACTCTCACAAGCACATTAAGCTGTACTTCTTTCACGCAAGCTTGCTCATAGAGGCTGCAGTCTTCCTCTTACACTCGGTAAGGCCTCCTCATCACTAAACACTGAGCTCTCTTTATCTTGTCTTCTCTGTTGGCCCTTCTGCACTGCCTCTCACACACACAACACACACAAAGGTCAGTCTCCCTCTCGCCTCTTTATTCCACACATGAACACTGACACACTTGCGAAGACAGCAGCGGCAGCTTGTTTGATGTTTGATCCACCATGAATGCAAGAATGGAAATGGAATCTCATGGAATATATTACTGTGGGTACAAGTGTAGAGGTGAAGGGATACATGGAGGGAAATGGTGTTTGAAGGTAACCCTAATGACCTACAGAATAATAATACATGCCATAACATAGAAGAGATAGAAAAGGAATAAAGAAAGAGAGTGGACGTACGCTTTGGATGAGAGTGGGTTAAACGTACACACTTATAGAGAGAAAGAGCAGAACAAACATTAAAATCCCCCATGGCTTTCATTCCCTGCTTTTGCGTCTGTCCATCTCTGCTAATGATAGTACAACACCAGAGCACAGGGAGATCTAAGCAGGGTCAGATTGTGTATAATGCAGAAACCGTCACACATTACATGCACAGAAAAAAATCTACATTTATATTGGCATGAATTTGTGGTCTGGTTATTCAGTCAATCAAATCCTCGGAGTTCCCCAAGGATATATACTGGGGCCAATGTTCTTTGTTGTCTGTTTTTAAATGATAGCTTGGTTGTGGGATTGTGTGAGTAACTTTTCCATATTCATTGTATTACCTACAATAGATCGAAGGAATCATGCAACAACTTTGGAGAAACAGACAGGATTTCCAGTACAGAAACCAAACAATATACTGCTGAGGTCAGGGGCAGCAAAAAGACACCAAAAAGACTACACTACGTTAAGATTTCTTTTTTTACCTTAGCCTTGCTTTCAGGTAAACCCTTTCTGGTAGGGTTTTTACGGAGAGACTCTCTTTTAGATGGCTAAAAACGTTTTGCTGCTTCCAACTTCCACAGCAGTTTTGCTTAGCTTTTATGGCTTAACTCTTGTCTACTTCTACAATCTGGGGGGTCCCCCTCTAAGCCTCACAGGAAGAGTGCCAGGCACTGAAGCAAATGCTTGTAGTGGCCTGAACTTGGAATTTTAACTTCCATGTCAGTCTGTGAAACCATTGGACCCAAAAATACTTTTCCATTGAGTTATATTGGAAAGAGAAATACCTTTATAATGGTTTTGAGCTAAATCAACAACCCATTACGAACACTTAAAAAGCACTTATTTAAATCAAGGTACCTAAAGTTGTAAATTGAGTTAACCCTTGACCACATACGTTACTAAACGTTGTAAAATGCGCTACCACGTTATGGAAAACTCTTGCTGCACTGTACAGTATGTGCGCTGTTGATAAGTAAGAACACTAGAAGACTTTTGGTAATTACATTTTCCAAAGTCCTTCCATTTTGGCTTTATGCAACAGTGGGCCATAATGCTTTTTGTCCGGTTCTCTTTATACATCAGTAACTGTATAGATTATACACAGACTCTGGATAAAGACTTATAAAGCACTTTGGTTTAAACCTCAAGATGATAATTATTAACAATATGGAGACTGTAATAACTGGTGTAGTTCTGGGTCAAACACATACGTAAATACACACACACAAACACACAACACCCCATTTCACCCCTACACACACACTGATAACAAGTTATTCTTGCCCCAAACAGACCAGTGTTAAGCCATTAGGCTGCTTCAGCCACACATTCAATATTAAAGACAGCCTCCAGGCCTATTCTGTCACACTATCTGTCTCTCCCAAACTGCATGAGTCATGCCATTTTGGCTACCGAGGCAGTCTGTCTTACATGGAAACATAAGCTACTCTGCCATTATTACGATAGATTTTTAAATCTGTGCAAGAGGAGGCGTTATCTGTTTAAACCTAGTGTCATGCCATAATGTTGACCAGCTTAAATGGGATGTGAATACTACTCATACTGCATACAAGACAAAATAGGACATCCAGTCCATTTCAAGTCCTTTTTCTATTTTTGACATCCTGGTCAGAGGACCTCCTTCATCTGGACAGAAGAAGAACAAAACTATAGTCCTACTTCCTGTTGACGGTGCTCATATAAGGCTTTTCGTTCTTAGTTGTCTTTGGTGGAACTGCATCATATTTTATGGAGAACATTATTTTCTGGTTTTCCCTTTGATGGATACTGGCTGCTTGAGTTTTACTTGTTGCTAAAATAATGCTAAATGCTAATTACTAACAGTAACTCCTGCAAGTTAGCAGTAGGACCTGAGAGATTGTGTTTTCACTGCTGGCACAACCTTGGGGCCGGCAGAACATTGGCTGTGTCATGGAAGACCCATAGCCAGGTTGGCTGGTCAACAGAAACAGATTCAACAGCGTGTACGGACATCATCACAGAGGCATTACCAGGAAGAAAAAAGGGAATGGTGACCAAGCAGTAGGCTGTTGTGCAAGAGATCATCCCGACTGGCTTTGAATCACTAACAAAAACGTTGCCAAATAAATGGCTGTAAGCAAGAAAGGTGTTCCAACGGTTGGAATAGTAAGTTATCTTAGCAAAGTTGTCAATTTGCTAGGTTTTTACTATAATAAGTGTAATTATCCAATGCACTGTACAGCTGTCTAAGTGAATTACCCTACACAATTGTAGGGTCGCCCAATCGCAAAAACACCAATTCTTGTAAATAAAATGCTTTAATTAGCACTTTTACCCAACAAGCTTTACAATCGTCTGCTCATTCACAAACAAAAATGGCAGCGAGCTACCATATTATGCATCTGATCTGACCATAAAGAGCCATTTAGGGTTCAGTGTATTGCCCAAGGACACTTGGAGATATGTGATCAAGGGACAAAATGCTTAGTGAGCCTCAGACGCCCCCAGTTTTAAGTGCACATGAACAATTTATGTACATACTAAAATATCTCTTTACACCCCTTTCACAGTTTTCAAATCAGTTCAAAAATGTGTACAGAGGAATGTTGGATCCACTGAACTGAAGTTATCTGCTTGGATCAATACTGTGTGTGATTATGACTTCATTAAGGCAAATATATGAGTTCAGCAGAACCGATGAAAACACCAAACTATAATTATGTTTATGCGGTAACAACCTTGTTGAGTTAAATAAAATTGCATACGCTTGCTGTAATTGAGAGCATCATAGACATATAATCAACACCAGTTTAGTATTTACCATCAACATCATGAATCAGATCCTGTTTTCCCCCTGACGTTATTTGGAGGTGGAAATTAACAGCAGTCTGTATTGGGGTACCACTGGCACACATTTCTGACCACCATCTGTCACTTACAAATGCTTTTGGGATACATTTTAGTTGATGAATTTCCCACATCCATAAGAATTCAGGAAAACAAGCTGTGAAAGGTATGACCGTTCCATCTGCAGTCTCTAATTTGAAGGATGTGGTGCACACTCATCAAGCCCTGTGCAATTATGCACGCCTCTTCTAATGTGAGTACCTTGATTAAATCTTTCACAACCAGCGCAGGCTTTCAAAAAATAAGTACAGGAACATCTGCGCTTGTATATACAGCAAACTGAGCAGGCTTTTTTAAACGTTGATACAGGAGTGTGGATGATGATTTCAAATGGATACACACACAGCTTCAATCCACCATGACTCAGCATTACTGAAACACCTGAGGACCACCATGTTGTTTCAGTTGTCCTCTCTGTACTTGCATGAGCATATGAACTTGTATCGCACAACAGATAAACCTTTGGTTCCAATATAAAAGCACAACATTCAAATATGGTGTAGAAACTTTAGATTGAATCATTTTAATATGATCATATTTGGTTGGTAATTTACTAAATTCTTTAAATATTTTTCGTATTGTAGAAAAATATAACACAATGGAGCACAGTGTATTATATTCAAATCAATTTCATCGAATTTCATTGAAATATTAATATATATTCTGGTTACAGGTGTGCTGTGGAGTTCTTTTTCACAGCAACAATTAATACATTTACATCTTTAAAAATATCTGCAAAGAAAACATTGAAATCGCCAGTTAACAGTCTTCTTTCCCTCAAAAGCCCTTGGATACAAACAAACTGTGATTACATTCAGTGTTACTCAGCAACCACACTGTATTGTTGTGGAGGTCGAACAAACTCAAAATTCCCCCTGCAAAATGTTGCAAAATGAATAACAACATTTCGGCCATCTCATGAAAAACATTGCTCCATAGGGCTATTCGTCAAAAACGGGAAAGGGTACCTGTAATATCATAACAATAATCATAAGCATATTTAATAGATCTTGAACTGAATCAGAGGTCTACAATTGTTACTAATTGTACTGGTGTCTTTTTGTTGGGGGTGTCAACTTTAACTCGTTAACGTACGTATGCACACCTAATATGGAGGGGAATCAAAGCGGCTCTGGTTACCAATAATTCAGAAATCATCAGTGTTGGGTGTAACGCATTACAAAAGTAACGGAGTTACAGTAATGTATTACTTTTTGCTGTAACAAAGTAATGTAACGCATTACTAATGATATTTGGGTAATATACTACCCGTTACAATTCTCAGTAACACAGTTACAACACATTTTAACCCAAAGTGAAATGGTGTTTTGTTTTTTTAAGAATTTACCAACATTGCAAGACATTCCGACACCAGAGAAAAATTGTGCGGGTAGATTAGTAAACCTGGTGTTTACCCTTCAGGCTCATCAAGATCCCTCCGCTTCGCGTCGGGTTCCCTGATCAGCCTGTCGGGTGTTCTTTTCCCCATAATGACCGGCTCGCTGCACATTATCCCACTTATTACACGGCCATATACTAAACAAACTACAGAGCCCATTCCGTGTTCCTGTTATTGTTTACTTCCTCTCTGCCTTCTTCTGGTGATTTATCTGACATCCAGCGCTCCGTCTTTTAACCTCTTTTCCTTTCTCTTTCTTGATCCTCCTTAGCAACCTTCATTATAGTCCTTGACAGTGGTCTGTACTACTGTATTAACAACGTGTCACATGTTAAGAATTTACAATCAGAATCGAGTATTCAACTAAGCCGTGTAATAAAAGTTGTTAGTAGCCTTAAGGACAGTTGTTATGCTATACCACATTGCCCTTCACTGGATGTATAATGAGCTGCACTAAATTACATTTTAGCATTTAAAATACCTAGCCATTCTTTTGCGGTTATTTTGGTAAAGTAACTCAAAAGTAATATAAAAGTAGTGTAACTCATTACATTTCAGAGACAGTAATATTGTAATGTAACTTATTACTTAAAAAAGACAGTAATAAGTAATATGTACTGTATTACATTTTGGAAGTAACTTGCCCAACACTGGAAATCATGATATAATAAGGTGAAAAACCCTCTGAAAATCTATTACTCACAGCTCCTTTTTCATGACGAAGATGTAAAAAGCATTGAGAAGGGGAGTCCATCCAAACATGTAACTGCTTGGCAAACCATTTCCGTTCTCACAGTATTGCAGAACAGCAGACATAAGGACAATGGTTGACCCGTTGAAAGTTTCCAATTGGAAGCGTTTTAAAAAGAACTCTTGGCCACAAAAAGAAGGCACCTGCTCAGCAATAATGTTTGATGACCTACAGAGTGCACAGTGAAGCACAACTGTTAGTGCCAGTTGGGTCTAATGTGAGCCAAGAAAACATTTCCCACATCATTACCCCACCAGCAGTCTGTACTTTAGACAGCAGGACATTTGGATCCGTTTATGCTGTTAACGCTACTGCCAATGAACCCATCATCAGCATGTTGCTACAGAAGTATGCTTTCAGATCAGGCAAATGTCCACTGTTGCATTAACTCAGAGAACTAGGAGGTCACTTTGTTCTTCTTCATCTAGAACCCATTCATTTCAATTTGTATCTACCATGTTTTGTTAACTTTCTCAAAGCCTTGCCATTCTCTCTATGACATCTTTCATTCAGTCAGACTTCTGTGCCCTGAGGTCTGCCACTGCTCATCACACCAATCTGTGGAAACTCCTGACATTAAAGCACAAGAATGGCAGCTATCTCTGAGACACTTAAACTGGTGTGTTATAAAGGCACTTTAATTCCATTCCATTGTGAATGAAACTCTTGACTCCGATGCAGTGGGTAGAATGAAACGGCAGTGTGAGGATGGGACAATGCTGAGCAGGTGTGGTTGATTATATTATATAGTTGGTTTCACAGTATAGATTTCAAGGTCAGATGTGTGAGGCCCTACCTGTCCAACAGATGCGGTCAATGATTTTTGCCAAACGTGCAGTTTGGGGTCCCTCCAGATATCCCTTTTGTGCATCCAGTCTGCACTCTGCTTCTGTCAGCAATCTGCTTTTCTGATTTCCCCACTATGTTTTGGACCTAGTATTCTACAACAATAAAACATATTTTTTTTTGTCCCATTTTACAAAGTTAGTTCTTAAAGTAATTTGGTTAGAAAAACTAGAAGGTAATTCAAAATCTCAGGCAGAGTACAATGTCATAAATGTAGTTGGAGACTTTTTCTGTAAATAGTATAGTTTCAAATCCTTTGTCCTCAAGGTCATGAAACATATTTTTATTATCTGATTGGAAAAGCGTTAGGTTTAGGGTAATGACATTAAACACTGTGGCTGTACTTATTCAGACATCAAGATGAACTGAAACCAGAACTTCTTGAAAGGTTTTTAAACTGAATCATTCATTGGTTTAGCACTTGGGAAAACCCCAACAAGAATCTATATAACGCAGTTTTGGTGAAAGGAATTGCCTAAAATAGATTCTCTCTTTTTTTGTCCTGATCCATCTATATAAAAACCTGTCTGACAATGAGCTGATCAGATTTGGCCACTTTGTGATGTCACACAAAGACACAGAATCAGCACTTTTGGAACAGGGCTCAAACAGAGGGGATTATGGGATGCTAAAATGCATGATCTGTTTGGTATTTCAGCCAAACACTTAAAAGTGATTTGCATACTGTATATCTGAGACCTATAATATATTGTTGAAAAATAGTATAATAGGGGACCTTTAAGTTTAAACAGGGAAGAAATAAAAACTAAATTGTGCCTCAGCTAAGTCTCTTCACATGTGATGTGTTATAGATATAATTTTAAATGTTGAACTACTACTGCGACTTTTGTAATTTAAATCAGTGAAACATTTGTGAGAGTATCATGAGATTAACTGAATCAATTCAAGCTGAATGTTGCCTGGTATTTATGTAAACATGAGGCTCAGTGCACCTCTCATGGATATTAATACTGAGCCGGTGGTACCAGAGGATGCAGCTGCCTTGCAGTCAAAGCACAGGGTACAGTCTCCTGTGGCCACCCTGGTTTTTTTGGTGGAAAATGGACACTAAATAATAAATCAGTATAAATATTTACAAACGATTTGCAGTGGGGAAGCAGAACAAGGGTGTTTATTGGGCTCAAAGGACTATCTATTTTTTTTAATGCAGAAAAACAAGTATAAGCTTCTTATTTTTTTTCAGACGCTGCAGAGATACAAGGTAGCAGGAACACACACACACACACACACACACACACACACACACACACACACACACACACACACACACACACACACACACACACACACACACACACACACACACACACACACACACACACACACACACACACACACACACACACACACACCACACACACACACACACACACACACACACACACACACACACACACACACACACACACACACACACACACACACACACACACACACACACACAGCACAGGGGGGTGGGTGCTAATGAATGCAGTACCACCTGTTCAGTGAATGATGTAATTGCTCTCAGCAGATCCCCATTTCCTCACTATTACGCCGTTTAACAGCACCATTTAACAGGTATGAAAGGTTGCTGCAGAGAGCTTTCCTCTCCCTCACACCTCCACTAATTTCGCATTAAGCACCATCTCCTGTCACGTCGGAGAGCTTTGGTCGCCTTTTCATGCAGCGGAGGAAGCAGGGGCATAAGAAATTAAGGACAAGTGAGGAAAAAGGAGGTGAAAGAAAAATAAAATGGATTTGAAAAGTGTAAATGAAAGGGTGAAGATATGAGGGTAGCAGAGAGGGGGGAAAGCCATTTGTTCAGCAGTGGCTCCATCGAATCGATTAAACTTCATTCTCATGTGTCCGCCTGTTTGCTCCACACACACAAACACACACAAACACAAACACACACAAACCAGACTACAACATAGAAGATAAAAGCAATCAAAACAAGAATACTTCTGAATTAATTCATCTTCACTTTAAAATGTTCTACCAGCCAATAGAAAGAGTGTGTGTGTAGCATATAAACAACTAGAAAATGCATTTCCTGCTGAAAATGTGTGCGAATGCTGTAAACTGTTTACATTTGTTGCTGAATTTAGCTGAAAATGCAGAAAAAGCTGAATATGTTATTAGTTGAATGGTAGCTGCTTTTAGCTACAAAAACTAAGTAAGTGTGTTGCTGAACTTAGCGGAAAATGCAGAAAAGTGAAATGATTTGAATCAAAATTGTTACAGCTCAAATGCATTGCAATGACTTTGTTGAAAACTTGAAAGTGAAATGTTAAACTGGAAGAGTAGGAAAAATAGTGAAGAAGCTTAATATTTAAAATAAAATGTTTTAAAAGGTATAAACAACTAAATGTATAGCCTCAATGTCCTGAAATAGCTGAATAATGTAATAGTTGAATGGTTTCTGTAGCTGAAAGTAGGCTGAAGGAGTTAGATATGAAATGTAAGTAGTAGTGAATGAATGTGTAATAAAAAGAGAAAAGAAAGTAAAAAGGCTTTTAAAAGCATCAGAATATTTTAACTGCAAACTTTTGAACTAACTTGATGGCGAGTGATCTGTCGCCATGGCAACGGCATTTGATGAAACCCCATAATACGCTTAGATGTGTTGATGGCTGCATCGTTACCAAACCTGTGAAGTTTTGGGCCGTTAAGAGCATTTTGCCATGGCAACGGCATTTGAAGAAATCTCAAAAATGTCACGTCGATGTCTTCACGGCTGGACTGTTAGCACACATGTGAAGTTTGAGCACTTTTTGACAATTTTCATAGGAGTTATAGCAATATCGTGTTTTATGGCAAGGGATGTGTTGCCATGGCAACAGCTTTTGAGGAAAACTCACTATTGGCACATAGACATGTTGAGGGCTGGACCATTAACCATTATCTGAAGTCTGGTGCTGTTTTGACCCTTTTCAGGCGTTACGACAACATCGTGTTTTTTGGCGAGGGATGCGTTTCCATGGAAACGGCATATGGTGAGATGTCAGATTTGACGTAGAGCTGTTGAGGCATGGACCGGTGATAGATTGGGGGACCAGTTTTATGTAGGCCCACGCAGTAATCCATCTTTGTACTCTTTGTGCTCCCATGGGTCATAATCATTCTGCACATCATAGAAGCTGTCAAACTGAGTGAAACAAGTCAAAATAAAACTGACATGTTGGTTTATTTCACCCTGTCGCCTAGAGGTACCCCAAATGATACACTGATCCTCCACTATGGCACACTGCAAAGGTATTATTGTATGTATCGTTCAAGGTTCAAGGCTTTTATTGGTCATACGTGCATAGCTACTGTGTAGTTATGACGATGAAAATCTTAGGTCACAGGCTCCTCCAACAGTGCAACACAATAAAACAGACAATCAGAAAAAGATTTTAAAAAATAGTAAAAAAGTGAAATAGTGCAAGTGATTGGAATGATATATTAGATAAATTATTTCTAAATAGAAGCCAGATTAATGTTATGATGTTTCAAATTCAGGTGTTTAACAGTCTTATGGCCTGTAGGATGAAACTGTCCCTGAGTGGTTTTAGTCCGGATACAATACTTCATGTATTTCACAACTCAAAAGCTTTTAAAAATGTTGTTCAGGCTTAAAGAGTAGCCAAATACATATAACAGGTTTACGTAATCAGGATACAAACAATCAGAATGCTGGTATATTTTTGGAAAATTGGGATTACTAGCAGGATTACAATGTTACAATACTTTTTAAATCATAGTTGAGAATTTTAACAGAATACATTTATTTAACAGACACTCAAAGCAAAAGCTAACTTATTGGCCATATAGTGTGCAAGCAACGGTTGCTCAGTCTGCTGTGTGGCAGTGGGGATTGCCCATTGTTACCATGGCCCATTATTCAAAAACCACGAGAGTAAAACATTTTTCCTTTTAGACCTAATGCCCATTTGACGGACAGCACTTTACCCTAGAAACTAATGTCTTTCTTCCAAGAGCCCATTGCTCTGAAAATGCACAGAAGCCCTTGGCTAGTTATTATGAAGAATGACATTATCAGACCTTCCTAATTTTACTACTACTTTATTTATGTCTATATATTTTAAGTCTGGACAGTACAGCTACAATGTTAGCATAGCCTAGTCGGATCGAGCCGATCTCCATTCAGGTAACAAGCATTTTAAAATGTTTTTGCCTGCCGTCTTGGGTACACACTTGCCAAAGCAATAATTTGTGTGTTTTACTAATCTATATTAGTATGATGTTATAAGGTTAATGATGCCTGGTAGAACTAGTGCCAGTAACACAGGGAGAATCTTCGCTCTACGTCTGGTATTCAGCATACTTGAGAGAACTACAAACATTATTAACAGTTAAATGTCACTCTTACTTAGCATCTTAATGGCAGACCACCAGAATTGTATTCTGAGGAGTGATTCATTGTATACAATGTGAAGTTACAGAAATGAGTTCTGATGGTGGTGGTTCTTCTTCACGGTAACCCAGCGACCCTCCCTAAAATAGCACCGAGCTCAGACAGGCTTGCTCATGAACACAAATATCACCGGACCTGTCTAAGACGGTAAGAGTAAACATGCCGCTGCTCTGTGCTAACCTTCAATGATAACTCTGACATTTAGGAATTTGACATTTTTCACTTTTTCCCCCACATTGAATACACAAATCGCCCTTTGTGTGCTGGCTATCTTGACTTCAAGGGTCAAAACAATTCATGACACAGTGTCATTTCATAAATGCATGATTGTTATAGATAAATGGCAAATCAAGCATACAAGGCATCTAACCTCAGTCCTTTCTATCTGAATCTGACCAAGGACCTTTGTCAGAGGAAATGTCATAATTGCCTTTCATTGAATGCTCTTATGGAAATGTATGTAAAAGTCATTTTAAATTATCTCCATTTTGAGACTTAAAGTTGCCACTTTTAGAGGATACAGTTTTTTCCCAAATAGCAGTGAGACTAGAACAAACATTGAAATATACAATTCAATAATATTCATCATGCTGCCATGTTTCAACAACCATGGCTCAGCACACCCAGGGATTATGGAAATGCTAAACAGTTTGTGCCCATCTCATGTACATACATTGTAGAATTACAGTACATAATCAAAACCAGAGAACAAATTCCACCGTAGAGATACATGAAAGGGGCCAACAACATGCTTTATGAATTGCTAAGGGGTCACATGTTCAGTGAAAAGTATCTGGCTGTGAATAAATGTGGCTGCCTTATGTAAATATCTCATATCCATATTGTAATTATGCCATCAATCAGAGCCAAGCTGGGATCAGAGTGATACAATATTGGCTGTCAAGGCAGAATATAGTCCCTCTATCTTTCTCTCTCTCCCCTCCTTCTCAGTCTTTCCTTCCATCTTTAACTCCCACTCTATTTCTCTCTTCATGGAATCATACAATCTCGCCCTTTCCCTGTTTTCCCTCTACAGGTCACACCAGTACCAGCCCCCTCAGAGATTGAGAATCAGCAATCAAGTACTGTACAATTTCAGTATTCATATAATGGCAAAGTCTTCAAAAATAAAAGCCTAAAGGCAGAGTCAAATATCTGCATGCTGTATAAAAAATCTCCTGATGAATATCCAAAGGAGCAATGTTGATTATTATTACATAGTTCAGTTGGATACTCGATTCTGATTGGTCAATTTGGACATTTCAAAGGTTATTACTTGCTAACACAACACTACTAAGGAGAACATGACCGTTGCTAAGGAGAATCAAGGGACTATGCGTAGTCAAATGTTTTGGCAGGAAGAAGTCTGATTAATTTAAGGTTAGCAGTGGACAACAAACATAGGTTTTTATTTCTGGCTAAACACTCCCCAGGAAAGAAAATAAAAACAAATCATGCTGCATATTATCCCTTACATAACAGGTAGCCCTGAAAATAATTATTATGTAAAACTTAGAGTGTGTTGATTTTGTACATGCAACAACGTTCTCTAGATGGATTTAAACCTTGGATGTACAGTGGAGTGTGTTTGTAGTATTTAAAAAAACATTGGGACAGTTCCCCCTTCTTTCTCCCTCTATTACCCCTTTCACACCAACGCAACTCCGGTTCAAGCTCCGTGCTAGAGCTTTTCAGGTTCAGAACCGGTACTTCGGTTTAGCGCCGGCTCTTTTCACACCGCTCAGAGCCCGACTGGTGCTGCCGCTGCTGCGTCATGACGTCACAGTTTACGTCGCTGATTTTCTCCCCAACGGAGCTCACCTCACAACAACAACGGGCCGGGGACTGCGTTGGGTCGATGATCGTGTTGCTTTTAATCATACGAAGCCAGATTAAATTAAATAACAACTTCTCCAACCTTATACTTTTCTCCAGAGTGCCGTGGTTCATTGTTTATTAATGTGTTTCAGCGGCATTTACCGACCGCTGCAGTGCTGGCTGCTCTTCCACGGGAGTGTATTCTCCCGTTAGCTCCGGGTTAGCTCACACGGCTCTAAAGTATTCACTGACTGTCACAGAAGCAGCTGATACATATCCCCAGTTCCCCTTAAGTGAATGTGTGTCAGTCTGAATTGACGCTGTTTGGTGTCAGTCTGAATTGACGCTGTTTGGCATCACAACGCTGTTATGAAAGTTTCTCTGGTATAACATGGGTGATGTTAGCATAGCAACCGAAGCTAAACTGACTACTTGCTAAGCCGTTTTATACAGGCACTTTTTACCGGCGTATTTTTCATTATGATTCTACTTGTGATAGTCGGACATGACAACCTGTGCAGCCCATGTATTGATTCCATCCGATAGCTGCTATAATAACAAACAAAACGTCTGCCTGCTCTCCACAATGACCAATAACAGCGAACGGATGGTCAAAGTAAGGTACAAATAAACAGAATCACACGAAGCCTGGTTAGTGTTGCCTGACTTTATAAAGCGTGTTTTTTTTTTACAAGTGTGTGGTTGCGTTTTAGTCACTTTGCTCAGCACTACTGCTGGTTACAACTTTTATTTGCCGTACTCGCCTTAACTGTTAGCTCAGGTTAATCTCGCCCCCCTCCGACGTAAGCGTGACGTATGCGGTTCTTGCTTCTAGACGGACAACTTTTTGGTGCTCGAAACGAACCGGATTCCGGAGCTTAGAGGCTGCCCCGCTGCGGTGTGAACAGGAAAACCCGGTGCTTTTCAAGCTCCAGCTCCGAACCGGCCCTGAAACACCGTTGGTGTGAATGGGGTATATGGGTAGTTGCTGTCAGGTTGGAAGCAGGGTCCTGTCTTCCTGTCCACCCACACAAGACAGGGTGACTCGGCCCACCTGTGCCAAACACATACATAGATACAACCCAAACAAATCACAAAAATACTCACACAAAGGATGGGAACATTCAGCCCAGGCATTCTCAAACATTTGGAAAATGTACTTTTTCTGTATTTGTGCAGGGAGAAAATAACATTTTGTTTTATAGAACCACAGAATCTTTCTAAATTCAACTTAAAAGCTAAACATGCTGTTCTATGAGCCCTTCTATGATTATGTAGCTCAAGTTCTGATAAAAACAAGTTAGATGTACTTGGATACAAACAAACAATTTGGTTTTACTCTTATATTTAAGATATACTGTAAGTCACATACTGTGCAGCCACTGGTTCAATGCACAGTCAATTTCTTTATCAATTACCCAACTATTCCTGAGGAGCATATGACAATGGCAAAACAAACAGGACTGTCATTGAAGGCAACATCCTGATGAGTGTGGAGTGCTTGTTTCCAACACTGAGGAGTGGGAAGCTGAATTGGTGTTACAATCCCAAGCACCTGATGCATCGGTGCGATTCGCACAACAGCAAGCAGCTGTTTAGGTGTCAGTGTGCTTCCAACAAAGGGGTGAGCAGCAACCCACACCCACAATTTGGGGTCTGCATCTAAAGGATTTCTATAACTTTCTGAAACTGGCAATTTTTGAATCACGCCCACTTTACAGAGTGATTGGTGAGGTGTGTCAAGGTAAAAAAGAACACTCTCTTTGAAGCTCTCGATGTCTCTTGCTTATTTTCTCACTTTGTTGTGTTTTATATGTGCAACCAATCGACCCTTCATAAGTCCCGTCCCTTTCGGCTGCATGATCTGACCCTAACCCTAAACAGTTCAGTGTGCTTGGTCAAGAAGAACCTTGGTCAACTTCCCCCTTTTCTTTCTTTTTTTCCTTCAAAACCACATTTTGAAGATGGTTAAAAGCTGCTGGCCAACTAGCTAGCTAGTTAATGTATATGTAATGCTACACAAACAAATGCTAGCCTGATGTCATGTGTTTGGGTCTACATCTTTTATTAAATGTTCTTTTAGCACTCTGTTCTGAATCCAATTGTACTTGTTCTACATTATTTATATTCACACCAGATAGCCAAGACTGGACCATGCAAAATGAGCAATCAACCAGAGGCCCCAGACCTCCATGGTCCCTTAAGGTGCAGTTGCATCAGTGGGTGTTGAAACAGCACAAATCAAGTACTGCTAACTAGCGCTGTGCAATTAATCGTATTTTAATCGCAATTACGATTTTGGCCTGCCACAATTACGAAAACAACATAATCGAAAAAAACAATTATTTAGCTTTACTAGGTTGTGACAGTGCACTGCAACATATTGGATCTAATTAATTTTGGTCTCATTTATTTGTATTTATCATATTTATATATGTTTAGTAGCTTGTGAAAGTGCGCTCCAAAATATTTGTTGATCTTGTTTATTGGTATTTATTATTTTGATATTATTTATTTAAATGTATCATTTATTTTATTTATTTTTGTATTGGTTTTTCAGTTGAATTATACGTTCAGGGTAATCAACAGTTAAAAAGATACTGTTCAAATTATTATTTGTATTTGTTTTAAAGTTCAATAAATGGATTTTTTCAAAGTCAATGAATAATCGTATTTAATAATCGTGATATCAATTATTGACCCAAATAATCGTGATTATGATTTTTGCCATAATCGCACAGCCCTACTGCTGACACAAGAGACAAAATCCAAAAAAGCAACATAATGTACTTTTATCACACAAAATGGAGCTAAAATATGAGTTTCAAAAACCCAATTCAAACAGTTCCCAGGCAAAAATATCTGGGAACTTACGTTGCAACAATATCGGAAAGTATCTAAAAAAACAAAAACAAGAGTCTGTATATGCACGTGTGCCCCGACAGTGTTCACATGCATAAGCACATCCTTTTAAAGTTCCTAATCTAAATCTATCAAATCATTACCTCATTAAACTCAACATATGGTAAGTTGAAAGCCATCAAAACACCTCCCTCAGTCTCTGTTTGTCTTTATCTTGATCATCACACATGTTACACAAGCCACATCATACCATACACAACAGATGAAAGGAACACACTTGACACAACATCTTCCCTTAATGCCAAGATGAAATAAATGAAAAAATGAAAGAGGAACTCAGACAGATGTCTGGGGAAGATAATCATTACGGAATGTGTTTGTATAGCCGCAAGAATTTGCATAGGCCATTACAATGTGACATTGTGTTTTTATTGTTAGACGTGCTAGGCTTCAGCACATGCAAGGATTGTGATAAAGCTGTGAAGGTAATCACAGAAAGACATGCTATTATCGAACTACAAACACTATATGTATGCTATCCATATGTATGTTGCTGCATTCACCTTTCCCCCAGACGCATCAAACAATAAATGGAAGCATCAGTCATTCATAGTGGCGTCTGAAGTCCATTTGTATCGTTACCATTCAAGGTCCTTCATTTGCTACACCATATTGTCTCTTAAACATTACAATTTCAGCCCAAGAGCCCCGATGGTATCTGAAACGTGTTCCAAGAAAATTGGTGGAAAATTATGAGAAGCTACACTTGAAGAAAAAGTGGTGAATTTAAGCAATTGAGAGATACAAAAACTGACCATCTCAAAACACATATATCAAGTCGCAAGGGACACTCAGATGGTAGAAATGCAACACTTTTTGATGCCAACCACCATAAAACCCAACAGAAAAAGAAGAGGAGGTTGTTACTAGATGGTAAGTCTCGATTTGCAAAACTTGACGATGCTCTTGGAAAGCTTGCAGCTCGATAACCAAACCTCAACTATCTAGCAAAAATGTTTACCAGCTAAATTTGACAAGAAGAAGATGTGGCAATACATTTACAAGTGAGTACTCACCAATTCCAACTCATTCATACAGATTCAGAGGATGTCACCTGCTCACATTCACACACGTTCATACACATTTACTCATGCCAGCAATTTCTACTCTACTACCCTGGCTCCAAGCAGCATTACAGCACATTCAGTGCTGCGTCAAAGTTTATCAATGTATTTGTGCTTAAGAAATGGAGGGAAAAATACTATAAGCCCAAAAAATTGCTTTTGGTTTTGATTACGTGTACCAACTGGGGAACATGGCTGAATCAAGTCCAATGTAATAAGTCTTTAACCCTTAGAAAAACAGCTCAATGTCAATGAAACTAATTATGAATCTGGTTTGGACAAGGTTTGTCATATATTAATCACATTTCTTGGAAAATAATGTTTTACCTCTATTCAAAGATAGTGGGCTTGATACTCATCTACCGTTCAATGCAGAAGTCTTACGTCTCATGTTAAGATTACTATATAGTATCCTCAACAAAGTTTCAAACTCAGAAACTTGCAGGTATGGATATGCATTTGATGCTGTTGTAAAGAACTGCATCAGCAGCTCTCCACACTCTTTTAAATCATGTTGCCTGCTCGAGTCTTTCTCTGAAAGCTGTCATACATACTACTTTGCCACAAAAAGAAAATCTGAACGGCTGTATACTAACTCTCTGCTGACTTTCGAATCATCCCTCTTTTTAGTTCCTGTTTTAGTCTCTCCTCATTTCTTTTCCTTTCCCTTTTCTCGCTTACCCTCTCAAAAATGCATGCAGAAGAAATGAATAAATGAGAAAGGCACATATTTCATTCCCCTTTTCTGTTTCACATTCCTGTCAACAACAAAACAAACTACTGAAAGAAAACCGTCTGTGTGAGCTCCAGTTAATCCAAAGAACAGAAAAGTCTGAGTGACAGTTTTTAGAAACTGCTCACTTTTACATTCTTTTCATGTTAAAAGACTGTGTGTATATTCAGGGGAAAAACCCCCTTTAAGTATGTTACATTCACCACTATTTCTCTAAAACAGATTATCCAAAATCTTAAATATTCCACAATTGGTACAATGTGTCCTGCGGCATTCAATTAGCCTCCAGCATTTGAATCAGTTGTGCTGACGTTTGCGCATCCAATATTTATCTGAGGCATTTTTCAAACACCTGAGTGAAGAATAGAGGACTGAAATCACAACAAAGGAATGTGCCATCTCCTCTAAACTGCTGAGTTTGACTTGTTTTGGATGGTACATGCAAACAAAATTGTGCTCTGAAGCGTTTCCAGGAGAGCTTTTTCACATATTTTCCCGCTGCTTCTATGGAAGGCTGTACTTTTCCAACGCAGGACTGTGTTGTAGCGGTTATTTTACACCTTTTTTTTCATTTATTTGGGTTGATTTAGGATGCAAGAGGGGCACACACACGCACAGATGGAATCATAGCAAATGCGCGTGCACACACTCAATGTTGAGCTTCACAAATCAGGGGCTAACTCAGAAGTCAATATCCTTCTCCGGAGCGTTAAAAGACAATCAATGGAGAAATGATGGAGAAGGGCTTGTTCTGCAGAACTAAAGGGGAATGCCACTCAATCCCTGTTCTCTTATATGTTCTTGCTGTGCCTGAGAACAACTAGACCAATATTTCACCATGACTAACCTTCCTACCACATCGACCATCTTCCAGATATCCACTGAGAAGTACAACATGAGGCTCCATTGTACATCAGTGGCAGAAGAACAACAATTGAAAACCCAAATCCCCACCCGACCACTAAAACAAAACGACTATATCCAAAATCCGCAATATACTGAACAGGGCAGACTGCTGAAAATGAGAGGTTTACCAAACAAGAGTCTGGTGCTCATGGACATTTGATGGCTTTTGTCCACAGGGGCTGCTTCATCAATACAAAGTGCAAATCCCTTTTAGTCATTTATTTTAAAAGTCTGCATGTTTTCTTGGAAATCTGGCAAAAAAGGGAGCAGTACTTTTTCCAGTCCTGAATATTGTATGCAGTTCTTCAACGACTCACTTAGGTTGTTGTGAGGCCTGAGAACCTTTCCAAATAGTCTGGTTGCCATGGCCTGAAGGTAGCCTGAAAGATAATACTATGGGTTGCTGTGTACAGTTGGTGATGGCTACTCAGATGAGCATAGTTTCGCAACATTTGGTCAATTTAGCTCTTCTCATCTGGAGTTAGGGGGACACAGTTTAGAAAGCTTTAGTAGCTTCATCAAATTGACAAAAACGGTGGGAGTTATGGTGAAAGATTTTTGAAATATAATGGGAACATGCGTTAGTCCGACGTAGCCAGATCACATTGCAAGTGCAAAGTCGTGCGGAACCTCTTGGTTCATCTTGATTTCCAAGCGGGGTTATCAACGATCGTAGGCTAAAATGGCATTGGAAAACACTTGCTAAATTTGGAAAACTAGACTACACAAAATTACCGTAACAAAATATATTGTTGTGGCGATGAGCAATGGAAATATGTGAACAGACTACAGCGTGCAGAGATCAAATCCCATTTAGAGACAAAAGCCAACAAGGTGTTAGTCCTATTTTCAATACTTTCTGACAACACAATCCTTTCTGTGTGTTCGGCCCCAAGCCCAGTGGTTCCTAGTGAAGCTGATAAATCAACACATTAACAAAGACCTTCATTTTGGGAGACACTGACAAATAACTTGCATACAATTTGAATGTAGTACGGGACTGGGACGCAGCAAGAACACCCACTTTGACAGTTTATGACAGCAAAGGAGGAGGTTAATTAAATCATATTTTCTCATGAATAATAGTACAGTACAAACAGTTAGTCAATGCTTTGTTTTCCTACCACAAACATTGGCTTTGAGAAAAGCCCACAGTGTGACAAGGTCAATTTCATTAAAGTTAATTTACTTGCTTGTTTCAATTCTCGTCTTTGTCAAACTCTACTGCCATGGACCACCACAGACCCTGCCCCCTAGTTATGGCATGAATACACAAATTGACTGCTATGCGGCTTGAGTTGTGCATTTAGCAGGTGTTTTACAACAGTTCCCTGCATGACTCCAGCAGTCAGATTTGATAACGCTGAACATTAACTGCTGTCTCCCCCGGCCATGGACAAGAGGGAATATTTGTCTCCTCCCTTTATCTGTAATGTCACGTCAATGTACAGCCTCCTAGTGATGGAGCTGGAAAAGATGGCGGGGCCGACTGTATGGGAGAACCCGTGGGGATTTTCTGGGGATCGGGTACATTGTCATGACAGCTGGAGCCAAAAAAGACCAGCTCCAGCTCACGGTGCCAATCTTTGAGAGCTTTTTTTGAATCATGTCTGCTGAAGGCTGAGAGGAAATTCACATTTGGTTCAATTGGAATCGGAGGCCATCTGGGTTCCCTTAATTTAATTCTGCCAGTAGCGCGCACACATCCGCACACATCGAAAAACACACAGGGGCGATACATGCAGGAATTAAATGTGCACACAAGGCTTCTATGTCAGGTTCAGATTATTATGTTGTGTGGCTGAAGGTAAAACGTGACCTTCTGGCTGACGATGAGATGGAAAGAAACAGAGCAACTGACAGAAAAAAAGGAAGGAGAGCAAGAGATCCCATTAAAGCCTAAGGGCAGAATATCCTCACAACACATGCAAATGCACAACAAGGGGTAGACAGAGTGCTTAAATAGCATTTTTGTGTGTTATACTAAGTTTTGGAGACGGGTCTGGACGTTTGAAATGTACACATTGTCTCATTTTACATTACACGTTACACTTTTAGCCAAAGCGACTTTCATACGCTTCATTACCTTCAACAACATGCCCATAGGAACCATTTTGGGTTAAGAATCTTGCCCAAGGACAACACACGAGCTGTTTCTCAATGTCGAGGAAGGCTGCTCCAGAGCCACTATTTCAAGCATACTACGTCATCGAGTGCCGCCAAAGGACTGTTCCAATGTCCAGCATACTTGGAATTCTACCGAGGCCGGCGTACTTCGTAGCGAGACATTTCGAGGCTGCACATGTGTAGACTCCGCGGTCTTAAAATCCCCACAATGCTTTGCGCACGGACCAATTTCCAAATCTTTGGCGGAAATGGCACTCCATTTAAGGCGGGGCCTCGCATATGACGCACACCTGCACAACTGTTAGCCTGTTCCACAATTCTTCGTTTTCCGAGGCTAGGAAGGATTCTTGCCTCGCTTCTGAAGCAAGTGACTCGGAGGTACATGTGCTACCAAGCAAGCGTCCTCGACATTGAGAAACACCCACTGACTGCAGGGGCTGGGATTGAACCGCTGACCTTCTGATTGGTGGCGCATTAGACCCCTGAGCCACAGCCGCCCTCATTTTCAGTACCTTGATAGTTTTATATTGTCTTTGGGGGGGAGTTGATGACTCAATGGGACACAATAGTACTTGCAAATAATTGGCCTATTCTAGACCCCTAGGGTGCTTTTGTATATGCTCTACTTTAAAATTAGAGTGTTGCTGTTCAAAGAAACAAACCACTCTATTTCTACATGAATTAACAAACGGGTTAGTTTGTGAAATAAAAACATTACTATCAATATTTGTAATAATTAAAAAAAATCAAGAGCATTATGCTTGTCAGTGAGGATGACAATATATAAGATGAATACAATGACACGTTGTAGTCTGTAACAATATGCCTATGAAAATGAATGAGAACGTGTTGGCTACAGCTAACGTTAGGAGGTAGAGAAAATGTAAGCTAGTTAGCTTAGCTAGTTAGTTCAAAAATGTTTGATATAAGTAAAAACTTTCACCAAAACTGACACAGCCTAAATGAAAGAAACAAAATAAGGGCTTAGTGTTTAGAAGGGATCACTCAATGGGCTGGTCGGGGAACTTCTCTCTCCGGCTAGCTAGTGGCTAACACATAAGAAAGCTGGGAATATGCTAAAGATAGAGATTTTTTTTTAAATGATGGTGCAACACAGCTAATAAACAAATGTATCTTCTTCAGCTTTTATACCACCACTTTCAGATTCCAGACACTTAAGTTATTTTATTTCAAGGCCAACTATTCTATAATCGAAATACAGACTGCATGGAGCAAAAAAATACGTTTTGACTACATGAGTCAATATCACTATAAAGTAACTTTGGTGTCCCCATCAGAATCACTCAGTCATCATGAACATGTAGCAGAATAATGAAACTGAGGTCTTATTATAAATGGCCAAACATTTACACACATATCAGTACAATGATAAGCCTCTTGAAATGTGTTCCCTTCATTTTATACCGTATTTTGTCATTGGATGTACGTGATTTTGGCATGTCCCACACACTGCTCTGCTAACTACAGTGTGTGTAATAAGTGATTCAACGATACTACATTTTTTAAATAATTATATGGTTTTATTGTCCACAACGAGTTATTTGACAAAAACGAGTCATTTTGATCATGTATATTCTATTTTCATAATAATATTGAACATTTTGCATGTGTCCCTGACATTGCTGTCCACCCTGTCATTATGGGGTAACTGCCCCTATAAAAAAGCATCTGATGTTTTCAGTGACATTACTACCACCATGTTGTCTTTCCTCAATGGAGGCTGAGACATTGGCTAGTTGCAGAGTAAGTATTTCAACTTATATTTCGTAATTTTAATCATATTGTGTGTGGAGTTGGATGTTGTCAAGCTTAACATGTCCACTCTGTCATAGTGAAATGTCAATTAACAGAAAAACCTTTCAGAAATTCGAAATATATTTGTCAAACAGTACACAGTCACCTTGCTAACTGAATCATGTTGCTAACTGAAGGTCCACCATGTGCTCATTAAATGCTAATATTAGCCAAATATGTCCACCCTGTCATTGTCCACCCTGTCAGCAAGCCTTCCATGACAGGGTGGACATGGTTAAAATAGTTTGCCATAATTTCATTATTATCCAAATACTTTTTCCATTAACTGAAATATATTGTTGAGAAATTGACTAAATAGCTTTCTGAAAATGTACATTTTATAATCACTATGCAATTACAATGTATTTACTCTACTGAATTTGTCCATTTCAGGGTGGACACATTTTGCTGTTTGCATGTACATTGTCTGCCTGCAATTACTTTATACTGTAAAAAGTGTGGGAGCTTGACCAACATCCATTACTAACAGCAAAACATATACTTAATACAATGAATATGAAGTTCAATGCAAAAATCTCAGCTTTTTTTGTTGGAAATGGGGAAGTCTCAAATGCACAGTATATCTATAGGGTAAATACATTTGTGGCAGAGGAAAAATATCTGTTTTCATTCTGCATTAGAATTGCCTTAGGGGAAAGTAAAGCTTATTAAATGTAATATGTGGGGAGACAGGAACTGGAAGACATTTTTGACATGGTTAGTGTATCATATGTTTGACTACTTTAGGCTTTAAACCCTTTCACTCGATGAAAGTTGTCATACATGTGTGGGTTGTTATAATTGTTGATAGTACGTCATAAAAAAGGGCTTATTTATGGTACAAACCTGCCAACTCTGCTGAAGTTGGGGTACTTTCGAGAAAGACTACGCCAAACGCGTATTGCTTTTTTAGTGTATATAATATAACACAACAAAGATGCATGTGACACTAACTGTATCAGTTATTAAGTGTCAGTGTATTTTTCTTTTAAAAAGGGAAATAATAATCTAAAAAATTAATAAAAAAGATTATACGATTTGTCGTTATATAAATCTGGAAAACATTTATAAAATGACACCCAATTATTGAGAGTAAGTGTTATTATAGAAACACCAGGGTTGGGAGGGTTACTTTAAAAATGGATTATGTTACAATTCTTAGTTACCTGATACAATTCACATTCAAAATCACAACATAAAAAGTAATGTAACTTTCTGTGACTTTTGGGTTACCTCAATGTCAAATGCAATGCAAATAAAAACAAGAAAAAATCAATATGAATACCTTTATATAAGTGTATTATGTAAGAAGACAGATCAATGTAACCTAAGAAAAGAAGAAACCAAGATATTTAGTATGAAAAATGTGTCCCCTGCTCATCAATGAAACACATGAAACACATGAGAACATACATACACATAAGGTTTACAATCTGAGCTTACAGGACACGCTCTGTTTTAGTTTATCACATATACAGTTAAGCTCACAAACACAATTTTATGAACCGAATAAAAAAATAAATAACAAATGAACCAAAGAAAGTGAAAACCATAACACAGATTCAGGCAGTAAGCGTATAGATTCACACTTAAAGTATTAGCCTACAGAACAGTACAGCTGACAGAGAAGAAATCTGATCCTTTTACAAAAAACACTATATGCCCATTTTAGTTTTTTTAAGAACAATGCAATCCTGCTCATAATCCCTAATTCTTATTTGGTGATTTTAAAACGTTTGTTATGTTTGTTATATACATAATGAAGTTGTATACACACACCATACACATACAGTATGGAGCATTTCCTAACTGTAGCCCAGCCAAGTGCTGCGGGATATTTAGCTTGGCATGCTAAACACAAATTAACTCTAAGGTTGCACACTTGGGAACTGCTAAGTTTACAGTGCTGATGAGCCTGAAGATATTCCTGTTAACATGACATGAACATATGACACACACTAAACACACAAACAAAGCTACTAAGAACACGCTTTGAAAAAACCCGAAACCCACATGTGTCAGATCAAATGTTATTTGATTAAACTGCTCGTATTTCCTGGAGTGCATTTGGTGGACTGAGGCCAGCCACATAGACAAAGGTCACATAGATGCAGGCACGCATGTATGTTTTCACAATCAAGCGTATATATGCGGCCATTCATACACACACACACACCCACATACACACACAGGGGTTAAGCGCTGCCTGTAATGAGATGAGTAATCAGTTGTGTCAGATAGCTTGTCTGCCAGAAGGAGAAAAGAGGAGAGGAGTGTGTGCCAACGCAGCACACATCCTTTTCCTCTTTCTCTTCTTTTTTCTTCTCTTCTCCTTCTGTATCTCTTGCTACTTTGGCCAAAAGGAGAGGAGGAGAGTGGAACATTGTTCTCCCCTCGGGGCAAGAGAGCAGAGAGGAGCTTCTGCCAGGATATCACGCCTCCTCTCCACCCTCGCCTCCTTCTCTCTGAGGTTACATCTGAGGGAGAGGAGCATATGGCCGATTGCCTCCCCACCTGCATCCAGAAGAGACAGATGAGGAGAGGGATGAAGTGGCTCGGTGCGTATTTGACGGACGGTATACTTTATAAAGCTGCATCCAAATTTGTACGGGTTTAACGTGACGTGCATGATCAAGGTTGAGCCAAGCAAGCAGAGAATATCCACAAGATGATATTTTAGGTAAAGTGACATTCAAACTGTGGGTAATCACAAGAACGAGAACATTGAAGCAAGTAACATCTGTAGCCTTCCATTCACACACATTTCAATAACTCATCGGAGAGGCAGGTTGCTATGGAATGCCGTTTAAGCCAAAATTCAATAAATACATAAATAATTAAATACATATATAAATAAATATGCCTATGAAATAAATTCTGAAATAAATAAATAAGGCGATAAATATATATAAATATACATTTAAATACACATTTATTTATTTCATGGGACTTTTATTTCATAATGCCACATTTATTTATTTCAAGAGACTTTTATTTCATAATGCCACATTTATTTATTTCAAGGGACTTTTATTTCATAATGCCACATTTATTTCAGGGGACTTGTATTTCATAATGCCACATTACATTTCCATTTCTTATATTCAAATGAATGCGTGGTTAGCTCACAGATCCAGCCCAAAGCAACAGCACCACAACACTGACTCAATAGCTCTTGTTTCACACTCCAGGGGTGTTTCTCAATGTCGAGGACGCTTCCTTGGTAGGACATGTCTTCCGAGTCAGGTCCTTCAGAAGCGAGGCAAGAATCCTTCCTAGCCTCGGAAAAGGAAGAATGGTGGAACAGGCTAACAGGTGTGCAGGTGTGCGTCATATGCGAGCGTGATTTCCACCAAAGATTTTGGAAATTGGTCCGTGCGCAAAGCATTGTGGGGATTTTAAGACCGCGGAGGATACACATGTGCAGCCTCGAAATTTCCCGCAACGAAGGACGCAGGCCTCGGTAGAATTCCAAGGATCCTGGACATTGGAACAGTCCTTCGGCGGGACTCGATGACGAAGCATCCTTGAAATAGTGGCTCTGGAGGAGCCTTCCTCGACATTGAGAAACACCCCAGTACTCTTAAATGGTTTGCCAACCGCCAATAAACCAAACCGGTTCTGTGCTTTTCTGGTGCTTAACTGGTTCTTCTCTGGTTCTGCCCCTTTTCCACCAAACCGGTTCCAGGGCCAGTTCCGGGCTACAGCCTGATTTAGCCCTGGTTCTTCCTGTTTCAGCCGCATCGGAGCCGGCTCTAAACACCGAAAACCGGTTCTTAGCTGACCCCACTCGGCTGCCCGGCAAGAACCAAGAACCACGCTCACGTCGGAAGGGGGCGAGATTAACCTAAGCAATAACAGGGTTTTGGCTAGAAAGGATCCGTCTTGTGTAAAACTCTTGCGAGAGTTTGCAAGTCAAGTGGCTGAATGTTTATGTTTGGCAGGCAGTATTTCAGTTACGATCGTTAACATCAGTGGGCCACAGCAAATGATGGTGAGAAGCTAAACTATCTATTAATTATATCGATTACAGGGAGTGTGATTGTTGAATTAGGGTGTTAGCGGTCTTGCTGTTCAAAGAAGAATGACAACACTGTAGATCACCAACACTATGGTTTATTTTTTATTCACAGGCAAGTCAACGTTGTTGCAGTAAAAGTCCCAAGATAGCTCCTGGTGCAATAAAATGTTCCCTTTCAGTGTTTTACTATTATGTCTGATGTTTCTCTATTAATATTGCTGCTGCATTAATGTGTATGTTGCATGTTACTGCTGTAGATGTGTTTCCGAGCCGCTACAACGAGAGTTACAACGAGAACGTGACGTCATATTTACACAAGACGGATCCTTTCTAGCCATAACCCAATAACAGTTTATGGTGAGTATACAGTACGGCAAATACAAGTTGTAACAAGCAGTAGTGACTAGAACGAGACCACACACTTTATAAAGTCAGGCAACACTAACCAGGCTTCGTGTGATTCTGTTTATTTTTACCTTACTTTGACCATCCGTTCACTGTTATTGATCACTGTGGAGAGCAGCCAGATGTTTTGTTTTGTATTATAGCAGCTATGGGATGGAATCAATACATGGGCTGCACAGGTTGTCATGTCTGACTATCACAAGTAGAATCATAATGAAAAATACGCCGGTAAAATGTGCCTTTAAACGGCTTATGCCACAATAGGATAGCAACAAGTAGTCAAGATAGTCAGTTTAGCTTCGGTTGCTATGCTAACATCACCCATTTTATACCAGAGAAACTTTCATAACAGCGTTGTGATGCCAAACAGCGTCAATTCAGACTGACACACATTCACTTAAGGGGGGGGGGGGATATTTATCAGCTGCTTGTGTGACAGTCACACAGTGAATACTTTCCAGCGGCCGTGAGTTAATGGGAGAATAAACTCTGGTGGAAGAGCAGCACTGCAGCGGTCGGTAAATGCCGCTGTCTGAACCACATTCATAAACAATGAACCACGGCACTCTGGAGAAAAGTATAAGGGTTGAGATGTAGTTATTTAATTTAAACTAGCTTCGTATGATTAAAAGCAACACGATCATCGACCCGACGTAGTCCCCCGTTGTTTTTGAGTGGTGTTGTGGCATCATGAAATAAAAGTCTCTTGAAATAAATAAATGTGGCATTATGAAATAAAAGTCCCATGAAATAAATAAATGTGTATTTAAATGTAAATGTATATATATGTATTGCCTTATTTATTTATTTCAGAATGTATTTCATAACCTTATTTATTTATTTCATAGGCATATTTAAATATATATGTATGTATTTATTTAATTATTTATTTATGTATTTATGTATTTATGTATTTATGTATTTATTTAATTTTGGCTTAAACGGCATTCCATAGGTAGCAGCTGCAGTTCCAGACTTATATTGTTTTAATAACATTTGAATATTTGCTCTGCATGGGCTTTTTGTGTTGGTACAGGCTTTCAAATACATTTCTATTAAATCCCTCAGGATGTCATGTCGATTTAATTTGTAAATGCAGCCCTAAATTATTGTATTTTTTATAAACTTTAGCCTAGCCAAAAATCTGCATTCATTTGCAATGAGCTGAATAAATATTGGTCAAGTGTGTAATTTGAAAGATGTTGTTGTTGAACTCACAGATTCATTTATTATCACCTGAATCTGTTTACAGTTCTGTTTCATATGGATGTTGAGAGATGTATCCATAGATCTCTTCATTTTGCTCTCAAAGTGCACCAGATTGATGCATTTAACTTCAATATTTAAAAAAAATCTTCCCGGGGGAGCATGCCCCCGGACCCCCCTAGAGGGTGTTAGGTCCACTCCCCACTTATAAAAATAGCACTTTACCCCTGCACCCCCTCTAATCTCAGATGCACCCTGTATCCGCGCATATATGTGCAAATGATACGTGAGGAGTGAAGTTATGTTGCCCGTTGTCACCTCTTCTTCTTTCTTCTTTCCTCTGTCATGGTATTCACTCTGCAGAAGCCAGAGGTGCAGCGACTCCTCTCTGAGCTCTTTGTGTCAGATACATTTTTAATCACCATTTCACATTTTTAACATTAATAAGTCTCCCTCCCATAAATGATTTTTGTTCTGCCTTCTTAGCCAGCAAGATGATTTATATATTTTGAAAGTTTGAAACTCAAATATATTGAAAGGAGACACAGTCATTTGGATTCATTAAGCGGGTCTTATACTGGATTCAGATTTAATAAGGCACTAAGAGCCTCAAAGTCTCAATTTATTTTAACAAGGGTGTTAAAAATCGAGGGAGATTCTGCTCGTGGGTCAGATAAGACAGTTTTCACTGCATTTTAAAATGTTCCAAAAGTTTAATCAGTATGGAAGAAAATCCCCATGAAGATCATTTAGGCAAAAAATGAATTCTCAATCTTATATTTGAAAAAGCTGTGCTGAGGGAGGCACAGATGGCACACATGCCTCATTATAGAGGTGTGAATGGCCTGCTCAATAGCAGGAGTGACGCCAAAACGCTTATTCTTAGGGTTAGGGTAAGCTGTTGTAAGCTGAGATAAATGTATTTAAACTTTTTGAACACGGAAGGCGTGTCACAGACGAGCAGTTGTAGAAAAAGTATTTTTAAGTAAAGTAGCCATACCAAATTGTAAAAATACTCAAGTAAAAGTCCTGCATTCAAAATCATACTTAATTAAAAGTTTATGTACTTATTGTGCGTAATAGCGCATTTCAGAATCATATATATATTAAAGAATAGCTAACTTTAATTTGTTTGTAGGTAGCTGTTGGATATTTTAACCTATTATTTATATCACAGTGTTGTTGTTGTTGTTGTAAATGTCATTTTTTCGTTTTGATTTCTCTTACATGACTATGCACTGCAACATTTGTTTTCTTTTGTAATTATTTATTTTACTTGTTCAAAATAAAATGTATCAATCAATCAATGTTTTTTGTTCATTTATGTTTTCATATTACCAGAGCAGCCAGAGCAATCTGTCTTTCCTCCGTAAATATCAGTCTACGGTAACTACGTAGGACAAATTAATAATGTTATCGCAGAGATTTAAACTCTGTCCCACAGACACAAACACCCTTGAAAAAACATTGCAACTGAGGACTAGCTCCGAACTTGGGATTTCTGGTTAAGTAGGCTGTAAATTGGACTCAATGATTAACAGTTGGCTGGTTATGGTCGCCCTTTTCTGCTAATGCTAGCCTCATTCAATAAAGCTATTCTGATTCTGATTTGAGGTTGATATAAGGTAAGGCACCCAGCCTACACACCTAACCGAGTCGCCTCGGTTAAGTATTCCATCCTCCTTCAACATATACATAGTAATACATCATTTAATTTGCGCACTAAGAAATTGAGCTTTCATCCCTTTTTGACTTGTTTGATTATACCAGGTTATACTTTAATATTCATAACAATGTTTTTTTATAACCTTTTTTATTATTTTTGAGTAACTGCTGTCTCACTTTCAAAATGTGAGTTCAAGCCTGTTTATTTATGTGTGAACATATGGATGATTTATGGTCTATGCATTAATAAGATATTGTTTGTGATATAAGAGTTGTATGATGCATGGGATTGGAGTCTTTTTACTACATTTTTAGATCGAGTATATTATTTGACCAAGTGGGTGGTGGACCCTCTCCCCACACCAGTGAACATCCAGGGAGCGGACACAGAGATTGTGGAATCTTACAAATACCTGGGTGTTCATCTGAACAACAAACTGGACTGATCACTCTGCTGCTCTGTACAAGAAGGGACAGATCAGACTGTATCTGCTGAGGAAACTGAGGTCATTTGGGGTGCAGGGGGCACTCCTTCAGACCTTCTATGACTCTGTTGTGGCATCAGCCATTTTCTATGGTCTGCTGGGGCTGCATCATCTCCGCTGTGGACAGGAAGAGACTGAACAGACTGATAAGGAAGGCCGGCCCTGTCCTGGGGAGTCCTCTGGACACTGTGGGGGAGGTGGGGGACAGGAGAGTGATGGCAAAGCTGTCATCACTATAGGACAATGTATCCCCCCCCCCTCCCTCCAGGACACCCTGTCTGCTCCTTCAGCGACAGGCTGCTTCACCCGCGGTGTCTCACGGAGAGATACCGCAGGTCCTTCTTTCCTGCAGCGCTCAGGCTGTAGACCCCACACACGTAGACTGGAATACCCCTGATGTGCAATAACACTGTCTGTGAATATAACACTTTGTGCAAGATACAAGTGCAATTTCATTTTTATTTTTACATTTTACATTTTTTTCTCTCAGTTTATTTACAATTTCTTAAAAACAAATATACTGCTACTTTTTGGTGTACTTATCAGCTTTGTTTACCTATTGTGTTATTAATAACGTGTCAATTTCTATATGTTTTCCCTCACTCTATCTGCACTATCTGTAATAATGTACATTTCCCTGTTGCGGGACAAGTAAAGGATTTCTGATTCAGATTATATTAGAGTACGTTTATTCCGCAAACGGAATGCTTTTGTATTTTTATCGTGCAATCTCCCTCCTACCGCTTAAAATGTGTATGTATTTGTAATTCCTACAGATGGCAATAAAAATGAACATCGAGGTTCAGTTGAGTTGATTTGAAAGAAAGCAAGGAATGTGGAAATGTTAGAAAAATGAGTCAAGCTATGAGAAAGGAGTGGGAGGATGTGATGACAAAGAAAGGATAAGAGTTTCAGAGAAAATGGGACAGGAGGAAAGGATAGAGGTGGAAAAGAAAAAAGGAGGGATTTTGGTCCGGCCTAGTGTTGACAACTGCCTCAGCATGACAGGCCAGGGAGGAAGAAAGAAGGGAGGGAGGGAGGGAGGTACGGGAGAGAAAAGCCTCAGGTGTTGTATAATAATGGCAAAAGACGCAAGGAGAGAAAATAAGGGAGAAAAAGAATGCTACAAATTCTGAGGAAACAAAGGCGAATAGAGAAAATGGAAGTGCATATAGATAGGAGAGAAGACAGAGAGAGATTTCTCTGTCAGAGTAATTAGCAGCTGCTGAGGTGGTCTGAAGTCCAACATGGCACAAGCTCACACAAACACACACACACACGTACACACACACACACATTCACCATCTGTGGCAGACACAGGCAGGCAATTGGCTGCAATTTTCAGCGCAAAAACCCACATACAGGGTCTCCCCTAGATGTTTTTCAGCTTCTCTCTGCGGTGCGAAAACCACCCCTGCTTCTGAAAATGAGACAATTCCCTGCACATAGGTCACCACTACACACACTTACTTCCCCCTCCCAAGCAGGAGGAAAGGCTGCAAAATGAAAGAAAAGACTCACAATATCAAGGCTAAAAGGAGATACCGCTTCAGAGGCATTTATTCTATGATAAATACTGCTTTTAGCGATGCTTCAGAGGATGTCTAGTAAACCAGCCAATTATAGAAACGACCATGACTTAGTTGTTAAAGTCATGGGTGACTTTTACCGTCAAGCCTGCACCGAAAGCTGTCTCTTGTTAAGATGCAGATTCACGGTTAAAGAGGAGATTCATGTAAAACATTGCGTCTGTGAGGGCCATATAACTAATCACAATTCATTTGACACTTTTTTGGGAGGGTAAAAGCTTCAGAAGGCAAGGACATCAGGGAGCCTCTCTTGGAAAAGTAATTATTTTCTATCCAGACCTGTTAAAAATCTGAGGAATGTGTCTTTTTACAGCACAGTGCAACACCTAGACAGTTTTAGTGCTACCTCTGGCTATTCATGGTCCACCACTGATCCATTCAGAGGGATATTGTATTCCAATACAATCCCATTGACGAGGCAGCCCGGTTCAATTACTAAAGAGGAGCTATGAGATAATCCGGGTAAAGAGAAATGGATTTTCCCTTAAAATGGTCACTGCTCTGTGAGGAGAGGAATTGACGGACAAGAGAAAAGAAATGAGAGGCGATACAAAATAAATAAAATTGGGGATAGTAAGAGAAAGACATGCCAGGGCAGAGAGCATGGATGGGACACATTTTACACCCACGCCTGATAAAAAAAGGACGTAAATCGAGGCCTTTTATTCAGCAATCAGCACAGCATCAATCTCTTGATTGCTAGTCCGCCTGGATTACAGAGTGGGGTTTACAATTATCTCAAAATAGACCAGTCTGGACACACAAACACGCCAAATGAGTCGCTAAGCCAACCAGGAAAGACCATTAACAGATTTTCTTATTTTCTTTTTAAGACTATTTGAATTGTTGACATTCAGTCAGTCGGCCACTATAGCAACGTGATTGGCATGGCAGCAATCGCAATGTCATCTTGCCAGCCAATCAGAGAGCCACAGTCAACTAGTGAGCCTTTCAACTCCGTCAATATTGCAGTAAACTCACATGGCAACAGGTATATTGTTTAGCCAGCCAATCAGAGTCTTCAATTCTGGCAACCAAAGCCCATCACTCCTCTTGTTACCAAGTAATTATAGAAGTTACCTTAGTTTAAGTCATCTACAGGGTTAGGTTTGGTTGAGGTGAATGGAATGCATGTTTAATACCCTTTTCAACCACTCATCAGAAGAGAAAAATAGGAAAGAGAGAAATGCACACGCACTCACCGACAGTGGGTCATGCCATTGGGAGAAATTTGGCATCCAACATCTTACCCAAAGACACTTAGGTGGACAATTACTCTTCCTCCTGAGTCACAGTCACACCCTATATCTGCATATGAAAGCAGAGTTGACAGAATTTACAACAGGTAAATATGTTGGTATCAGAAGTGTTAGTATCCCAGTAGAATTGTACAACAATTAGTGAGTGGGCTTTGGTGTGTTTGATGCAAGTAAATAGTCCACAAAGAGAGCATAAGAGGCAGAATAAAATGACCAAAATGCAATCTCGGAACCCATTTTCTTTTGCTTTTTGTTTCTTTATCTGTATACATATGCAGATATCTATTTATAAAGACGCGATGAGTTGACGTCTCTCAACTTCAACTCCACTCTCACGTATCAAGTTGCTAATTGGAATGTGAAAATGACTGGCTCTTGGAAGCTTTTAACTGGGACAACAAATATATAAGCTGTTGCCCCCAGAGGCTAAATCTTCATCACAACAATAGCTGAGAAGTCAAATTACCTTGTGAGTGACCTTGCAACCTTGGAATCCAGGGGATAACAGGCAATACTTCTGGGGATGAATATGTTTTGAGCATTAGCATGACATGGGACAGAATGAACATGAACATTCAAATATGGCTACATTTAGCACATTTACATCACAGATCAATTATGCTCATGAACATGTACTGTAGTTTAAATTAATAAATGACGAGAGAAAGAAAGAGACATTGTTGAAACCCTGCAGTGTGTCTTCGTACGTGTGTGTGTGTGTGTGTGTGTGTGTGTGCGTGTGCGTGTGCGTGTGCGTGTGCATGTGTGTTCTATGGTCCTGGGAATGGTCTGAGTCGCAATGCGAGTGTGTCCTTGTGTGTGTGGCTAAGAAGGGACACAATATGGCACCATTAAGCCACTTCTAATAACATCACATTCAGCATGGAGCCTCTAAGACCACAGTGGTCTCTGTGCAGGCCTGTGTGTGAGCGTGTGCGTGTTTGTGTGTAACTTAACCCTGTATGTGCATTTGTGTAGGTGTGCTTCTCATTTGTGCTTACGGCCAGATGTCCCTATATGTATTGTATGCGTGTATATAGCCTGTAAATGACGGTCTTAGTCCTTTTTGTTGGCATTTGGTTTACTTTTATCAATGGTGTGTGTATGTTTGTGCTTGTGAGTGTGCTGTATGTATGTACAGATTATGCTGACATAAAACGTACCCAAACAGGTCATCTTTTCCTCTACTTGTCCGGTATGTTTGGCTATTGTTAGTGGACATGAACCACCAAAATATAAGGGCTAGTTTGGATGGTTTGAACTAGGGTTGAATGAAGCTTTTTGTCCATTGTCAGTGTAATACCCCAGGTTGGAGAAACCAATTGATGACGGGGTAGACCAGCAACTCTTGTGTTCAGCAAGGTAAAATTGCAGCTTTTGTTCATTGAGTCTGTTGGCCTTAGCGTTAGCATAAAACAAGGTTGCAGTTCCCTTTTGGAAAGGACCGTCTGTTGTAAAGGTAAAGAAGTGAAAAAATGTGCATACTTAAATTGATATTTATTTTAATTGGCCTCTTTAGGTTTTCTGCTGCCCACTGGCCACAGCAGTAAATGGCTTACCTCCCCGCTGGTATTCCTGTCCGCCTCACCAAATTGGGGGCATACTGACCGCCATCTACTATAAGAACTTCATACAACCCCACTTCCAAACATCCAAACTATCTTTTTAATACTGTCTGGTTTTCTTTAAGCGGTCCCTTCTGCCTTAATGTCCTCACTCCGTATATCATTGCTATTGATCACCTACTTAAGAGACTCTGATATTTCAAGCTTTTCAAAGGAATGCCCGTTCATTAAAGCAGAATGTCCCAGCTTCAAGTCACAATGTCTTGATTAGTTTTAGGAGGAGCGGAGAATAATGAGCTAGGAAATGTAATTGCATTAGTATAAAAGGAGAAATATACATTATATATACAACTGTCATTGAATTATAATTAGTTAAGAAAAAGCCAAGAACTTGTGTTTCTGTTATGGGCAGCTGTTGAAAAAAGGAACTTTCTTTCAGGCCGGTACCGGATCTGTTTGCTGGAGGGCGTCACATAATGGAAGTTAATGAGGGTTAGGGATAGCCAAATAACTTATTCAATATCTCATTAAAATGTCAGTTTTCTTCCTCCGGGTATTATTAAAGTCCCCAAACTCTGACAGTTTGACGCAATTCCTATGCTGACAAGAGCATCAAATAAAATTAGCTGGATCATAGCAACAACCGTTTGTTGGATAACATTAAGAAATAAAAGCCCAACATGTGCCAAGTGTCCAAGTCCAGTCGAAATGTATCATTCCCCGAGGATACATTTAGTTCCAGCAAAGTATACAAACGCATTCATCGTATAAAACATCCAATACTGCTGTGCAACGATGCAGACGGATCGCATGTACAAATGTTAGATTCATTTAAATGAATAAATTGCACAAAAAAGCCAAATGCCGATGAAAAAAGTTATTAAATTCAAGATCACTTGCAAATACGGGATGTGAATTGTTGTCCAAAAAAAAAGAGACTTCATATATTTTTGTCCTTTGAGCAGAATAACTTTATATACAACCAGAAGGTAGGAGTGTGAGCTAGATTTGCAAGGGTGATCATGACAGATAAATATGGCCTGAGCCTTCCTATTGGCAAGATTATAATTACCAAGCATATCACAATACAGATGGACCGACCACTCAATTAAACTTCTATCGAACGTAAGCATCACTGAATTGCACACATTAAAAGAGTTGTTTTTCTCAAGAAAATACATTGTTGGACTTTTTTTTTTAAATTGCATCCACGTTTTGATGAAAGCTGAACATTTCGTCAAACACCCAAATACTTGACTGGGTTGGGTGCCAGCCTCCTAAAGACAACCATAATGTCCTTGGGTTTGTAAATGTTCAACTCCAGAAAAGTCTCTTTAACCAATGACACAAAGGTGGCCAATAACCGAGTGTATTTCAAATTGTAATATTGGATGTGTTTTACTGTAATAGAAATGCCCCTTTAGTTGTGTTTTGCTTAACCCGCATGACACAACAAAATGTTTTAATCTACAACTTACAAAATGTTTTCATCTACAAGTTGTTTTCACACTGTGTTGGCAGTCTCATGGACGCAGGTATTTCAATGGCTCCATGTTAACCAGATACAACACTCTTCATTCTTTGTTTACATTAGCAAGCATCGCTAACACTCAGAGCTAACCTGTACTGGAGAGAGTATGTGTAAAAAAGCAGGAAATAAAAAAAAGGAACTCACCTTGTAGTGAAACCCGCAAGAAAAAAAGCATTTGAGCTCCATACTGTTTCAGAAATAATCCTTGAAGTGCTTTGGAACATGATATGGCGTTTAATCACGGCAGCATTTAGCTGCATCTGAGCAGAGCAGACAGCTCGTCACAGAACTCACAGTGTGTCTGCGTGCTCAAAAGAGGGTGGGGCCAGCAGGGCTGAAATAGTGGGATATGAGGGATGTCTAAAATGCATGATCTGTTAAGTATTTTGAGCATAACACATCATAGACATGTTTTTTATATATTTGACTATATCTGAGACCCATAATATATGTCTGAAAAATAGCATGATAGGTGATCTTTAAGTTTTCCAAAAGGCCTCAAGAGTATACATTTGTTTGCCTGCCAAGCTGCCTAATCTGTGCTGGAAGGGTCTCTTAATTTTGAGCTAGTATGCACGTAATGGGAATATAAGTGATGTATGCAGTCATTGGCTCATTGGGGAGGATAAATCTGATCCAAAGTGGTACTAAAATCAAAAAGTTATTGTTTTAAGTACTGTACTTCTTCACTAGGACTCCGTGGCAGCAGACATATTGCATCTCAACGGCACCTTTCTTAAACAGAGGATACATGAAAACCCTTAAAGACCCTGTTAGCTGCTGATTCAGCAAATAAACGAATAGCAATACAAAAAACAGCAAAGATAAAGCAACAATATAGACTATGATAGAGACATTGGCAGGGAGGAAACATCAACTAGCGGTGGCAGTATTGAGACTCCACAGAGCGTGACACCCCCATATGGAAACACCATATGTCCTCATCAATACAACATACTAATTTATAATACATACCCACACACAGTCTGCAGAATGACACAACATCAAGTCAGCAGCCACACACACCACGCACACTTGAGCACGCTCAGACTCACACACAGTTTAGTTGGTGTAATGACCCATTTGGCATTGAGCAGCATCTGTTTAGCAAATGAAGACTTGTAGTGGGGATGTTAGTAATTTTCTCCCTGACACAGTGAGCAAACAGGGAAGACGTGATCCTCCTTAGCACTTACAACCAATGGCCTGTCCTGTTCCCATACTGCGCTGTCATTCTCCTCTAGCCCCCCTATGTTTTCTGTCACTACCCACCAAACCAATGAGAACATGTCTCAAAAGAAGCCACTAAAAAGAAACTGCTACTCAAACTTCTACAAAATCAAGGCCCAAGAAAGCGCAATAAAAGTCTTTGACATTGAAAAAAGGATTTTCCACACTCTAAGAAAAAGCATCTTCTCAAATTATCCTTTCAGTCGTGTTGCTTTTTATATTTTCCTTTCCCCTCTTGCTCTTCTCGAGGGAGGATCAGGTCATGACAGCCTGTACTTTCTGCTCTGTCATTATCAAGCAGGAAGCCGACTGAAGAGAATGATGGCAACCTCCTGCAGAGAGAAAAGGCTCCAGAGTTTCCCTTTTTATCATTGCAAAGTTAAATAAAAACATAAATAACATATAGTAGGAGGGAAGGTAACGATGTGAATCCGGCAGAAGAGCAGGGCACCATTAAAAGAATGGAAAGAACACATAATGCATTTGTTCTTAATGGTTCATTCCTAAATATACCCCTGCAAAGTTCATGAAATGTAAAGGCGAGAAAAGCATGGCACAACTGTGTTATATTGTTTATTAAAGTCTGTTAGTGGCATTTGCACCTTTGAAAAAAAAAAAATTCTACTGTATCTCCATGCAATTTACATTGAAGACTCAGTAAAGGTATATACGTACATTTCATTTGTTTCTCCCACAGGACCTGATCCACTGATTCTGGGGATTCCATTGAAATGTATTTAATTTAGCTATTTAAAAAACAAATCTGGAACCATGGTAAAAGTGTCCATTTAAACCATTTTAAAGCCACCATGTCTACAATGTTTCTGTTCCTACTGTCTTGAATCATTTTTGGAATATAGTGTGCTTGGGTAGGATTACTTCCATGATTCATAATGAACTAGTTTATGGTATTCTAATTTGGATAAGGCTACATGTAAACGCAAAAATAACAAAAAAACTCCAAGATGCTCTCTTTTTAAACAATGGAAATACCTTTATTGTAATTGCATAGTCCTGTTACACCCAAAACAAACTGTTTCAACAGCTAGCATTTGTCTGGGAGTCAAACAAATATCATGGTACAATTGGACGTTTAATTTCTATGGCAATGTTGGCGTAGGTTGTGCAGTTTGGTTGTTGCTTCCAGGCAGTCATCCAATGTCCCCACATTGGATTTATTTAGGGAATAAGAATACATCAAAATGCCTTTTTTATGCTTCTACTGGGTGTTGTCAAAATGTTCCACATATGGGAGCCTTAAGACCCCCTTGCCAGCAAATAAACGCCCGTAACACGCATTAACATTCTCAACACGGATAGATGCTCAATGAAATATGAAATGTCATTAAGGGTAATAAACGCAAACTTAAATGTACCATGTTTAGTGTGGTTTGCAGAGGTCTTAAGGTATAGAATGGGATTGATTACACTATGAAAATGTCTTTGTCTGTGTATGTTTTTAAAAGGTCCTTAAAGCATATGTGTTTAGCAAATATGTCAGCTCAATGGCTGTGGATAATTTACTTTGATGCATTTATATATACCATTATTTTCCTATATGTGTCTTTGTTTAATCTGTCTTACCTATTAGACTGATTAAATATTGAGGACAATTTAGTAGTTAGGGCTGGAGTAGTTTAGTTTTAAGGGTTTTGGTTAGTGTTAGGCATGTAATAATAATAATAATAATTCCTTATATTTATTATAGCGCTTTTTCCATGACCCAAAGCGCTTTACAGATACACATTACACATACATACATGTAACGGTCATGTACTGTGGACAATACCCACAGGAGCAAATTCAGGTGAAGTGTCTTGCCCAAGGACACAACGGCTTTACAGACGCAGCGGCGGCGGGTTTCGCCCCCTTGATCAATGCACAGCCCACTGCGCCACACCGCCCATCTTCACACCTCAAAGTCATCGAGGCGCTTTACAAGTACACATTAGTATCATACCTGTACTGTGGAAAATACCCACAGGAGCAAATTCGGGTGAAGTGTCTTGCCCAAGGACACAACGGCCTGACGCAGTGGCGGCGGGAGCGGGTTTCGAACTGGAGTTCCCCAACGCCCCCTTGATCTGAAGATCAAACGCACAGCCCGCTGCGCCACTCCGCCCCAATGTTTCTGTCTAATACATGAACTGTCCCCAATTCCAGATGTATTAATAATACATAATATAAATACTTTATGTTCAATCTCTGGGTCCTTATTCTAAAGCTTTGTATAGATTACCAGGGTGTCCCACTTCACATATTTCATTATGTCTCATAATTGTACTTGTATTCTTTTAAATTTGTGAATAAATAAATGATGATTATGATGATGAAGACCTAAAAAGTCAAGTTTAAAAATAAATTATTCCCATTTGCCAAAGCAAGACAAGTGCTCAATCTATGCTGAATAATAAGGATCATTGTCCACTGAAAAGTATGACCCAGTTACATAGGAAAAGCCCGCTCATAATTCCTGGTCTGTAGCCTGTTAACGGAGCTTTTGTCAAGCGTGGGCTACAATGTGGGTGAAGCTGGATTCAGGTCTGAGGTCAATGCCATACCAAATGCACCTTTAATTGGCAGCATTGTGTAAAAGTGCTTTGACCCTAACACACACACACACGGATAAAAACATAGGGGTGTGATTCCGGATCGGAACGCGTACCTACAAGTCTTGTGTGTTTGGATTGCCGTGGGTTGATACATAGATGCTTCAGCTTCATGTACTTCCTCTTAAGTATATGCTGGACCTTTAAACCACGGTCAAGCATTAGAAATAATGAGAAACCAGAAAAAAGGATTACAACATGTGAGGCTATAAGGAAGCAAGTATGGTACGGAGAGAAAAACGAATATAAAAACATCAGGGTCAGGAAGGAGAGCACAGGAGATGAAAGAGCAACGAAATCCGAGACAGGTAAGAAAAAGGCTTTAAGGTGAATTTTTAACTGCACACACACCACCCTGATACTCAATGTTTCCCTCTTCTGGTGCTCACTAAAGACATACACAGCATGTTCTTCCTACTTATACACACAACTTCTAAAAACTGTTTTGCTTTGCTACTTCCTCTGCATCATGATAAGACCCTGCGGTGGTTGTCATCTTTACTTCTGCCCATAGAGTTGATATTAAATTAATATAAACTCTATAATACTCTCTTGATCCCTAATTTTAAACTAAAGAGTAACCCTGTCTCCTACGAAATTACCTTCTCAACTAAACAACATTCTTAACATGTTTAGAAAGTAAACGTATTTTTCTTACGGTCCCAGTTTTAAACAAGTGGTTAACGATGTTATTCGGGGCCCAACAAAAAATATATGCAACAAAACTAATTGATTATTTTCAGGCTATAAAACTACTAAGTAGAGTTAACCTGTTTTTCAGGTTTCAGGCTCAAAAATGACATTCCCAGAACAAATGACTATATCTTCACTTCTAAAAGGGGTAAATTAATAATCTTTTTTCTCAAAGCAATTATAAACCTGTGAGTTGGATGTAGAAAAGTCAGAATCAATATAGAGGTTTTTATTTTAAAGTAAATTCAGATTGAACATAGTAAACAAATTTAAATTATAGTGTCCGTCCAAAAAAAACATGACTTATAGTGAAAACCACCCTTGAATGATGGGATAGTAGACTAAAAAACTTTAGGAATCCAAACTATAACATATAATAAGTACCCTGTATCAAGATTGATGCAAAACAAGTGAAATTTGACCTTTTTAGAGAGATTTAGAAAAGAAACCCACGTCTGGGGTCATTTGGGTGCATTTTCCATATCTCTGGAACCCATCAGTCGATTTTGATGATTGACACCTCTTTTTAACCAATAGAGCCAATAGAATCAAGGGGAAGTTCCTAAATCCATCTAAACATTACCCATTGGTGAATGAGAATGCCCAAAACCGGAAGCTCTCATACACTCTCATAGCTCTCATAGCAGCTATATATGAAAACTCCGGTTAAATGTTATGATGGATTATCAGTAATCATTTCAAAGTGGCACAGAGACATTGGATTAACCTTCAGCAGCATTTATATGCGTTTTAATGCCCTTGAACACAACTTTTGATCAGAAAACAGCAAAGGTAAGTGTGTTGTCTTTGCTGGCTTTCGCTGCCGTGCAGTGATGATACTTATACCATTGGAATCTGTGGAATCTCAGCTTTCATATGATATCTTGTTTGAGCAGATCCGATGAAGTATACAATATTTCTACCGTGAGTTATGTGCTAAGTGCGTTAGCTTAGTGCTAATTCAGAGTCTCGGCGTTAGACTTGTGTTTTGTTTCGGTAAAAATGGTTCATATCGTTAGGTAGCTGAGTTTCTTCCCGTTAAGTGGGTCATTCATAGTTTTTTAAATGTTAAGAAGCCCTCAGACGCTGTTTCTTGCAAGATGTTGTTAAGCCCGGGAGCCCCCGCTTAACAGGTTAATCATTACAGTTTGGATATAAAAAAGTACATTAGTCACGTTATTTAAAGGTCACCTATTATTCTCTTTTCCAAAAACATATCATAGTTCTCAGATATATACAAAACATGTCTCTGATGTGTTTGGCTCCAAATACAAAACAGATCATTGTAGCATGCCATAAACCCCTCTGTTTCAGCCCTGTTTCCAAAGTGCTGATTCTGTGTCTGTAGCTTTAAATGCTAATGAGCTGCTGCTGGCCACGCCCCTCTGAGAGATGTTTGGTTCAAAAAATCACAATGGTGATCTAGGAGGAGATTCAGGTGATAAGGTGGGTGGTTTTACGTTTATTGGTTAGTGGCTAATAGTTGCCAAACCCAGAAAGCAAATATGTCAAAACAAGATATCTTTGAAACTTTTCAAAAATGTTAATTTTCTTGAAGTTTAGTTGCTTTGTCAGGGGAACACAAAGTTGACAAGTAAAGTGTCTCATCTACAACCTTTCAAATCTATGCATGCAGACTATAGAAACATCGGAGATTGTGTCTTTGAAAACTGCCCTTACAGCGCCCTACAGTATAATGGGTGCCACTTGTTATCAAACTGATTTCCAAACCTCCCTCCATCTGTCTGTCCTCCTTTCCGTATCCTTCGTTCATCTGCTCACTCTGTCTCTTCCTCTCTCCTTGTACAATGTTCAATAGTCATAAATCAACGTCCCAGCATGTTTCTTTGATAACATGAGACATTTATGAATAATAAATAGCTCTCTCCCACTCCTTATTACTTATTGACATCTTGTGTCATATTAGTAAATGAAGGGGATAAAAAGGACTGGCAGGGTGTCGTTGTTTAAACTTGTTAAAACAGAGATTTCTAGATCTCACTTGCCATTTATGTGGTTCATGACCCACTGAACTGATGATGTCAACTTTCAATCACACATTTTGAAAGCTGCTTGAGGAAAATCCAGCTTTGTTAGGAACAGATAGAGTGTAAGCTAGAGAAGAGAAAACTGAGAAACATCAAAAAGGACGATTAATAAATAAGCAGCTGTCTTCTTTGTCAAAAGTTCATTTATTTTTCTTGGAAAATAATACTGACTTGAACCCATTAAAATTCAGGCAATATGGCTATTCATCATAGCAAATGGTACAGAAGGATTGATAAAATAATATGCGGGTTGAGGCTGACATGACTACGGGGGTTACGAAATGTAGCAGTAAATATCAATACCAGTGAAATTACACAAATCTTGATACCAACTCAATACCAGAAGAATAAACAGAACAATAAATCCCATGAACTCCAGCATACACACTTTTATTAAACATTTTTTACTGGTTTTGGTCAACAAGTAAATCAGGTCACAGTTTTGTATCTAATATTTACTTTATATTGGTGTTGGACACTATTTTAACACATGATAACCTTGTGATTTGCCTTTACCCAATCAATATTTGCACCATAAGTAAACTCTATGAAACCTCTGCTACCATAACTAGCTGTCTGTATAGGATAAAATGTACTTTAAGTGCCTCAAAGGCCAGACCAAAAGACAATTTTCCCAGCAATTTCCTTACGGGGTAATGAAGTATATTGTATCTTATCGTATATTAGGACAGCTAGTAACGTTAATAGTTACCAATTTCGAACTAGGATTTCAACACAAATGAAAGGCAAAATATATGATGCCTCTGGACAGTGTATCATATTTTCTATCGGCCCTGGGACAACAAGACGCTGAAAGTCTCAACACTACGACTGAAAAACTGCTGTACCATCGGTAGCAAAGAAAAACAAGTACCGTCTGTTTGCTAACTTTGGCATCAACATAGTACAATTTTTTTTTTAAACCTTATTTGTGACATCTCTAGACATACCCTTTTATTGATTGAGAGATTATGTTCATTATCTGAGATGTGTACACATGTTATCAGTGGGTTTTTTCTGAAAGTGTTTATTGTAAACATTAGAGAGCTCTTTATAATTATGAGCCAATCTAAAATAATGGTATTTTTCGCCTATTTAGCCACTGAAATGTTTTTCTACCAGCAGAGATAACATTAATTTCCTCATGTGACGTTTCCTATTAAGCATTGTGTACATTGCCCTGATATGACAGATATGCCCAAAAGGCACGGAAAAAATCATCATCATCCAAGTGTAAAAATGCCAGTCAAAATCAATCCACGCCCACGACAAATTCAACAACAACAACATCTCATCATCTCTCGGAGCGAGGCAACAACACTCATATCAACACTTGTCAACTCGCCAAATGTGGCTGAAAATTAACACTGGTCAACTGTGTGTGTGAAGACATCTTAACCTGCAGCCATGACTCACACCGATAGCTGTCACATGCAAACCTGCAGACAATGATGTTCCATGACGATCATGACGCTACTTTTAATGATGTGATGATGACATTCAGGCAGCCTGATGACATTTAAGATTACAGTATGAGTTGCAAATGACAGGCGCTTGATACATTTGGAGCCAAAATTAAAAGCACCCACGTCGCAAAGGGAAGCGAGGTTGGTACGATGCAACATCTTGTCACTCAAAGTCCCCTTACTAGCATTTTCTAGAGCTTTTAACTGTCTCACAGATATCATTTAGCAAATAATGTTGGTCAGTCGCCATAGGGCTGTAGCATATCTGAGGCTATTCATGAGCTATAGTATTTCTACCAAGGCAGACAGATCAAGTGTGCAGTTTTATCTTGTGCAAAAGAAGATATTTTTACTCAAAAATTAGTTAACAAACAAAATCTATCTGCCGTGAAAAACCGTGAGGTGGCTGAAAGGGATTGTGGTTTTAGGGGAAATGGCAATACAGTAAACATGTTGATTATTATTGTATGTATTTTTTTTATAGGATACAGGGTAGACTGGATTATTCTTTTCACAGAATATTTTTTGCCAGATTCAGCATAATTATATGTCTTCAAATGGCATGAATGTTTATTCTAATAATTTTGATGTTGACTGAATTTTGCTCCATTTGTACGAGGACCAATGTAGACACACTTTACTCGATATTGAGTTAATATGTCATATTGATATTGTCCCATCCCAACTTTATTACGAATAAAAACACATCTGCAGCTTCGTCTACTATACATTTACTCATATGTTAAATTGATATCATTAGTTTGAATCTGTGAGCCACAGACTTGTAAGTTCTTCATAAATACTATGAATTATTTCTTTTCCAGCACCATCCTCTGCTTTTTCTTGAAGTTAGAAAGAGTCAGAGCTGATTTTTAATGGCGTATTTTCTTAAACGTTTCAAAATAAAACAACTAAAAAACAGATATAAAAAATTTGACAAATTATGTGTAATGTAAAAATTATAAATACAAATACATTTCATTGAGATACACAACCTATCTTACTTATTTAACCTAGAAAACATACATTTAAAATGTATAGAACCATATATTAAAATAAATAAGGCCAAAAAACCGTGACGAAATATGATATGGTACACCCCCACAAAATGTAAAGTATATTTCAAATAATTTGAGAAAAATATTTTGCATTTAAAATTGAAACTAGAAGAGGCACTCGAGAGGAAAAGCGGGGTGCACTGGAGATAATACAATAATTGGGGTGAAATACTTGCTTTATCTCTATTCTCTTGTTTTCAAAATCATTTGCCAAAATGTATTTGAAAATCAAATTTCCTATTCGTAAAGTCAACAAAGTTACTTTGACAAAAGTAAGGACTGTGCAACAGTAACCCATTTGGTAATCCTTTGTAAAGATGCCCCTCTTCAGAAGGGAACAGTGCCAACTCATTTTGCACTGCAGACTCAGGGAAATGAACACAACAACAAGAAGATACAGCAACTTATTTATACAATCGCTTCACGAGGCCAAATCCCAGAGCATGATGAGCTTCAGGACACGTGTTGACTTTATGTTTCATTTCAATAACAATGTCTCTGTGAGGTTGACTTCGAAATATCCCAAGGCGGAAACACACTCCAAAAAAAAAAAACATAATTCTTGGGCTTGCATTTACATTAAGTAATTTACCTATGTTCAAACTTTTACCATCAGAAAGGTATGATTTAAAAAAAGGAATTTCCTGTTCCATTCTACGGTCTTGATGTGAGCGGAGAAAACACACACACACGCCTTCACACACACACACAGTTCATTTCCCTGATATTCCCTCTGCATCCCTTTTAAAACCTGCTCTATTGACACTACACTGTTCCACTGGGACCCCTAAGAAATAATGTGCCGGCAAGATTTATTGCACACACAAACACATTGCACTGAGAGAATGTGTTTATCGCACACTCTCACACACCAGAACACACTCGAGTGATTAGCTTGAACACACATACATGGCACCTTTTATCATGGAAACACACTCTCTCTAACACACATGTACACTCTTTCACTCACACAATGAAATACATTGCAGTGCAATATTTGTGTAACACACACACAGGGTTGCATGGGGAAGGAACCTATTTAAATGCTAAGTAAGCGCCCTCTCCCTTTTGGGGCGATGTGATTATACAGCCGATCTCATAAGCAATGCTTCACGACTGGATTTGCACATGTAGAACTTAATTACAAGAGGCCTCGCTTCCCTCTGTGTGTCGTATTCATGGGAGTATTTCTATTGAGAGAGGTGGGATTGAAGCTATTACCTTGTTTCTGTGTGTGTGCGTGCGTTTGTTTGTGAAGCCAATCCATCAGCAGTTTAGCCAAGATTAATGTTTACATAAACAGGTTTGGGCTCAGATGCCAGATTCTCTTTCAAAACTCTCTCTCCCCATCCTGTCTTTGTCTCACTATGTTTTGCTGATCAAAATGAGTACCAGAGGGAAGACAACATGGGGTAAATGAAGTAAAGGGCTTCCATCAGAATGTTTACTATCCCAATGGACCACAATGGTTAAAAACCAACACTGTCTATACAGATTAGTTTATCCTTGTACTGGGTGTTTGGTGCAGATTACCTATAGCAGGGGTAGGGAACCTTTTTCCTCTCAAGGGCCATTTCAATTTTTACAACATCCTCCGAGGGCCGTACAAATGATTGACCTCTGCTTAAAAATACTAAAATCACAGCCCATTCATTTCGCCTTTATTTCATGCTGTGCAAAGAAAAAGCAACCTCTTAATCCAGATATCTTACCATGACTCACGTATGCATGCACGTGCACGGTTGTGGCATGACCACCAACAAGATTTAAGTGGGGGTCCGGGGGCATGCTCCCCCGGGAAGATTTTTTTAAATGTTGAAGTTAAAAGCATCAATCTGGTGCACTTTGAGAGCAACATTAGGAGATCTATGGATACATCTCTCAACATCCATTTGAAACAGACCTGTAAGCAGATTTTCTTTTTCTTTATGGATATTTTACAAATCACTCTCCTTTTAAACTGTATTCTTGTTTATTAATAACAACTTTTTTTACTGTCATTTAGTATTTTATACCTGTTTTTCATTTATTCTCTTGTTTTTGTATAACTATAATGATCATATAAAGTGTGTGCCTTTACCTCACTGAGCTGAGGTTATTTGAGCCTCTCAGTCTGACAGTAGAGATGGCAAATCCGGATCATTTTACGGACTCAGGGTCTTCTGAGTCAGTCATTGAAGAGATCCGGATCATACGAGTCATTTGAGTCATATGAGTCAGCATCACCAAGACCGTAGAAATCCTATTGGTGAAACCGAAAAGTTGATGCATTTCACGAGCATATTATTATTCCATATATTTTGAATATATATATATATATTTGTATATATATATATATATATATAATATCTGCATGTATATTTTCTATTTCGACATGTATATTTTATATTTTATATTTTATTTTATTTTTCTTTCTATTCTTGTATATTTTGTAGTTTTGTTTTATTGTAAAATGCCTTTTATGCTGCTGTAACAACAATTTCCCAATTTGGGATCAATAAAGTACTATCTATCTATCTATCTATTAAACTGACGTTATATTAACCTCCGCTACACACAGTGTATTTTGCTTTAATAAAAAATGTTGATCACAAAAAAAGGGTTATTTTGCGATTTGGCAAATCTGAGTCTGCTGTTGACTCGTGCATGAGGACGAGTCTGCTGGATCTCTGGATCTGCTGCTATATGGTTACGGCTCCGAGTCTGCACGAGTCTGATCCGCTGTGTGTTGCAGCGAGTCAGGATTTGCGAATCTGCGAATCTGCGAGTCTGCTGTTGACTCGTGCGGGAGCCGGGTGCTGGAGGAGGGGCTATGCTCGTGCACATGACGAGTATGGATCGCTGGATCTGCTATGCTATTACGGTTAGGAGCCGTCGGCTCCTCTGAGTCCCCACGAGTCTGCAGGAAGTTTCACTGATCCGCGTCACCTCCCCTGAGCCAAACGATAACTTCTGGCAGGCAGCTATCCTGTATACTTGCTAAAGGGTAGGTAGATGGACTGGGGTACGTTGTAATGTGATTTTACATGTTATAAAGAGAGTAGCGAGTGACGCAATTTATAGTTTTAATTTGTACGTCACACCAAGTGTGGGACTCAAGGACTCGGGTTAATGGAGAGGGGAGACTCGTCACGACCAGCTCATTTCTAGGATCCGGGTTAATGATCCGGATGAATCAGGACTCGCCCATCTCTATCTGACAGGAGAGCTCTCTTCCACCCGGTTGTAGAAAAAGCTCCTTATATTCATTAGCATAGCTAGCTAACCAGATGCTAGCAGGTACCGCTCTCTCTCTCTCGCTCGCTCAAACAAAATGTGCTCGTGCCACACACACACACACACACACAGCCGAGCTTGAATGACACACAAAGACCCAGAAGTAGTTGTTCTGTATCATATTATTTTCGATGGCGTTATTGTATGGTCAGTATGACAGATGAACAGATCGCCACTGGGCTTTCAACTAAAGACACAGCCCAAAAAAATGTGTACGGCTCCTTATGCGTAGGCCTACTGCAATTTTTGAAGTGCTGGAGCGGCATTCCGGTGCTCTCCGTCAGCACTACACCCCTGTCAGACGAGACATATACCACGAGATGACACGTTAGGCTCGTGTTGTGTTCATGGAACCTGTCCTTGGCCAGGAAAAACAGGCACTCGCTTGTTTAATTCTTTTGCGGTCTCGATTTCTTTAAAAAAAAAGATGTGCGTGTGTATCAAATGGTCTTGCGGACCGTATACGGCCCAGAGGCCGGAGGTTCCCCACCCCTGACCTATAAGCATGATAGCATGCTCAAATAATTTTGGAAACGGTAACCTTTTAACTGCGTATAAATCTGAATATAAGCATTGTAACTGTGAGCCGTCCATCTACCTATTTCAAGTTTCTTTATGTTCCGAACTTCACTATGATCTAACCCTAACCAAAGAGAGTAGAGTCATACTTTTTTGGTTGAATGACATCTTCCTAAAGTGTTAAAGGCTTACTTCAAAGGCACATCCAAAGGCCATTGGAAGCCCCCCTCCTTCGGGGAATCTTAATCTCAACACGTGTTTTCGTGTACTGGTTGTCCTAATCTCTTTGCTTTTTTGTTTTCATAATTTCTTTTTAGACTAGAAAACATCCACGTTTAAGTGTTTATTTTTTCTAAACGCAGTGTTTTTGCCTCGAAACATAACATTCTTGACATGTATACAAAGAAATATTGTTTTAATGAACTGTGAAAGTTTCACTGTGATTTCTGTTGGTTAACATTTTTACCCTATTTACCTGTAGTGGTAATTTTACAATTATTATCTTTAAAGGACGTCTCAAAATGTGTTTAATATGCCTACTCTGAGGCATTCATCTCGACTTCAGTCCCACTTCAAAACACCAAACTGTCATCTATACAGATCTATACTTTCATCTATATTCGAAAGTTTTTCATTTATATCGTATTTTCTCCTAAACAACATGGCATTAATGAGGGCAGTATTTCCTGAATTATGGAGTGATACAGAGACATATCAAAAATCGCCTCCTTATAATCTTTGGACACTTATATGTCACCGAAATGAAAAATGTTATCTCCAATTTCCACTGCAAATTCACACATATTCAATATACGTAAGTGTGTTATTTGATCATTTAAACATGACATTTCAGAAAATGTGTAATACAAGAAAGAATATTCTTAATATAAGTAATCAGTTGTAGAAGTTTCCAGGTGATATCCATTAGCTAAAGAATATATCTTATTCACCCGTAGTGTCTCACATTTAAAGCATTGCCAGGAAACTCAATATCTGTCCCATATTGCCGTTCCTACATTACCTAAGAGTTAAACTGCACCACTTAAATCCGACTGTGTTTGCATGGATCCGGCCTCACTCTCTTTATTAGTTAAAAGACCTCATAATCGCATTTTTCATGGCCGGTTTTGCAACCTGCTGATCTGAGACACATTATCCCTGAAGACCAGAAAACTGGAAACCGGAGAACAGAGAGCACCTCCTGGCACGACAAGACACAATTTGAGCGAAAGTCTTGCAGCTTTATTCAGACTGTGGCACATGCAGCCGGTGCCAGAGAGGAGGAGGAGGAGGTGCAGCTCAGCATTACAATGTTCCAGCTGCAGTCAACACAGTGTAGCTGCGCGGATAAACTTGTTTTCCAAATTGCATTTTGCCCGACCACAGCCCGTTAGCTTGTATTTAAATGCAGTCACGAGGGCCAAAGAAGGCAATTTCCAGTATCATCAAATTAATCTACTCCTATGTTCACATCATTTAAACATCCCTCTGGTAGTCTGCACTTCGGTCTGATGAAACTATGTTGTATCTTTTCTCCTCTCTGTTAATAAAGCTGTGGCTGCTATACAGAGGCTGACGGAGATAAATGGAGAGAGGGAAGAAGGAGGCGAGCAAGGAAAAAGCCAGACAGGTGGACACTGGAGGATAGAAGGAGGCTCCATTGTTTCTTTTTTCACACACACAGTTTCTATTTTCTGTTGCGCTGATGGGACCGAAAAGGTTCCCCAGAGGACAAACAGGTTAACCTATCGTTTTAAAGCCTCCACCCACAGACACACCTACACCACATACACAAAGAACAGTTCTGAATGGCATCATGGAGAATTACAACGAGCAGGCTATGTGTAAGAATTGTGTAGGAATGTTAGTCACCAGATACTCAATATAAATGGTAACACTTTATTCATGCTTGACTTAATGCATGAAAAAGCATGAATTCATTCCAGTGGTACTTCATGAACTATCAGTAATGTATAAGGATTAATAGTATCTCATGCATGACTTAATGCAGGAACAATACCTTAATTAATGCATCAACTAAGGTATATCTCAATCATCATGACTTCTGAGTTATTAATGATGTTCATGTCTTCTTCATATAGATCTGCAGTTAAAGTGACGGGCCAAAAAACTGACCAGTCACAGCAATTCCAAGTGTTGTAATCATGATTAACATTATTGTGTCATTACTTCATCATGTTTGTGCCCCTTCAAATAAAGTGGTGACCTGTTCCGTCGTTTACACTGATAAATAACATGTGATTAATGGCCTATGTGAAATCACCTTTATTAACCATTTGGTGCTCATCAATCATCTTTGTGATCCCTCAAATAAAGTCAGCCCTTGTGTCTATTTAGGCATCATGTATTTGGCAATATTACAAATGCAAATTAGATCAGAATTTTGGACTTAATTTCAATTATCAATTATATAGTTAGGACTTTTTTTTATGTATCATACGGTATTATCTTAAAGCTCACAAACCATTAAAGATAACTCATTCATAATATTAACAAACTTTAATTTATAAGCCAACAAGATCACATTTTCACATATCATGTCACATAAGAAAGCAGTAACACATGTCGGCAAAGACACAAGATTAGGAGGCCTACTTTAGGGAGGACGTGGATTACCACATAACAATTTAAAGTATAAAGCACAGCAAGGCTCAATGTGACCATACTTACCTGTACTTACCGTGAACTACAGAGGTTAATAAAAACAATATTTATAGGGACTGTTAGGGAATAATTTGCTTAGGTATTCAACCTTTGACAAAGTTCATAACTTTTTTTATTCATTTTTACCAATATTTATTTTCTTTATGTATTGCATTTTTAATTATTTCATCCTTTTTATTCCTCCTTCACTGGATTCCTCAAAACCACCTGCAGAGAGAAGTCATTTTAAATACTTGCGGCCTGTCCTATGTGGAATCTTTTAATGTATTAACCTGGGTCCTGCTGGTTTTAATCACACTTCATTTTATGACAATTTGTTTCTTATTATTGTGTTTAAATTGTTATGTGGTAATCCACGTCCTCCCTAAAGTAGGCCTCCTAATCTTGTGTCTTTGCCGACATTTTCTAGAAGAAATATCATTATTCATCAAACTAGACTAAGCACATTGGAAGCCAGAAAATGATATGCTCAAAATATATCCCAATACTTTAACCTGGGAGATTTCCTCTTGTACCATTGAATTCATGACTTGACACACATGGGTTTCTGAATGAGCAGATATAGCACCACTGGCGTTTAACAGGATGTGACTGTGTCGTGCCTGTTGGCTGTAATTGCTCCGCAGTTGATTTGAAGCCATTTAAAGTGGCTGTGACATGTGTATAATCCCTGTTGATTTAAATGTAGTTGTTGCTGTCTTTGATCTTTGGCACATTTCACTGAGACGGCCCATACATCTGACAGGACGTACAACCTTAGGGTCTCGATGCAAATTGAGTCATGTTTAGTTCTACAGAGAAACCAGAGCAACCGGATCCAATCAATCCTGATAGGGACAAAAGCACCAAAAAATAATGTAAACAGAGGGAGTTTCTCTCCCACACACTCCCCCCTGCCTGAAAAACCTCCATTGGACTCCTTAGTTTACTTCTGTAACATAATGACATCACTACGTAGAGCTGGCTCTTCTATTGGCTTGCGCTCCAACACGGTCAACCACTTAGAGATGTCACGGCCCTAAGCACAACAGAGACGGCCAGCTAACCAATCAGAGCAGACTGGGCTCTGGTTTCAGACAGAGGGTGAAAAGAGGTGCTGCAGCACAGGCAGTATGAGAAAAATAAAGAGCTTTTTGAACATTAAAGCATGAGACATGTCACAGTAGAGCAGGGGTGGGGAACTTTTTTCCTCTCAAGGGCCTTTTCAATTTTTTCAACATCCTCCGAGGGCCGTACAAATGATTGACCTGTGCTTAAAAATACTAAAATCACAGCCTTCATTTCGCCTTTCTTTCATGCTGTGCAAAGAAAAAGCAACCTCTTAATCCAGATATCTTACCATGACTCGTGTATGCATGCACGTGCACGGTTGAGGCATGACCACCAAAACAGAAAGACATGGACACAAGATGTGTGCAAATGTATTTAGTTTCCTATCCATGTGAACATGATTTAAGTGGGGGGGGGACCTAACCTCCTCTAGGGGGGTCCGGGGGCATGCTCCCCCGGGAAGATTTGTTTTTAAATGTTGAAGTTAAAAGCATCAATCTGATACACTTTGAGAGCAACATTAAGAGATCTACTGTATGGATACATCTCTCAACACCCATATGAAACAGAACTGTAAGCAGATTTCTTTTTCTTTATGGATATTTTACAAATCACTCCCCTTTCAAACTGTATTCTTGTTTATTAATAACAACTTTTTTTACTGTCATATAGTATTTTATACCTGTTTACTTTATTCTCTTATTTTTTTATAACTATCATTTATGGTTTGAGAAAAAGCTTCTTATATTCGTTAGCATAGCTAGCTAACCAGATGCTAATAACAACAATGTTATTGACTGTATGATCCCCTTAACTCCTAACAGTCATCATGTCAACCACAACACAGAGAAATACTGATAGAAATGTGTGTGAAGTTGTTGATACATTGCTGACATAGGGAACTACATTTGAATACAGATTTAAGAAATATCAGTTTTTGAGCATGTAATAAGCATGTTTTGTCTTGACTATATTACAACTATATTATAATAAAATAATATAGTATTTATTTTAATATTTTTGAGGCTAGTATTTGGCAGGAAATGCAGACGTATTCACCTGTAAACGCATACTGAACGACATACATGCACATTTACCATTTACCTCACTGTATAAAAAAGTAACTGTTGATAATAATAATAAACAGGAATTATATTTGCAAAGTACTTTGTTTCCAAAACATTTTCTTTCACTCCTGTCGGTTGGGGGGGGGGGGGGCCTCATCTCACAATGTCGCTTGGGGCCCCAAGTTGGCCAGGGACGGCCCTGCACTGGGCTTACAACTAAGACACAGCCACACAAAAACTGTGACATGTGTACGGCTCCTTATGGGTACTGCAATTTTTGGAAGTGCCGGAGCGACGTTCTGGTGCTCTCCGGCAGAACTACACCCCTGTACATGATGACACGTTAGGCTCGTGTTGTGTTCAAGGACCCTGACCTTGGCCAAGAAAAACAGGCACTCACTTGTTTAATTTTTTTGCGGTCTAGATTTCTTTAATTATGTTCTTTTTTGCGTGTGTTTATAAATTACCTCGAGGGCCGTACCAAAATGTCGCATAGCTTAATGTGTATTTTTAAAATATATATTTATATACATGTACATTTGAAAGTCCAAGTGTATACATCATGGTTCAAGTCATAAGTAATAACATTTCAGGTTGTTATGTGTTTTTACTTGAATCATTCATTCAGCCAATCATACTTTAAGCAAGAGGGGAAGTGTCCCTGATCCAGATGTGCATAGTTCACTGGTAGTCAATATCAATGAAGGACCTTGATAAGGAGCAGTGTTGGGCAAGTTACTTCCAAAATGTAATAAATTACATATTACTTATTGTCTTTTTTAAGTAATAAGTTATATTACAATATTACTGTCTCTGAAATGTAATGAGTTACACTACTTTTATATTACTTTTGAGTTACTTTCACCAAAATAACCGCAAAATAATGGCTAGGTATTTTAAATGCTAAAATGTAGTTTAGTGCAGCAACTGTGTAGGCCCTTAAGGCTACTAACAACTTTTATTACAAGGCTTAGTTGAATACTCGATTCTGATTGGTCAATTCCGTTGCTAAGGAGGATCAAGAAAGAGAAAGTAAAAGACGGTAAAAGACGGTAAAAGACGGAACGCTGGACGTCAGATAAATGAACAGAAGAAGACAGACAAGAAGTAAACACTAACAGGAACACGGTATGAGCTCTGCAGTGTTTAAGGACTTGTTAGTGGATCAGAAACTGTGAACAGAGTTAGACAGTGCTGCCGTAAAGTTGTTGTTGTCGCAGTTCCAGCCGTTGGTGCGCGTGGAACGGCGTTTTTCTTTTTCTTAGCGGAAGAAATACGATCATTTTAAGTCAATAAAATCATTTCAATTAATATTGGGAGTCGATTCCTTAGTTTGTTTAGTATCTGGCCGTGTAATAAGCGGGATAATGTGCAGCGACTTCGTCATTATGGGGAAAATAACACCCTTCAGGCTCATCAAGATCAGCCTGACTGATTACGTAAACACCAGGTTTACTAATCTACCCGCACAATTTTTCTCTGGTGTCGGAATGTCTCGCGATGTTAGTGAATTCTTAAAAAACAAAACACCATTTCATATCGGGTTAAAATTAGTTGTAACTGCGTTACTGATAATTGTAACGGGTAGTATATTACCTACATTTCATTAGTAATGCGTTAAATTACTTTGTTACAGCAAAAAGTGATACATTACTGTAACTCCGTTACTTTTGTAACGCGTTACACCCAACACTGATAAGGAGTAAACAGCCTTGGATCAGAACTATAATGAAAGGTGCATTTGAAATGTGCATTTCTTGGTCTTGAGGCCTTGAGCGAAGACTTATAGAGACATACTAGAGAATGCAATTCCTGAAGAAATTGCTAGTGGGAATGCTTTATGCTGAAAAGCTGACGCTGAATTGCTATGCTGAAATGTAATGTGTAAGAAGAAAGTGAAGAATTTAGATTGAAATGATACATGAACACTGGGGGCTTGAATGTGTGATAAGAGAAGAAAAGAAAGTAAAAAGGCTTGGAAAAGCAGCAGAATATTTAAACTGCAAACTATTGAACTAACTTGATGGCAAATGATCTGTCGCCATGGCAACGGTATTTGATGACACCCCATAATACGCTTAGATATGTTGATGGCTGCATCAATCTCAAAATTGTCCCGTAGATGTCTTCACGGCTGGACTGTTAGCACACATGTGAAGTTTTAGCACTTTTTGACAATTTTCATAGGAGTTATAGCAATATCGTGTTTTATTGCAAGGGATGCATTGCCATGGCAACAGCTTTGGAGGAAAACTCACTAATGGCTAGGGATGGGTACCGAGCCCCGGTATTAAACGGGCCCCGGGGCTGAATTATTAAAGACCGTGGTACCGTTAAGCTCCGACCTTATCGGTCTTTTTATCGGTACTGGAGACATCTAAAAAATATGTCATGTGTATTATTGCTACACAAACATTATATTGCAGTTTTAGTGTCGCCAACTCCGTTTCTAATACGCAAAAAGACTGCAAAATGCGTCATTTTTTGTATTTTCGATCTCTCCAATCCAGACGAGAGATCTCTCTCCCCCGCCTGTGTGCGAGGGGGCGGGGCAGTTTACACACACGCAGCTGCTACATGCAGCAACACACACACATGGAGGAGATGGCGGAGAGAACGCGCTCCGAGGTGTGGTTAAACTTTACCCGTCTCGCTCGTTGCCTAAAGTGCAATAAGAGTTTAGCATGTCAGGGCGGTAACACGAGCAATTTGTCTAAACATCTTGCAAAAGTGCACCACGTTCAGACGGAGAAATGCACCGGGTTCGACTGCCTCTCTAGTAGCTCTGTAGCCCCATCCACGAGTAACGTTTCCACGTCAGGTATATTATGTATGCTAGCAGCAACACACGGAGCTAACTCAATGATTCAAACATGGGTTAATGATTAGAGGGAACTGAGTTATTTAGTTTGTTAAAGTTTCAGCCATTCTGTTCACAGTTCTGTCATCAGATTATTTAATATGATTTGTTAAAACGTTGTTGTTTCTGTTGATGTGAAATATTATGTATTTCATTTAAATAAAAAGCAATGTTAGTTTTGTTCACAATTTGTTAATTTTCATTTAATTGTTTATTTGAATAGGGACAATGCACATTAATGAACACTTTAGACAAATAATGCTTCAAGTGTAAATATGCCGGATTTTAGCTTTGAGCTCATTTCCATCCGTAGTCCCTGACATACAACATATAGTTAGTTTACCTAATTTTTCTCTCCAAAAGAACCGATAAGAGTACCGTTAAAAGACCGGACCGATAAGCGGTATCGATAAAAGTAGTAGTACCGTTAAAACCTTAACGATACCCATCCCTACTAATGGCACACAGACATGTTGAGGGGTGGACCATTAACTGTCATCTGAAGTCTGGATCGTGTTTTTTGGCGAGGGATGCGTTTCCATGGAAACAGCATATGATGACACCCCATAATTGACAGAGCTGTTGAGGGCCGGACCATTAACCATTATCCGAAGTCTGATGCTGTTTTAGACCATTTGCATAGGTATCACGACAACATCGTGTTTTATGGCGAGGGATGCGTTTCCATGACAACAGCATATGGTGAGATCTCAGATTTGGCGTAGAGCTGTTGAGGCATGGACCGGTGATATACAAGCGAAGTTTGGGGGACGATCGGACCGTGTCCATTGGAGTTACAGCGACATCGTGTTTTATGGCGAGGGATGCGTTTCCATAGTAACACCACATTACGTAACATCAGATTTGATGTAGAGCTGTGTTAACCATTATCTGAAGTCTGCTGCTCTGAGCATGTCAGTTGGAGTTATGACATCATCGTGTTCCATGACACAGGTGTTTATATTTGAGCTAACGACGTTGCCGTAACACCTGTGCTTGAGCCCAGAGATCAAAGGTTTCCATGATGTGCAGTAATCAGTGAGAGGAGAGCGTTTGCATTGTTCTGAATGAGAGATAAACCTCTTACATGTGAACGTTTTGTTGAAGAACCGTAACAGATATCGGTGAAATTTCAACGCGTGAAGCATCTCAAGAACTCTGAGCATCTGAAGTGTGCTTTTTGTGTACTTTCGGGTTCATAATGTGGCCTTTTTGGCAGATTAACTAAAGGTGTGTGGCTGCTGTGGTGGGGAAAGATGAGGCTGAACTTACAATGGGGTTTAATGGAGACAACGTTTTTGTCACTTCATGCCCTCAAGAGGCATTTTGTTTAATTATTTTTGCTTAATTTGTTTTCATTTTTCAAGCTATGAGATGTTTTCCTACGTTTGTCATGAAAAATTATGTCTCAGGAGTGTAGGGTTTGGGAATTATGGCGAATTTCAAGCTGTCCTCCACTCTAGCTTTGAGATCACACACTCTAGCCTTAACGAGCTGCGCAATACACACTAATGTTAAAATCTGAAGAAGGCCTCTTTATCAAGGTCTGAACAATGTTTAATATTTCTAAAAGTATGAATCACATTTAAAAGTTGTTTAATATGAATAATGTCAGAAAGATGTGTAACATTTTAAAGTTGGAATGAGGTTTCTGAGTGAAAGTATGAAGGAACAGTTAGCAGTTGAAGTTGCATGAAGATTTTTCAAGTCTGAAGAGTTTCTCCATTGACTTCCATGTTAAACATTTGATGAATTATGGGATGTATCTCTGGAATTATGAAAGTTATGAATGAGAAAAGTAATAGCCATCGATTCCCGACCGAGCTGAACGTTTTGATGTTTGAACGGAGTTTCTGCGATGTGGAATGTAGGAGCAGAAGAAGCGCAAAATAACCCGGCAGAATAATAAAGAATTTCGTGCGTAGAAGAACAGATAGTTGGAATGCTGTATCAGCATTCCCACTAAATTAAGATTCATATTTGTTTTGTATTTTCTAGAAAGGTATAGGTCCTAAACAAATAGTGTGGAATTTTTTGTAAGCTCAATCTACGGAGAAATGTAGCTGTTAAATTGAGATGTCATACTGTACATTAACAGGTAGAAGTGTGGCTTAACGCTGTGTATTTGACACACATGGGGAGTCCCCTGCTTCCGTGGAAGGAGAAGATGGAGAGGCTTTTTCAGAAGGGGGGCTTATGTTTGGCTTTTGTAACCATTAGCCAATAACCAACCCCCCCACCACCTTATCACCTAAATCTCCTCCTAGAGCACCATTGTGATGGGAGTGGCTCCTTATTTTCATATAAAGTAACAGACAGAGAATCAGCACTTTTGAAACAGGGCTGAAACAGAGGGGATTATGGGATGCTACAATAGGTGATCTGTTTGGTATTTCGAGCAAACCACTTCAGAGACATGTTTTGTATATATCTGAGAACTATAATATATTGATGGAAAACAGTATAATAGGGAACCTTTAATACTTCAGTACAAATGGCAAAATAGACCATGATCTAAACTATCCTGAAATATATCAAGCAGAGAAAACATTCTGCTGGTTTTCATTCAGAGCCTTCACCTCAGCAGGTGAAATATTGATTGAACCTCTGTTCTAAAAAGAGGCTATTTTAACATGACAGACAGACATAAAAACAAGTGAAAGCAGCTTACAAATGTTCTGGCTTGCTAAAAATACTGCTGGGACATGGACTATCCTAAATGGTTTTGCATGTTTCAGCCCATGTCACAACAAACATTTCACAAGCACATGGCAGGACTATTTGATCAGTTTCCTACCTCCCAGAAGCTGTAGTGTTACAGTCAAAGTAGAATCTTGCAGTCAAAACTTGCTTGCGATCAATAGTCCATCAAATTGAAAGTTGTGTCTTTAATTTAATTTAATTCAACTATGTTTGCATTGCAATGCAGCTACTAGCAAGACTGATGTGACAATTCCTCCTGCTGATGCATTCAGGGACAATCTGACATCTGAGCTTTGACCTCTTGACATTTTAAGGAAGTTGGTAAAAAATTGGGGCACTATCTGATGGGAAATGTGTGAATATAAACGTTTCTTAAAAAAAAAAAACATTAATTTTAGATTTAAATAAATGTATTTTAAGCTCTCTACACTCTACTATCCTAATCAGATCTTTCTGTAATGTGGGTTTTAAATAATGAATCCTGTAAACCCCAAATTAAATGTTTTTGAACAATAACCTTTATAATTAAACAAAATTACATTTCATTTGATTTAGCTGATGATTTATAATCCAAAGCCTGAGTGCAATCAACCAAGGGGAGAAAGAAGTACATTAGCTTCAAATGAGCCCAATAATTTGCTCTTGAGACTAACACAAAGAAAGCAGAGCAAATTGTTGTTGGTTCTCCATTTAACTCTCATTGCCATCAATACTGAAAAAACCCACAAAAAAACAGATACTTTCATATAAATACTTAGGTGTAATGATAAACAATTTTCTCGAGTGTCCACATTATGTCAGTAAAGTGTAAAGGATGAACATTTAAAAAATGTTTACGCCACCTTCGGTCTTTTGGGGCGAGAAGATACAATTCTTCTTCTGTTTTTTATATCTGTGATTCTTTATGTAATGCAGTTTTTCCTTACTTCATGGTTCAAGTGTTTGTCCACTGCTTCAAGGTCAAAACTGCATCTTGAATGCATCACTTACTCACAACTGTAATACATAGGCCAAGCTCTTTCCCAGTTGATTACAGTAGCTGATTGATCGATGGGTAGTTCCATGGTTTAAGTCTATTGTTGTGCTCTGTAATGTGTTTAGGCCAAATATCACTCTGCATATAAAACTGGGCCTACAGTGACGTATGGGGTGGCCTTACGTGCTAAATATAAACATATATTTGTGTGGTACCTAAAATACTAAGCTGAGAAATAATAATGTGTAGCGACTAGTTTGCCAACAATGATAGGTGCCAAATAATGATTTAGCACATAGCTAGCCCTCGTGACTGCATGAGGATTTATGGGTAACAGCAGGGCTAGAAACACTAGCCAAATGTTGGAAAATATGCAAAAAGTTGATAAATGTGCTTCTCTCATCAGCCATAAACAGTGTTTATCTGTTGATGGCTGGTAGAAATTGGAATCCCAAAAAGTAAATGTCCCACCCTGGTGAAAGTAAGACTATCATCAATGTTTAGTAAATGTAATGTTTTAATGTATTTGATATGTGTCCATAATTGTATGGATACTTGTTACTATAAAGTGCACCAAAAAATCTAAACTTGATCAATTATTGATATGGCAACCTCCCTGCAATATCTTTAAAATAACCTGTAAAGTACAGTTATTTTATAGTGACAAAAGAAAGCTTTGCAGTGTGCTGATGTGTACTACCTCTAATACACACACACACACACACACACACGCACACACGCACACACACACACACACACACGCACACACGCATCATGAGCTAAACACCAGCCAAACCACTCTTTTAAAAATTCTGCAGGTAACACTGTGGAATCAGCAGATAAACGTGTCGAATCAGTTCTGCAGGACGCTGATCTTTGCCATATTACGGCTGCTGTTTTAGCAGGCTGGGGCTGCACTGTTGCTGCTGTGTACACTATTGCTCTATTTGATCAGAATCCATAAGGATTGGTCTGTCAGACCATGTTAAGTCAACTAAGGATAGGCTACGCACACTGGTAGATGTGCTGAAGGCTGAACTGGAGAGTCACAGTGAGGAGGAGGAGGGGTGAGGGCTGAAGGGAAGAAGATTGGAACAGGAAAGGGACAAGAAACAGAGCTTTGCAGGGACACACTGGCGCTAAAGCATTTTGTTTATTGTTCCAATTCTGGTACTATATGATTTTATGTTATTCCATTTACATTTAGGGCTCTTTAGCAGTCTTTGGAATTACTTTTGGGATGTTAAATCCTCCAACACGACTTGAAGCAATGACTCTGAAATAGTGCCAGCAAAACACAGTCTGAGAATATTAACCTGGGTGGAATCAATGGAAGGGTTGCTCTATTGGCTTGCATTGATGTACTATTATGTCTGGCCTTTTTCAACAAGTCCACTTGATTAAAGCACAACAAGTTTGGTGTCAATGGTAAATTGACTTTGTTTATATACTGCTTTTCCAGACTTAAAACGACTTTAAAACTACAAGACAGCATTCACCATTCACACTTGCTCACACACCACCAATGCCATCAGTGGCAACTTTGGGTTAAGTGTCTTGCCCAAGAACATATTCACATGTAGACTGCAGGGGCTGGCATTGAACCCCCAAGCTTCCAATTGGTAGACAACCACACAACCCCCCTGCCAAAGTCACCATCTTGCTCCCAAAATGACCCATATTGAATGGTTTGGATGGGGCAAAATGTGGAACCTTCACCTACAAAATGTGCAAAATTGAATTAGTAACTTAACAGTTGTAGTTTTAAACACAACCTTAACATTGTGAATTAAAATAAACTTGTTTAAGTTTTAGGAAACAAAACTCCTGGAATAGGTTATGGTAAAGATAATGGGTTGGATTAAGATTGATTGGGTTACTTTGTATACATCCGTTTCACTTTGACCCGGAACACGGAAAATGGACTTCAAGTTTAAAGTAATTTGTTTATTTACATTTATATTAGGGCTGCTCGATTATGGCAAAAATCATAATCTCGATTATTTGGGTCAATAATTGATATCACGATTATTAAAAACGATTATCCATTTACTTTGAAAACATCCATTTATTGAACAAAGAAATGTGAACAGTATGTTTTTAACAGTTGATTACCCTGAACTTTAAGTATAATTCAACTGAAAAACCAATAAAAAAAAAAATCGTTTTATTTCGATTATGTTGTTTTCATAATCGTTGCAAGCCAAAATCGTAATTGCGATTAAAATACGATTAATTGAGCAGCCCTAATTTATATTGGTTAAACATTATCTGTTAAAGTCAATGGGATACACTACCATGGCTGAACAATGACTGGTGACTTAAAGGACAATCAATTGTACAACTGCAAGACCTTTTCAGAAGCGATAATCACAGGTTGGTGTACAAGCTAGACATTGTGAAATAAAATAAAACAACTGGTTTTGGGTTTGGGCAACACAATTACTAGGTTAGATTTAGGTAAAGATCATGGTAAGACAATCACCTATATTGGGTAACCTAAAATAAGACTGTATTAGTTGAACACAGGACGGGAAAAGTGTTCCCCTGGGTGAAAGTCCTGTGTTTACTGACATTAATATTGGGAAAATGTTATCTGTTGGAGTCAGGGGTATTGTGATCCATAGAGTTACACCGCCAACATGACTGAAAATGACTCGTGACCTTGTTTTGTCCAGGGAGAACAATCATTATATGTAAGACCTTTTTAAGAAAGTATAGGTTGTTGAACTGTCAGCTGTTTGGTCAAATGACCTATACAACTGTATTATTTGGTAAAGACAAGTATCCAATGGTTTACTCATGAACATTTAATGTGATGTCTTATGAATATAGATGAAGAAATAGATATCCTTTGATACATATAAGTATATTGTTGCTCTGTATGAGTATTTGTGCGTGAGATCATGCTCGGTTCAGTCACAGGACTGGCCTTGCCCCCATCACTACTGATGTGTGTTTCTGTTTGATGGGGGCAAAATCCTCCCTTGCGCCCCCCCCCCCCCCCCCCCCTCTGTCACCATCCACACCGACCCGCAAAGACATACACGGTCAACAAGCATCGCATCAATTATTATAACAGATAAATTAGTGTGTTGTGTTACGCAAGGTATCGGTTTAATCCCAGAAGACCTTTTCGCCTTTTGCACACAAGAGAAACATTAGAAATTCATGAACTGTTGTAGATGCACACACATATTCTGTTTCTGTATCAAGAAAATCATATTATCCTAGTTCTTTAGATCAATGTCTTCAAAAATAAAGCTTCTTGGAATACCCAATTTTTCCGCCTGGATTGATCTAATTCAAATACGGTGAAATAAGCTTTCTGCTTGCTCAGGGTTTGTACTTTATAAATCCTTTCACTCAAAAATATTTTTGAGCTTATACAGCACTGTGACAACAAATCTCCATTGTATTAGGTATGCCCTGTGAAAGTATATTGCTTGTTTAGATTGAGGGTTTAAAGGCAGAACAGATTTAGTTTGTTAAACTCCAGAAAGCCAGCCAGGAGATTAACTACTTTGGTGTTGCTTCGTAGCCAAGGTTTTTTTCTTCAACTTTTCCTACCCAGGACGCTGAAGAAATATGTCGTCTCACTCTGGGATCCAGTCTCATTAAAGCATATTGCCTCTTTTGTCAAGTGAAGACGCGCCAGAAGGAGCCCTGCGACCAGAATGTCTTACACAAGGACAGTTAATAGCTGCAATCCAGACACTGTGACCGGCAGGATGAGTAATGCTGCGAGGGACACTGGTGTCTACTTTCAAGGAGAAGAAACACTAAACTTCGTAGCTTAATGACACTTGCTGAAAGTCTGGTAATAATGCCTGAAGGGTACAAAGTGTGTTGTCCCATTGGAGGCAAGGTTGATAGCACATCCGTACTTTCATCACGTCAAAAACTTTTTGTGTTGAAGTTAGTCAATCTACTGTAAATCAGCAATCCCTCGCACAAACCCCCAGTCGGAGGTGGTTTTGTGGAGCACATCAACCTTCAACTGGATGATCTTTGTTCAAAGCCTCATGTCAGCACCCACCCTGCTGACTATGAGCAAGACACTGAATCACTGAATCCTTATCAGCTGCAGGGCGCTTTCCTCGCTGCGTTTGACCTCCGCAGAGATGGGAACTGACCTACAGGCACCAAAACAATTATATAACAAACATTGTAGTAAAAGTGGAAGTAGAAGCAATTCAAACCGAGGGAGAATGTTCTGTAGATTGGCAAGATATGGTAAGTAACTACCATTGTACCTGAATCAGATTTATTATAACGGAAGGAGATTTTGAAGGTCAAAAACAAAGATTGTATTATTTGTTCCTTATAGTATGCTTTTTTTTATAAACTTGGTTCGGTCAGGGATGTTGGGATCCACTTGTTGGTGCATTTTCTCCACAACGGTGTGCCTAAAATATGCTCTAGGTTGATATAGTGCAGCTATCTCTGGTGTTCGTAAACCCTGGAGTTTATCATACTTTGAGGGTCTGACTTTTTTAGCTATATCACCATTCAAATATATAACCCACAACCACCTGTAAGAAACTCAACTTAGCAAGTTCTGGCTATACTAGAATGATTCGACTAATCAATTATAAGGGGCAGTCCTACTGACTAACATTTCCATGGATTCCAATTGAAAAAGCGAAGTAACATTTCACTTAAAAGGCTTCCAATTCCAATAAAACAGCTTATTTAGACTTTCTTTACCAATATTGACAGAGCAGCAGCCCATCAAGGACAATAAAGATTTTCTTCATCTGAGATTTCACACACTTAAAAGTGTGTGTGGCTCCGTACAAAGGTAAAGAAATCTGACTAACTGCACCTCTAAAGATCCCTCATTGAAAAATATTGTATTCGAAATCTATACAGTATGCTCTGGTTCTATAGGGGGCTTGTTGTTTGCATGTAGCCATGCCTTTGTGGATACTGGTTTCTCTTCATGGTTGCATTGAAATGTTGTGGTTTCAACAAGTTTCCAGGTAGTAGGCCGATTATTTTCAAAGTCGTTGTCCATTAACAAAATTGTATTTAAAAGGAAAAAGATGGTTGCACCTTCATCTTTGATTTTTTTCTTGCAAGGCTTTGCCCTTTCTAGTCAGTCTCAATTAATAAATAACTAAAGTGTGCTTTCAGTTTCTCAGATATTCAAAATGCAATTAACCACCATGCTGAATATATTTCTGCATCTTGCCAAAATGCCATTGAGCAATTTCTTTCAAATGACACCAAAATAAAGACTCTTTGATCATCTCAGCATGCATGACATTAAATTATCCCAGAAATGCTCAGAAGTGTGAGGATTCCTACATTGTGTGGCATCACTTTGATCAGAATTGCTCTTTGAAATTGTTGCAATACACATGTCATAATAGCATCACACATGCCAGACGCATGCATACAACTGATCAGAGGTTTCTATGTAAAACAGAAGACGTATAATCAGAGTAACTTTGTTTTCATCAAGCAGCTGGTATGTTCAACCCTATATACTAGTCTTCACCATTATTGGATATTAGCTTAAAGGACATTAAACATTGTCCAATGGGGATTAGCAGTCAAATCCTAATTAGACATTTCAATAAATGCAACATTCGGAATGTTGAGGTTCAAAGGTCAGTCTTGAAAAACTAAAAAACAACTGGATGTTCGTTGAGGCCGTTCTTGTCCCCTATAGTATTTCTGTACAGATGAAAAGTAATGCACTGTACGTAAATAACCCACTTACTCAATTTGTATATAACTTTCGTAATCAATTCAGATACATTCAACGTAACTATGAGCTATGACAGATGACTTGGTTTAAAGAGTGCCAAAGTCCACATAGGGAGGAGGATGGGGTGGTTGGACAGGGATTGTCAACCAGGAGACTGCTGTTCGTTTCCCAGGTGAAATGGGAAGTTAACATTGACTTAATTGTAATGTAACTTCTATTGTTAAGAAACGCCAATCATTTAAAACCCAAAGCACAAACTAGGGATGTCCCGATCACCTTTTTTTGCTCCCGATCCGATTCCGATCATTTGATTTTGACAATCTGCCGATACCGATTTTTCCCGATCCGATCTTTATGCAATGCATTAAGAGAAAAAGTTAAAAGATAACGGCTGGTCATCCAACGCGATGAATTCAGCTATCTTGGCTGTTATTTTTTTGGCCTTTTCACTGTTCTGGGGCAGTTTATCTTTCCTTTTAAAAGTCTCTGAAAGTGTCGGTTGTTTCAGTGCCGTTACCTGAGTGGCCGCTGTGTACTCGTCGTGTTGTTGTTGGTGTTTGTATTAGATTGGTCGTGTTGAACGTAGCTCTGTTCTTTCCACCACGCGGAACCTCCACCTTGCAAACATTGCATCTGGCTGTTACACTGCCTTCGCTTTCAATTTTATAATACTTCCAAACTCCTGACATTTTCTCTGTCCCGACTCCCGAGTCACCAGCTGAACGTAGCCTCTCGTTAGCTTACTGCTACTATTAGACACTGCGCCCACTCTGTTGCCAGATTTGAGAGAAATAAGCAACCAGGTCTATGAAAACAAGCCCAAAAGAAGCAACACATACATGATGTTGTGTATTTTTAAACCAAAACTAAGGCCTCAGGATGAATTTAAGACGTGAACATGGTCATTTTTGTTTTGTAACATTAAATAAAATAATAAAAATATTTTATAAAAAAAAAAAAAAAAAGATTCCCGATCCCCGATTTTTTTCTCCCGATTCCGATCTTTTGAAAATCACGTGATCGGCTCCGATCCCCGATCACGTGATCGGATCGGGACATCTCTAGCACAAACCTTTCCTCAACCTAAGGAACAATAGTTGTATTGCTGCCTTAACTTAACCATGTTATTCAAACGTGTTTTCCTAAACCCAACCTCGTTTTCTGTTCACTGGTGTAGTGAGTGGTAATTTTCTTGGACATTTGTAGTCAAATTCATGGAAAAAAAAGATATCACATTAGCATTGTCACATGCATGAGGATCCAGTAATTTACTAACCATTTCCAAAGGTGCTATATGAATTAAGTATGCTCAATTGAGATATTTTGGAGCTTTTGATCATATCACGTGATCATCTTCAGCACGTACATTTACCCAATTGATATGACAATTGTACATAGTTACATTTCAATCCAGTTTGGACCATGAAAAAAAGGGAATTGGAAAATCTACATCTACAATCTGGACAAATGCAATCTGCTGAGGGAGATCATTTAGTACGCCAAAGCTCCGGAACCGTTTTTTAAAAACTAGGCCAAGAGGGGTGTTTTTTTGTTAATGGGAATAAAAAAAAAATAGCAACACCTACTGAAGGTAATGCTTCCTTACTGCTTTTGAGGAAACGGTTTGTTAAGTCTGTAGTTTTCATTTAGCAGTTTCTTACAGATTTCAGTATAAGAATCCATAAACTAGGACGCAGTAAGAATAATTGCTGCAAACAGGCTGAATCTACAATATTTCAAATCTACAGTAATGCAGCTTAATGCTCTTCAATAGCATCCTCCCTCTCCCTCCCTCTCCCTCTTTCTCCCCCGTTCATCCTGCTTTCCTCTCAGCCTCTCTTCCCCTCTCGTATATTTCCCGTGCCTCTCCACACCTTGTCTTCCCCTTCGCAATTTATGAATCTCTCTCTCTCCTCTCTCTTCTCTTCGTCCTCATGTCTCTAAATCTGTCATCCCTTCTTTATTCACTCTATTTCCTCTCCTCCCTCAACAATTCCATTTTCTCCTCATCCTTCTTTTTTCTCCCTCTCTAGCTTCCTACATCAGTTAAATCCTCTTTATTTTTCAGTTCATCCCTCCCCTTTACACGTATCACTTCATATCCAGTGTAATTGTTTTAAAAATCAATAAACATCAACTACACACTTCACAGCAGTTACACTGAGATGTGTTTTCCTCGTGTGATGATCACTCAGGAAGGAAGATTCAAATATTTGAAGGAACTTTATGTTTTTGATTTGGTTCACTGCACTTCAATGGCTTAGGGATTCGGTATATCACAGGAGCGCCGGGGGACGAAATGGATTCGTTTTACCACGGAGCAATTATAATAGAGAAAACAGAAGCATCTCCCTCTGCACTGAGCTAATGTTTCTCCTCGTCCCTTTCTCCCTTTCTTCTTCCTTGTTTATGTCCCCTCTGCCATTTCCTACTCTATTTCTACCTGCCTTCTTTTTTCTTCTCTCTGATGTTCAGTCCTCCCTGGTGGAAGAACATGTAATCAAGAACCTCATTGTTCTTAAAGAGTAACTAACCAGCCAACTAAAATCTTGTTTTTGCTGACCTCCAGTGGTTTAGTTTCTCACCTTGCTGCAGTGATGTACAGGTGTACCAGAGTTCCCGTTAGAATATTTTTTTGCCGGTCAACATGTCCGTTAAAGTTGAAATCTTCCGGACAAAATTAGATAAGTGCCGGTTAAAGGTCTTCTTTGTTATTTATTGAGCTTTAAAACAAATTGATATGATTCGACATTAAACAAACTAATTATAGTAGATTAACTACATTATTCAAAAGTGTACAGTAATTTACAAAAACGCGGGAATAATAAACGGAGCGCTCTCTCCTTCTCCTGACAGCCCGTCAGTATCATGCAGCTCGCGGATCCAGTAATGAGTGACCCGACAGTAAAACTAAACATATCTATAACTAGTTTAGGTAGTTTGAGAGGTAATTAAAATAGCTACGTGTGATTTTCTAACCTGAAGTGTGTTTTGCTCTGCTCGCCGCTGCAGGGGATCATGCAGAGCTGCGTGTCGACTCGTCAGCAGCAGCCGATCTCTCTCTCCTGTCAGATTAGACTTTACTCGCATTTATGTCCATATCGATCAGATCTAGCTAGTTCTAGCTAATGATATGACTACCTGCTTGTTAAAAGACACCTAAACAATAAGCGTCGCTATGCAACCGGATGAGGCCACAAAGTATAGCGCAGCATTATGCATTTGTTTACATGCCCACCGGAACCCCGAGGCATTACCAACAGATCAACGCACAATCAACCCATACAGGACATCTCTTTCTCCACATTAAGTGTTAGACATTAGAATTGACAATTTTTGTCTGTCACATACTCTTTTGTCTGTCACATACTATTCTTGTCTGTCACATAAGTGGCGCAACTGATGCGGTATTGCGCTAAGGGAAAATTATTTTGACCGGACATTTTGACCGGAGAGATTTAGATTTGCCGGACTTCAGCATATTTTACCGGTCATTGTCCGGTAATTACCGGCTAACGGGAACTCTGAGGTGTACCCAGGACATGGTGACATCACAGACCACACCCAGCAGTAATGTAATGTGATCTACTGTATATATATATTTTAGAATATATCTTTATGTACATTTACTTTAGCGGGATTCTAAATGGAGAATTCTTTCTAGGAAACAGTATTTTTCAAATAAAAAAATAACAGCCAATGTTACATTTGCACATTCAATTGTGTAAAAAGGAGTAGACTTATGATTCCTTTATATTGAGTTGTTTACAAAAATCATAAAACTCAAGGAGATGTGTAATTTTAATCAAATTAACTTTAACAGCGGTGGTGGCGAAGTCCATAGGGACTTGGCTTGGCAACTGGAAGGTCACCAGTTCAAGTCCCAGCTATGGGCAAATAGCAGGGGCAGATGGGGCTCATACCCATGGAAGACAACCCATCTAGAAGAAGGACACTCTGAACTAAAACCAGGACTGAGAGGAGTTGCGCCCCCCAGTCCTTAATCATCATAGTAAAGCAACCATGAAGTGGAGGGCTCGTCTGAGGACAACCTAGAGAGAGAACTTTGCATTGATTTGGTCACCTGTAATGGCGATAACTTTGCGCATTGTCGGTGAATGCCATAAGCTCGTAAATAAAATAAAAAGTAGTAAAGTGACTTTTTATCTGGTTTTAAGCCACATGTTTATGATACTGTTGAGCGAGCAAGAAACCTCCACTTACTCTATTCAACTCTGTACTATGTCTGTATGTTCTTCTTTATAAAGTGATAAAAAGATACATAAACATTTGTGGCGTGATAAATGATGCATCCAAATTCCCCGCTGTAAAAACCTTCAATTGAAATCGATAAATAAATTAAACAAGAATCTTGAAACAAGCTTTATCCAACTTTCAGATTTCTGTAACTTTGTCTATTTGTGTTTGTAGATTTATACTTAACTTGCTTAAGGTTAGCATTAGAAAATGCCTGAATAAAAAAATACATGTTTTCTTAATGTCAGTAATCAACTGGGGAAGTTTGAATATGTTATCCGTATTCACCTCTAGTTTATTCCAACATTTAGTACAAACATATCCACATCTCTCAAAATGTTTCTCTTACTCAAAGCAAGTAATCTCTCCACTTCATATCACATTCTATCCCTTTTTTATAACAGTAGTACTGCATTATTGAGAGATACAAAGATATATCGAAAATACCCACTGCAAAAACCTTTAACTTTATATGTCAAGGATTTTTACTTCAACTGTCAGATGTCTGTTATGAAAAAAATTGGCAAATTAGCACAGATTTATTGAGATTGCACATTATTTGCATTCTTTACAAAACTTGTAATACGGAAAATAATTGTCTCAATGGTAATTATGAATTGGGGAAGTGTACTGAAGGTCTAACATAAGTAAAGGATCTGAATACTTTGAACACTAGCCTCCTCTCTTTCTCTAATCCTCTCTTATCGCTCCATTCCTGCTGTACACTCCCCCTCCCCTCCCCATCCTGTAATAGATGGCCGATGTTGGTCGGTGTGACGGACTCATTCTGCTGCCAGTCCATCTACCTACCGGTCAGATCTATAGGACAGCAGCTTAACACTATAAATCAACACACACACACACACCTGCAGCCCCCGATGGGTGTCTGCTCCCCCTCCAATCTGACGATTGATGCGCACCTTGTCGCTAAAGAGCCCAGATAATTAAACCCCTCGCTTCCCTCCCCTGTGTGCGTAGGTGTATGTGTGTGAAAGCCCGGCTGTTGTAGTGTAGCACAGGCATACACGCTTAGAAGGCACACATCCACTCTGTCTTCCTCTCACACACACACCATTACACTACAAACGCACACTTTCTTTCTGTCGTTGCACAAACACACAATCTCTCTTTCTCTTTACGCACACTCACAGAGATAAAAAAGAGAGGGAGGAATGGAGGGAGAGAATGCACCTGCTGGGCTGTAAAGCACTCAGACAAACGGCGTCTGTGTGTGAGAAGACTTGAACAAATGGGAAAATTATACAGTGGAACCAAAACGGCACCCTTTCACCCAAAGGTGCTTCACGCCGACCGGCTCAATGGGATTCTTGGAGCATAATGTCACAGCTTTGTTATTTATATAACCACAGTGTGAGACTAAGTTTGTACACATGCATTCAAACTTGACTCTTGTAAACTGTCTTTAATGATAGGGTTTTGGTTATATATGGAGCATGATTAAGCAGATTAGTTTATGTGAAAGCATGGATAGATTACTGAACAGGCCGAACAGACACAGGTGCTGTTTGAAGGGACAGTAACCATGTCTTAGTGCAGTGGTTTTGAACCGAGTTAACTTCCAAACTAGTAACAGACAGGATATGAACTCTTCATGATATAGTGGACATTGTTACAATATAATGCAGTTTTCATACATTTGAAGGGTCAATGTTGAGGACACTTTGGTCACAGTTCTCATTAATATAATCAACACTTAGAGTGTCATATTAAGTTGGAGGTTTTAACAATTTATACATTACTTAAAGCCATTTCAACCATTTGCCTATACAGTACCTGCAAATTAACTATTTCAGAAATGTACCCCTTACATTTAGCTAACGAGTGCAGCTAAATGTTGCTTATTTGCTATGTATCTATTTAATGTATCCAATATTTAAAGGGGACCTATCATGCAAAATTTACTTTGTGATGTCTTTTATACATAAATATGTGTCCCCGATGTGTCGGGGAACTCACGCAGCGCCGGAAAATAAAACCCTCTCTCTTTTCCTCCGCACCCAAATCTCTAAAAACGGGGCTACAACGGAGCTGATCCAGATTTGCGTCCGATATGACGTAATATCTGAAATGTGGACCCACGGCACTATCAGAAAGTTGCTATCAGAAACAATGCCCGACTGTTTTGGACGTAATATGGTCGGTGTTTACATTAGCATCGCTAACACTTAGAGCTAACCTGTACTGGAGAGCATGTGTATGAAGAAGCAGGAAATAAAAAGGAACTCACCTTGTGGTATAACCGGCAAGAGAGAAAGCCTTTGAGCTCCATACTGTTTCAGAAATAATCCTTGATAATCCATGATATGGCGTTTCATCACGGCAGTATTTAGTTTAGACAGTAGCTGCCGGGTCCCGCATGAGCTCAGCCCCCTCCTTTTTTATTTTTTATCAATTTTATACCCAAAATCAGCACTTTTGAAACAGGAAGTGAAATACAGGGATATGAGGCATGGCTAGAATGGGTGATCTGTTTGGTTTTTTGAGCAAAACACTTCATAGACATGTCTTTTATATATTTGTATATATCTGAGACCTATGCTATTGCCTAAAAATAACATGATAGGTGACCTTTAAGCTATGTTTAACAATGTGTTAGTTGTTTGTAGGTTATTCTTGCTGTTACGTAGTTAACTATTTAAACTGTTGTCTCATTCGGCTACTTTTGGTAATTTCAGATGTTAAGCCATTATGTTTAACTAACACATTATTCCATCTGGCTAGCTCTTCATTTTAAGCTATCAATTTAACATTTGAAGGGTTAATGTTGAGGACACTTTGATCACATTTTAAATCCTATGAACTCGATTTAGAATGTAACATTAGGTCGGAGGTTTTTAACCATCAATCCATTACTTTTAACTATTTCAGAAATGTAGCTTTTACGTTTAGCTAACAAGTAGCTATCCAGCTTGCTTTTACTTTTTAGCTATGCAATTATTTAACAATGTATTACTTTAAGGTATTTGTATGTTGTTTGTAGGTTATTCTAGCTGTATTAGCTAACAACTTTTACAGTTTACTCATTAGACTACTTTTTCAGATAGTAAGCCGTGATGTTCAGCTAACGATGTCTGCCATCTGGCTAGCTCTTACCTTTTAGCTATCAAATTAACATTTAAACCATTATTTAGCAAATTCAACTATTTAGCTATTTCAATATATAACTTATTAGAGCCTATTACTTTTCTTAATTACTTTTATTTTTTAAACCATTTAGCCAATACTTCGAGGGAGGCTTCAATGACTATAGGCTACTCCGTTTCTTTTAGTGTTTTAAAAAATATATATAGTTAACCTGTTAAGCTACCTCCAAATGCTACTGTAGGCCTACTTCTTTTGGGGATTCAGTCTTAGTTGAAATGTAATGAAACAACTACAAAAAAGCAAAATGACTTAAAGGTAGGGTAGGTAATTCAATTCAGAAACACTTTTTGTTATATTCCATGGAATGCTCTTAACATCCTGATAGCAATGAATATATTAAATGCTTTGACAATAAATACATTAAAAAATGTAATCTGTGGAAGCCGTAGTACTGTAAAAAGCACGACCAATCATTTTAGCCGGCTCGGCTAAAATAACTGGATGGCCTACCTGCCTGTCAGCCTTCCATCTGTGCACAAACTTATCTCGTGTCCTCATTGGTCGTGTGCGCGTTCGTGTGTGTTGGAGGAGGGGCTCTGTAAGGAAGTCTGAAGGAAGGGGCAGATTTTTTCCGGTTGTGTACTTTCAAATTCTACCGCACTCGAGCTGGTTTCTTCATACTCCATTCTTACCTACCCTACCTTTAAGACACAACTTAACATTGTAGTTTGTCTCCCTCAGTTTGAGTGTCTAGCTCCTATGTGTAAAATTGCCATAGGCTCATTATAAATCCCAAATAAGAACACTAAAAAAAAAACGTAAACTCAAGAAAAACATATTTCCTAATTTTCCAGTTACGGCTGTATTTATCCTGCACCACAAACATCTCCGGCTTATCGCTCCAGCTGCTCTCCCCTTGAGGGATTGCCTCTCACCCATGAAACCCGGCTTTTAGCGCACTCATGTTTCTTCATACGAACACATGCAGTTTGATGAATGAATAATGAGCAGCCTATGGCCTCACGGTGACTTCAAGGACCAAAACAGACGAATCAAAGTGATGAAGACTTGATTTTCCAGCAAAATCCAGCTCTCGGCTTCTCATGCACAGACACGCATGCCATTAGACGACACACGAGCCCTTTATCCCTCGTGCGTAAAAACGGTCTGTGCCATCGGTCTCTCACCTCTCACATACACCCACGGACCAGGAGAATAACAACTCTCTCTGTATTCCTCTCTCACGTACACAAGCAGACATGAAGTGAACTCATCACATGTGCGTAAAATCGGACCGTGACATCCTCTTACCTGGCGTTTTTGGAGTAACTAATCCTGAATCCAAGCGGCAGAATCTTGACCAGTCGTTGCCGAAATAATCCCACCTCTGGTTCTCTTCTCGAGTGTCTTCTTTTAAATAAAAGGATAGAGGTCGTTTGTCATTCTCTCTGCCAAAAAAAATGAGATGCACAGCCTGAAAGAGGAAAGTCTCGCTTCTTGCGAAAAGAATGCAATCCCTCTCTACTCCAAGTCCGCTCCAATTAACCGCAGCTACGCATCTTTCCTCCTCTCTTGTGACTCTGTTTCGGGTCGGGGTGTAAAACAGTAGGTAGACCTCTGCGTTCAGCCTGTCTCTGTCCGGGCACTGGTGTGGAAGAGCCGCTCTACTTTGCGCAGCCAAAAATAACTTCCAATCTCCCAACTGGAATCCCGCGAAGCACTTGCGCTATAACAATCCTTATTACATTATTATAATGATTTCAAATGGAGATAGTTGGGTCAATTACGAGTTTCTGCTCATTCATGGAGTACTTTATGGTACTTTATGCCCTTGTTGTATTCTTACAGGGGCTTTATTGCAGAGTGTGAAGACGTAATGTTGTATTTGTAATGATACATTTATGTAGGGATATCAATATTTGTTTTTACTTTATTATACGTTTTATTAAAGGGTTATTCTTGGTTTGAGGGCCAAATTGGCAAATAGATCGACCTTAATGATGAGATAATCGATTAATTGACTCCCACTTTGCAGGTTGGTGTCGTTAATATATTGATTAATCGATGAATCAATCAAGAGGAGATGTTAGAGAAGCTGCAGTGCAGGGTTTCCCCTTTTTTCGTCTTAAATCCAACACCAAGTCCAAGTTTTATGGTTGCAAATGTCAATTAAGAAATTGATTACAGCCGGCAGTCCATATCCAGATATAAATCGAAGATATGAAATGAAAAGCTTCAGGTCTTTTCTGCTCTTTTTGTCCTAATCCATCCGATAAGACATCTTTGGAAATAAGATACCACGCGTGTTCTCCATTTCTCTCCTTTATTTTTCTCCTTCTCTGTCCAAAAACACGTCCCTTCCAGGTCAGAGTGCTTTACCCTCCTGGATCCGATCCCGAACTCCACTTCTGTGCCAAAATCACTCACAGAAAGTCCACTTGGAATGACTTTTGGAAATCCTTCAGCGCAGGAGCAGCGGCGGAAGGAAAAGCGCGAAGCCTTCAGATGCTTCTTATGGTGCTCCTCCACAGCGAGTGGGAGAGAAGGGGGGGAGGAGGAGGGAGAGAAGCTGGGTGCACTCGCTCTCAGCTACAGAATAGACAGAACAGAAGGAGAGATGTGGAGGAAATAGTCCGCTACTGTGATTAAAACCAGAAAAGAGAAACCCTACTTTTGGCTCGTTAGCCGAAATAACTGGAAAGAAAAGGGGAGGGAAAGATCTTTAGTCTAGAAATAATAACATCTCTTTACTGGTTTCCCTCAGATACTTCACCACCTTCCCGGGGAAGGACAGATAAGAGACATCCAATCTGCCACATTTTGCGGAGGCTTTTATCCAAAGTGCCTTAAGAGAGTCCACCAGAGAGCGCGGAGCAGCCAGGGAGAGAGAGAGAGAGAGAGAGAGAGAGAGAGAGAGAGAGAGAGAGAGAGAGAGAGAGAGAGAGAGAGAGAGAGAGAGAGAGAGGAGAGAGAGAGGAGATTAGATAGAGAGAGAGAGAGAGAGAGAGAGAGAGAGAGAGAGAGAGAGAGAGAGAGCTGTGTGCACAAATAAATTAAAGAAATATCCTCTGCACGTGTTGATATTTATATCAGATCGTTTCCTGTCCTAGATAAAGGTGCAATGATTGTGTTGTTGGAGATAAGTACTCCAATGGAAGTGAATGGGACATGTAAAGGGCGCTGTTCCTTCAGCACCACGAGGCACAGACACACACACACACACACACACACACACACACACACCAAACACACACACACACAGAGAGAGAGAATTGAAGTTGCATTTTAAGTACTTTTTTATTTGTAAGACATGGGGGGATGTTTCCATCTTTCACGTCATTCATTTTAATTGACAGATGAGAATATCAAGTTGAAAAGGGGTTACGTAAGAGAGAAAAAAGAGAGGTTAAAGATGAGAAATAAGGGATGATAGAGAGAAAATATGCAACTGTGCTGTTGGGGTTGGAGTTTGGGTTTCAGGATATTGAAAAGTGCTGCTTTGTTGCCCCCTATTGGCAATGGAGAGAAATTATCTGGAGGATGAAGAAGAGGAAGGGTGAAATTACGACGTAAGAAAGGACAAAGGGAAGGAAGAATTGTCACACAAAAAATGGGTGGATGGATGGATGGACGGACTGATTCTTAGCTGTTACATTTATTTTCCTATTACTTTTTATTTTTAAGAAGAGCCTCTTGTGTGGATATATAGTAAGAAATTGCAAGTGGACAGTTATTGTTGAAACTGCTGAATAAGAAGATGAAAAAGAGAGCTCTGCTGTGCATAGTAACATACTTATGTAGAACATAAGATACCATTCATATAAAGATGAAAATCCAAAGGCCTTCCAAATTAAACAACAAAATAGTTTAAAGCAACTCATTAAACATTGAGTTACTTATGTTGTCAACGCCCACCAAGAATAAACCTCAGGGCAACAAGCTCAGCTCGTTTTTAGCTGAGTGAGTTTCAAGAGAAAAAAGCCATGCCATGCCATGCCACTTTTTGTCTTGACAGGTAGGCTAATGCTAAGGTTTGCTAGCTGGCTAACTTCCTTAAATAACTGGTAATTGACATCGACACTGTCAATGAAATGTTCAAGTTGTGCATCAGAGTGGGAACCACTGTGTTGTGAGGGGGGAGGAGGTATGCTCCATCTAGTGGGTGATTGAACAGACACAACATCACAACATCATGAAAATAGCTAACCTGTTGATAGTTTGTGTTTTTCCATCACCCTGTATAAAACAATGAAGGACACAAAATCATAAAAACATGAACTCACAGACAATTGTGGAGAAGTATCAACAAACAAACCACGCCAAGATGGTCGCTTTTTGTCTTGACAGGAAAGCTAATGCTAAGGTTTGCTAGGTAACTAACGTTCGTTATCTAACTGGCAAGTTAACTAACTTGCTTTCTATAGCAACACTTTCCATGAAATTTGACGATTAGCATCTAACGGTACGTCTACACAGCAGCGTTAAAAAAATCTTGGAGGTGGGCGTATCTGAAGCTTGAGGATTTTTTGCGAGCAACCAATCACATGAATCTCCCGCCCGCGACATACGAAGCAAAAAAGCCCGAAGTAAACTGAATATAAACTCCCCAAAACAGGCGAAAACCTACCACTGTCTCTGCCACCTCCCTCCATGCCTGGCTCCTCCGGTTTATATCCCGGTAGGTCTGGTCATAAAGCACCGGGTGATTGATTCGCTACCGCTAATTTCTCCTCCATTTTTTGGAATATGAGGAAATGACCTGCGGTGTCTCTCCCAGCATACACGCCGTTTGATTGGCTAGAGCTTGAACTGTCAGATTTGCGTACACGGGATTTGATTGGCTGACGCTTCCACCTCAGCCTCAAAAGTTGAACATTGTTCAACTTTGAATCCTCAAAATCCTGAAAATCTCCGCTCGCCTGCCCACAATCCATTTCGGCGAAAAGTGAGGGAAAGTGACGTCACCCCATTCAAAGTGAATGGGCAGAAGCGTTTCAAGATTTTTTTAACGCTGCTGTGTAGACGTTCCGTAACTGGCAGCCAGGATGTTATGATGTGAGCGCAATGGAAGGTGGAGGGGGGTGCGCCATCTAGAGGTTGACCGTATCAATTGCAACTTTGCAATTGGGGGACCTTTATCTTAATGGTGACTAAATACAGGAATCCCTCTCACTCTGTGGACGTCATATTAACCCTTTTGCTCCCAATTTAATACAGTTGGAATGACTATATCCTCTAGAAGTCTTTGTTATTTTAACATAAACATATTTTGTTTTAAGGCACTTCCTGGAACCACTTCCCCAGTCTCTTTGAGGTGTTCCCTAATCACTAATGGTGTTGTTGCCACCAATGCAACAGGATTTCAACAGGATCAGATAATTTTACGGACGACCCAGTCAAGGATCTGCTTCACTAACTTTTACACAGAGTGACACACACAAACGGTACGAGGGTATAAAGGTGAGATTGCATGTCTAACACAAAGGTAAGTCATTCAAAAAACATGAGCTACATATATAGAACTCTACATCCAGGCCTCATTAAAAATCTGCATTCGAGCAGTCTGGCAAACGGTACAGCTGTAGCTCTAGGATGAAGTATAATGAGTATTCATTAGAGCATGGGTCCAGCATTCCATGAATGAAGTCACACTTAAAAAGGATGAGTTGCATGATATGAATAATGCCCATTGGGGACTGTAATGTACATTTCCTAGGCTAAAATGTGCACAAGTTGCACAGGGATTGTACACTAAAGACAGTAAGCAATGTGAAATCATGAGCATTTAAATGCATTACATTTATAAACAGACGCTAGGAAGGATAATTCAGTTGCACAGCAAGGACATGTGTGTGTGGCAAGTGTTGTTAAAGCTGCTTATCCTGAATGATAGCTTCCGTGAAGAGGCACAGGTGATTTTGGGTATCATTGAGCGCCTCAAGATGGAAAGCTTTGGAACAGATGGTTAACTTGATGTATAGGGTCACTGGCAATCCTTCCTGCCCTTTCACTGACCCTGGTGTCATGCCGTTCCTAGATGGAGGGCAGCAGACAGCCAATGAGCCACTCACCAGTGCGGAAAATATGCTGGAGCTTATCCCTGGAAAAGGAGACAGTCTAAACTGGGATGGAAAGTGTCAGGATGCTTATTATTAGTGTTAGTGATTTTCTAAAATTGGGCTTAAAGCCAAACCAACTTTATATGTAAAGGAAACAATCCTTCGAAAGGCCTTTAAACACCAGTTTTGTGTAATTAATTAAAACATTCACACATGGCATCTATTGCACGTCTGTCCGTCCTGGGAGAGGGATCCCTCCTCTGTTGCTCTCCCTGAGGTTTCTCCCATTTTCCCCTTTAAACTGTGGGTTTTTCTCTGGAAGTTTTTCCTTGTACGATGTGAGGGTCTAAGGACAGAGGGTGTCGTATTGTCATACTGATATTCTGTACAAACTGTGAAGTCCACTGAGACAAATGTAACATTTGTGATATTGGGCTATATAAATAAACATTAATCGATTGATTGAACATCAATATATATTTTTTAACTGTTCACTTTTACATGAGTACTTTAACATTAAAATGGGAGGCGTGTGGTGCAGTGGGTTGTGTGTTGGTTTTCGGATCAGGTGGTCACAGGTTCAAACCCCACTGCAGTCAGCATGTCGTTGTGTCCCTGGGCAAGACACTTCACCCCAAATTGCTCCTGTGGGGATTGTCCACAGTATTGAGTATGTAAGTCGCTTTGGATAAAAGCGTCTAACAAGTGACATGTAATGTAATGTAACATAGAATGTGAATATAATGTGGCAAAACAAGCAATGTTATTCTATGTAGAGCAAGGTTGGTATCTTTCACGCTATTTAGACCTGAGGTTGGCAAAGAACATTTAGGTCATATCTCAAAGATTGTAACTATTTATCCTGTGAGGACCATGGACATCTCAATGTGTTTTGTGGTTGAGATATTTAAGTCCTGACCAAAGTGTATTTCATCACAAAGGAAGGAAAAAGTTTGTACCAAATTTGATGGCGATCTTTGGAAAAATTGTCCAGCGATTTCACTCCAAACCTTGAATGTCAACTTCATGTTGGTACTTCAAAAGTCGGGAGATCCCTGTAATTTTGAAGCATTTGGCTGAGAGCGCGCTCTAGCAAAACAGATGATGTATCAGTACTAGTTTACGTTTGTGACAAAGGGGTGAGTGGATAAAAACAGGTTTCCCATCTTGTTGAAGGTTGTTGGTGAAGGTTTTTCTGTTGTATTTGGTTTTCAGAGAAAGATGAGCGTTCCTGTGGCTTCACATAAATCACTCCTGTGTTTACAGTGTTCGGCACTCACTGATAATTGTTGACAGTACTTGAGAGATTACTGTTTTGTAGTGATGATGGAGACATAGCACTCTCCAACTGTGCTTTTGTTCTACATTTGAACTGAAGTTTGGACATGTCTACCTGCCTTCTGCATTAATGTGATGGAACCATAACAAATGACACAAGGCTCAGGATCCGAACGCACGACAATAGAGACTAATTAACAAAGGTTTTTACTCCAGGTTGGTAAAAAATACAAAAGAACACAAAACGCTCCCGTGAAGGATAAAACATGCAGACACCAAACACTTGACCAATGGATACACCGATCCCGGGAGATGGCTGGCAGGCTTGGCATGACAAGAAGACGAGCCGGCACAGAAGGGAGGACCAGACTTGATATACACAAGGTAAGGGGACACAGGTTCAAAGGTTGTAATGTCATATACACAGCTACAGTGTAGTTGTGTAATGAAAAACGTTGGTCACAGGTTCCTCAAACAATGCAATATGAATACAATACATAAAACAAATGAAAAAAAAAAAGTGTAAGCTCAGGAGTGGAGCAGTCTTTTGGCCTGTGGGATAAAACAGTCTCTGGTGATCTTTGTCCTCATGCTGTGGTACAGGACAATCAGGACGGGGTCGACAATCACAGAGGCTGGAAACACACAAAGGCAGGTAGTTTAAGTTATCTCAACTGTGAAGGAGAGGTTACTACAAAATAAAACAGGAACTTGAGCTAGATAAATTAACTTCACATAAATGCCTGGACACCAGAGGAACAGCCATGTTGGAGAATGAGGCGATTGAACCTTAAATGGTAGGGTAAAAGCTCCTCTGTCTTTGTTGTCTCTTCTGTGTTTCATTCCTCCAGACACCCTGAATGAAGACTGCATAGCCAGGATGTTTGCTTTTCATTTGTATTATCTGTCCTGATAGAGGGCCTGGCATGCCATTTGCCGGAGGGGAGATGTACACAGCGGCAGAATGATTGAAGCAAAACTCCCTGAGTGAGCAAAATGGCTCGCAGAGAAAAAGCAGCGTTTCGAGCATGAGAAATCCAAGTTGTGATTCAACAGGCGTGACTGAGAACCACTTGTTTTTGATTTTAAAACAAACATCCCCTCCCTTTTGTTTTGCTTTTTGTACATCTCCACATCTCATCAGCAGCTGTTGGTTAACATGTCCATGGGAGAGCTCAGAAAGGTGGAAAAAGGCCAGTAGGCAGAGAGCCAAAGAAAGAAGAAAATTCACAAGGAACACATCTGAAACAAACTGCAAAGGGCCAAAGACAGAGAAAGTGTACAGTAGTCTGTAGTTAATGACAGGAAGTGATTCGATTTTAGATTAATTTGACATAAGTGGAATTACTTTGTCTAGGTACCTCTATCAGTCCCAGTGTAAGACAAGTGTTCACCAAACAGTAAGAGGGAGGTTTGTGTTCCTCGATAATCAACATTATTGTGTTAAAAAAATAAAAATAACACATGGTTCCTAGCAAAATGAGCAATTAGGCCTGTTTGTGACCTAACTTATGATTAAGCTATTCATTAAGTTTCTTTGATCTCCATTTTCTTAATGGGCCTAATACAAGATGCAGTACACAAACAAAAATCCTATTGTCTCTATTGACAATGTGTTCTTGTTAGTACCCATTGATTTCTGGGATAAATCAGCCCACAAATGATTTGTGTGTATGATTAAGGTAACACAAAAAGTCAGTCAGTGTTTACAGAGTTCCATAGCCTTTAGCATTTAGCATTACTTTAAATTCCATGGATTTAAATGTGCAAACTTCATCACAAAGAAAGCTTTCTGACAGGGCTGATCCAAACAGAACACATTGCTGTGGACCACAAAGTAGGCATAGTGGATTGAACAATTCAGGGTGGATGAAAATAAATATAGTTAAATCAGGAGAGAACTAATTTCTTGCTTTAACAACATTTATTGACACATGCGCCATATGATATAAATGTTAATAGTCTTCGGTGATTAGACCCCGATCCTGATATTGTATATCTTAAGAGGGAAATGCAGCCGTGAGTATAATATAAAATAAAACCCCCGGGCTCTAGACACTGGCGGTGATGTTGAAGATCTGGATGTGATGAGGAAGTGGGAAGAAGAGGATACTGGAGATCTGGATTTGATGAGAAGATGGGATGAGGAGGAGGTGTGATGAGGTGTGGTCTTCAGATTAGCTCTCCTGGGCACTGGATGTGATGAAAGGAGGTAGATGGGGTGGAGGCGGCCAGCGTGAACACCTGAAATCACAGCTGACTGTAGGTGAGATAAGAACGATTTAAACGTTTGACTCCAGCTTGATGATTGGCTGCTAGAGATTGTGGTGAAATGTAATTGGTTAAAAGAGAACACCTTAATGACCTGATTATATGCAGCTGTGAAGTGAATGAATGTACAGTATAGCCAGTCTTCCTGCTTGAACTTGCGCTGAGATTCATATAGCATCACTTTCAACAGGGAAAAAAAGTTAAATGCAAAGCAATGTTGATCATAAATGTGAAAATTAACCATTTTTGTTCCAACCCTACATACACCATGTGAGTAATGTATACTATACTGTTTTGTTCACATGTTAACTTAATCATATTAATGCATTTCATGACAAAGGAATAAAAACATAGACAGGACCGTTAGATCCTTCTAATACTAGTGTTGTATGGGAAACACAAGCGGCCCTGCTGGTTCACTTTGAGTGCAAATATCTCATCTAAGGAACGTCGCCTTACAGCACAGTCCAGAGAGAGCAAATAATTACATCATCCACATGGCCTACAGTACACTCATTCAGATCCCAACTGAATAACCACATTTTCCAAATGACCTGAAACAAACATTGTCCAATTGTATTCTCTGCTTGACTTGTCTCCAACACTCGAAGTCTGTGACAATGTTAATCTTTTGGAAAATGTGCTGAAGTGTGAAAGAAGTTAACAATGGACTAAGGGTCATATTGAAGGATTACTATGCTTAAACATGAGATAATATGGCTTAACCCTGGATCTTCTGTAGACACACACCCTTACTAAGACATTAACGAACCATTCAACAAGTGTGTGGAAACAAAATGCAACCAGCTCAACGAGATGCATCACCAGCAAAGAAATATGTGTCTCACTCACCAATGGTGACCCTTTTCGGACCCAAAAAGCAAGCACTCCCAGCAGTAGAGCCTTTTGTGACTAGCTGAGCCCGTAAGCCACGTGTATCTTTCCCAGTTGTTAGCCTGAAAATGGCGAACATAGCCTGCTTTAGCAACTTGATTCAGCTCAAGATTTTTGGGCGTTGGACAGCCTTTTTTTATAATGTCTGTCTTTTCACTGAATTGTCATCTTGAAAAGGGTACTGACAACAATTCCGCAACAACATCATCTTCACCTGTTGCCATTTAAATGTTAAAAACAATAAAACGACAAATGAATTGCTACGTCACATTTATCTAGATCCTCTGTCTCGAGCCAGTGAACTAACAGGTCTTCTCTAGAGTACCCTGGAACTGACGGAAACTCTGAAAGAATACGCCCATTGGCTACAAATCAATATATGATTGTTTGATCAAACTGTCAATCCAAACGTCCGCTCTCATTCAGTGGCATTCTATCAACGATATAGAATACCTTGGTTGAAGGATATTCTACCCAGAGACCCAGAAAAATATCTGATAGGTTGCATTTGTTTTCTAACACAAAACCACTCAAATGCGCAGTGCATGGACCGAGAAAGACAAACAAATCACTGTAATATTACAGATCAACAACACAGATACCATTCTCATTTATTCATTTTATTTACATTTTATTTATATAATTAAATCGATTTTTTGTATTCCAGGGTATTCTCTGAATACCTTGAAGGCTCTGACGGTTCACCACTGATGTCCAACTGATCAACTGATAGTTACTTTTAGTCCAGGTGATGTATTTAGCTATAGCATCCTTTCTTTCAATGTAACGCGAGCAAGGCATACATTTATATTTGTTAAGAGCATTTAAACAACTATGCAATTTAAAGTGCCTTACGGAAAACATTGAAAGCATCAAGACATGGTGCTAATGAAACACATTATATACTGTAATAACAGTGTTTACTACAAATACAAATAGGTATTATTTTTGTATTTACGTTTTAAGAACTGATTTGGTTACAGGGCATACATAACGACATGAGATACAGATTACCAGTTTCTTCTTTAAAAACAAGTTAATACAGAGTCAAGAGAATAGAATGAAAAAGGAATCAAAGTTACACAGGCTGAAGACTTTTCTTTTTGCTGCTGCTTTTAGTTAAACTATTCATATCTTACACTTCACTGTAACTTTTATTCATGTATTTTTAATGTTTATTTTATTATCTTTGCTTTTAATTACTGTTTTTAAATGCCATTTTATAATGTGTTTCCACTGCACTATTTCTTAATGCTCTCAATGTCACTTTGAATTGCCTTGTGTTGAAAGGTGCTATATAAATAAACTTGCCTTGCCTTACCTTGCCTTCCACTGCTGAGTAAAAATGTAATAATTATATGATTTCATGAAATGCAGAAGACAGACTTTTAAGCAAATTATTGAGTTAATAAACTAGCTCGTAATAGCTGGTCAATTTGCCAGCGACTGTCACCAATTTCTAGACATGAGACGTCAGCTTTTGCCCAGTTTTGTTCCATTTCTTAAAAATCTATGCATTTTTTGTGCTAAAATGCCTTTAAAAAAAAATGTGTTGGTTAATGGTTATTAGCATTATCCCCCCCAAAAAGTAGAAAATTGGAAATGATAAATACATTAAATTCTGGTTTCAAATAGTGTTTAAATATATATATATTTACCGCTCATATGCTAGTTCTTCCTGTCTGATTTGAAAACATTCCAATTGTAATTAGATTTCTTGAGATGGTTGTCCAATTAGGGAGGTGAGAAACTGTTGAAAAGTGTCCGGGAGAAAGAAGGGGGGGGGGGTATGGTTAGAGGCTCATGAGGAGAGGCTGACAGAGAAGGGGGGAGAAAAGAAGAAGACAGGATGGGATAGATACAGAACATGAAGAGAACAGTAAGGGGGAAACAGAGGTTAGAGGGTAAACAGCCATTTGAAAGATGCCTTAATTGCTTTCTACAACAGTGGTCCACTCTCTGTCACACACACACACACACACACACACACACACACACACACACACACACACACACACACACACACACACACACACACACACACACACACACACACACACACACACACACACACACACACACACACACACACACACACACACACACACACACACAGTTTGGCTCCTAATGAGCACTTAGAGCACCGAACAACCACCAAGCTCTGTGAGAACTGGTCAGAATATGCCCACACGGCTCATACCCAGACACACAGCTCATACACAGACACACAGCATGGCATTTTGCAGGTTAATTGTTCTCCGATCTATAATGGAGAGTTTCCAGTTTTTAGGTTTTCAGCTAACTCACTGATAACAACACCAAATGTGTGTGTTTGTGTGCGCCACATTTTAAAATGCTAAGCATGAATGTGATAGTAGATGTAATTGACCTACGTGGAAACTGATCAACTAAGGGACATTTTAACAGCTGAACATAAAAACTCACTCATCATTTATAAACAGATGTGTCTGTATGCATGTTTGGTTCACAGAAGAATTTCACCGTCACTGTTATTGATTCTTGATACTGCCTAAGCTCCGAGGTTTGTGCTCCTGTTATTGCCCCCCAGAGTGTCCCTTAGAACAAGCTGCTACAAAACACCGTGTCTGCTATGTCTTGGTTGAGGTGGATCACTGGGTAAAATTGAATATCTTTGAGAAGAGTTTAGCTAACAGGAAAAACACTTGAGGAATAATGGTGCATTCAAAACGGACGCAAAGCACATTTTTCCTGCAGTGCTATTACATTTAAAGTAAATGCAAAGACTCAAGATGGACACAAATATGTGCCGGCCAGCGAAAGTAAAAAAAATTCAAAAGCGAGAAATTCTCGTGACGCTGTCTCAGTCACTGACGTACAGACGATTCGGAATGAATAAGCAAAACATCAGCTGTTGGTTGTGGTCAACGGCACTCTTTTACAAAAACTGAAGAAGAATCACATTTTATAAACGTCTAAGGCATGGCAAATACAGTCTCTACTTTATTTGTGTTTATTTGAAGTTCTTGTGACTGGACAGAACAGTTACAATGGTTGGTAAGGCCAGCCTGATTGATCAGAAAACACCCATTATAAATGTTTTTTGGATGCCGTCTTGCAGATACACTAGCCAAACCATTAATTCATGACTTTTACTAATCAATATCAGTAAGAAGACATTTTCAAGATCATTTTGATGCCTGTCATGATTATATCACAGCAAAACATGTTGCTTTTGTTCTACAAGGAGATAAGCCCCGCCTCCTCTCCAGAGCGTCTAGTTTGAGAGACGCCAGTAAACACAAAGGATGCTGCTGTAAAACTTGTGCGAGTAATGGGGGCCAAATCTCTGCCATCACTGCCGACCAATGGGTTTTGAAGCAGAGTAGCCTGTCCATTCTTAGAAAGGTTGACCCCAACTGAGTTAAATATAAGTTATATCTAAGTTTTTCTCACAGCAACTTTAAATGGTGCTGGATAAAACAAATTTAGATTTGATGTTCACCTTTTTAAAACCGTAATCACAATCTTTTTTCTAGCATTACCCTGTGTTCTTCTTGACCAATCTTTGTCTAATCTTTAAAACATTGTAGTTGCCAATTGCAAGTATCTTTGAGAAGTGATCATTTGTTGTTGGCATTGGAAGTACAAAAATATAAGTCTAGGTTACGCAGGATCGTCAACGTTCTTGTTTGTAGTCCGGGTAGAGGATGTTGATTCTCAGTGGTATCCGCAGTGACAGCACTTTCTATATAACCTGAAGACTTTCATATAAAAAGCAGAATCTCTTGTCCATCAGATGTCTTCTGCCATTTCAGTACTACCTACTCCTCGTCTGTTTGATTGGCACTCTGTGTGTTCGATTTGTCATATCCTGGTTCGCTGCCATGGACAGAACCATATAGGTTATATACTGTAGGCTGTGAATGAAGTCTACCAGAGGACCATCCCTGTGTTTCCCTGAGCTTTAAATTACATTCATCCAGAGGTATGCAAGAACTTGAAGTTATTGAACTGTAACCAGGCCTCTGGGACATAGGATATGACAGAAAATGTTGTAGAGTTATTCATAGATTTCTATTACCCTAGCCTGGAAAAAATGCTTATTCTAACCTAGCTATGATCTTTTCCTAAAGCGAACCCTTTTTTTTTACTTAACCATAGTGTTGCCATATCATAAAACTGATTTATTTTTTAACAGCAAGTTTGGAAATCACAGGCAAGTTATGTAATGTTGCCTACAAGGGCTTGGGATATTTGAAGGACTTATTCGGTGTTAGCTCCAATGGAAGACATTTGCTGCATCCCAGTTTTCTTGAAACGTAACTGCAGGGATTTTTAGGTATTAAGTCTGTATTGTTGTGTTCCAGCTGTTTATGAAACAGCTCAGTTTGTTTTATGAATATGATTAATGTGCCTTGTCTGTGACAGATTTAATATTAGAGTTTATAGTTTCCCGTCTCTGGCTGCTGTTTTTAACCTGTTAAGCCCCGAGCCTGTTTTCTAGGTCTCAGGCTCGAAAATGACATTCCCAGAACAAATTACTATAACTTCACTTCAACTGTAAAAGGGGTAAATTAATAATCTTTTTTCTCAAAGCAATGATAAACCTGTGAGTTGGATGTAGAAAAGTCAGAATCAATATAGATTTTTTTTATTTTAAAGTAAATTCAGATTGAACATAGTAAAAGAACGTCAATTATAGTGTCCATCCAAAAAAAAAACATTACTTATCGTGAAAACCACCCTTGAATGATGTGATAGTATACTAAAAGCTTTAGGAATTCAAACTATAACATATAATAAGTACCCTGTATCAAGATTGATGCAAAACAAGTGACATTTGACCTTTTTAGAGAGGTTTAGCAAAGAAAAACACTTCCGGGGTCATTTGGGTGGATTCCGATCAAAGCACAGCCATACAGTATGTCCCAGGCCCGATGATGAATATGAGAACTGACAGACGATTAGACAGCTGATTAGCTTGACTGTGTGTTTTTCTCTGTGTGCGGCATGGTGTGTATCTGTGTGTGTGCATGCGTAGGAAGGTGTGTGCACCTCCATCTGTACGTGCTGCAGGCCCAGTTGAATGTTATGCACCCTCTATTAAAAAAAGAGAAGGGAGCGAAAAATATTATAAATATAACAACAATAATAGAATACAAAACAAATTGTGTCAGGTGCGCGTGACCTGCGCCACTGCACGTGCATCATTTCCAAAGTGCTTCCACAGCAGTGACACAGATCTGTGGATAATCATGGATATATGAAAATGGTTAAAGCAACCATAACTAAACGCCAGCAACACTGCATCTACTGCAGACAATAGCAAAAGGTCAGATGGGGACATTACGTTACCCTCCGTCGTGGACACTAGCTTACTCCCGCCCGACTCGCCACCCTCGGCGGCACGCAGGTGCCAGGGGACCTCGGCAAAACAGAGCCTGCCCAGGTATATCTAAACAAGTACCCGCTTGTACAGTGGGGTAAGGCGGTCATTTTGCAGCTCGTGGTATCAAAATAGACAATGGCTAGAATATTCATGTAAAACTAGTGCCATATTCTGCCATGCCTGTAGAAATGTTGGGTACAATAATGCATACAATAGCACAGATACCTTCACCACGAATTGCTACAAAAATATCTCATATCCCAAGCTTATCAACAAGCTGATGTTGCATCTGAAATGTTCTCCAGGTCACAAAGTCAACCTCACATGATGATGTGATACCAGTTTTCAAGCACAGTAAATATTCTGTTCCCAGAGTATATGATGGGACCAAGGTGATGATGTACATGGTTTTAATAATACTTTTGCCTTTCAATGTTTGCCATTTCAAACCATGAGCTGGTTCAAATAATATTTTTATCAGTACAGTTTTGAAGCTTTCGTGCTTTTCCTTGCCATAGTCCACTTTGGACTGGATGAACTATTTCAAGATTGCACTTTTAACACACTTGAAATGTTCTCACTTGCTTGGTTTCAAAACATAACAAATGCCATAATCTGTTTATTGGGGACCATAACATCAATGCTATTTTTCATTGCTGTTGCCGGCCGCTTTGCTCACGTAAACCTACTACTGCTGCACCCCCTGTAATCTCAGATGCACCCCAAGTCATTTGGGAACCGGGCCTGACGTGCTGCGAGAAGTCAACAGCTGACCAATTACAGTCATTTAGCTAAAATGGAAGCATGGCCGTCTCTTTGTCTATCCTT